>NW_011889058.1:688836-695551 GCF_000151845.1 Pteropus vampyrus | reverse complement strand
GCGCCTTCAGGAACCAGGTCTGGCTGAAGGCCTGGCCGCACACCTCGCACGGGAACTCGCCCGGCGGCAGCTCGGGCTTGCCGCCCTCCACGTAGGCCTCGCCACGGGGCACCTGCGCCGTGACGTGGTCCTTCCCGATGTGGCTCAGCAGGGCCTCCTCCCGCAGCGTCACATAGCTGCACAGCCGGCACCGGAAGGTCTTGTGCGCCTGGTGCACGTGGCGCTCCAGGTCGGCCCTGCGCTGGAACCGGCTCCTGCAGAAGGAGCACTGAGCCAGCGCCGCGCCCGCCGGCGCCTCCGCCTCCTTCCGGCTGCTCCTCAGCAGGATCTTGCCGCTGCCGCCCTGGGCCGCACCGTTCAGGATCCGGTTGCAGGCCGAGGTGCTCTTCGTGGGGCTGGTGCAGCCGTCCAGGCCCTCGGACACACGCGCCTCGCCGGCCTCGGGCTCGTGGCCCTGTGCCAGGGTCCCGGTGCGGTGGCTGCGGATGTGGACCTTGAGGCTGCCCTTCTGGGACGCCCTGTGGCCGCAGTAGGGGCACTGGTAGGGCTTCTGGCCCGTGTGCTTGCGCATGTGCTGCGACAGCGAGCTCTGGAACGGGAAGCTCTTGCCACAGATGCAGCAGCTGTGGCTCGCGGCCTTGTCCCCGTCCGCCTCCGGGCTCCGGGCTGCCCTGGGGGGGCTGGGGCCCCTCCGCAGCTCCAGCTCCGCATCGCGGCTGCGCTCCATCGCGGACGCGCTGGCCCGGCCGGGGCACGGCTGTCAGGCGGGCTGCGGGACCAGGCCTATCTCTCCATGTCCAGAGCAGCCTGCTGCTTCCCAGCTGCGGAGCACGGCTGCCACCGGCACACGCTCGTCCTAGCCGCAGAGCATGGGGACGGCGGCCAGCACCTGCAACAGAGAAGACACGAGAGCTTAGGGACCAGGTTCCCAGGTGGACGGAGACCCACCCGCGGGCAGCGAGCGACACGCTCCAGTCCCAAACAAAGAGGAGGCTCCGACAAAAGTCCTAAGACACGGACCAACAGCTGCCTTCCTTCCGAGATCGATAATCAGGCCATTAATCATTAATAACTGTGTGCTAATCATTAAAACGAGCCATTGTAAACGACTGTGCACTAAAACAACTTTTATCAAAAAACATTAAGTCTTGCAGACTGGCGGGGGGACCCGTGGGCATGTGAGAAACAGCTCCAGGACGCTCGCAGCAGAAACGAGCTCCGAGGAGCGGGAGGCAGAGGCGAGGCTGGCGGCAGCTCCTGCCCCGAGAGCTGCGGGGCGGTTCACTATCGAGGCACGTGCAAGCGCGCGCGGACGGCGAGGACACGGCGATTCGGGAAGAGGCCACCAAGTGCCGGTGGGGCTCGAAGCTCCTCCAAGGCCTGTGCCCTGAACCGGCGGCTGCGGGACTGGGTGGCGGACACTGGCTGCCCTGGCCACCGCTCCCAGGCATGTGTGACCACAAGATTGTTCACTTCCACAGCGACGCTCGGCCTTCGACGCCTCGCAGAGCCCGAACTCCTTGTCCCGCCTCACGATGCCCTGCTCAGCCTGGCCCTGTCCCCTATCCTGCACCCCCTCCCTGCTCTCCCCACGAAGGCGCCCTAAACACTGGCCAGAGGGCTGAGTCCTGGGTGAAGAATACTCTGATGACCCCAGGAGGTCAGGCAGCCTCCGCACTGCCCCACAGGTCAGACCCCCGGGGCGCCTGTCCTTCCTGGGAAGGCCAGGTCTGCCTCTGCCTGGTGACAGGAGGCGTCACACTGTACCCTCAGTGCTGCTTCCGTGCCCGTCTGCCCTTCGGAAACTGAGGGGCAGGACGCAATCAGCGCTGCTCCTCCGGGCACAGGCCCGTGCCAACTGGACACCGGGGTGCCCTGGCCGCACCCGGCGCGCAGCAGGCAAGCCGACCAAATGCCTGCAAACCACCAAGTGGGCCCAACGCACACCAAAAGCGACTACGTGCCGTCAAAACGAGAATTCCCGCCTGACTCGTGACAAGAACGTAAACAAAACACCGAGCCCAGGAGAATGGATGTCTGCGATCGGCGCCTCTCAGGACAGCGCGGACGGGTCAGGCCAGGACGAGCCCCCCAGCCGCCCTGGCACGCGGCAGGTCACCCTTCCCGTCTCGACACACGCGATCGCGTCACTGCGTCGGGGGCCTCCAGGCTCACGCCGCACGGAGCGGCCCCCAGATGGGCAGGTTTTCTTTACCAAAGCTCACGTGAGTAGGACGGAAGCCGTGTTTTCACAAAGTGACACAGGAAGACGTCCCGTTTTAAAACTCAGAGCGCTTAGAAGCTGTGAGCTGCTGCCCCTGAACCGGACAGTGTGGCGATGCCCGTTTTCTGTGCAGAGACCAGGGGTCCCCTCCCGGAAGAGCCTGGGCAGCGAGTCCTGCTCAGTCTGGGTGGTCCGGCCCGCCACGTTTTCACTGAAGCAGACACAGAACATCGCGACAGGAAAAGGGACCCTAGGGGTGCGTGGTCACCCCAGTGCCCGCGGGCAGCCGGGATTCTGAACACGCCACACTCCCGTCCCTCCACTTTCCCACGAGGGTGCAGACCCCACCCAGCAGGGAGGCCCGTGAAGACGCAACACGCCTCGTGTTCTCCCCAGACGCCGCCTCCCACCGACGAGCACGAAGGCAGAGATCTCAGAGCTGTGCGTCCTGAGACGGCTTCCAACAAAGCCCCGTGCCGGCCGCTCCCCGGCTCGCCAAGGACCAACGCGCCAGCAGCGAACTGCGACGGGGCCGGAGCAGAGCTGCAGGCGGCCGTCCTGCCGGGAGACGGAGCCCCAGACCAGCGACCCGACAGCCTGGACCCATGACAAGCCCCTGAAGTTGGACAGACGAGGAGGGAGGTCAACTCGAACACCTCTCAATGCATCTTCAGCTCATTTATTTTTCCAACAGTTTTGTTCTTGGCACAAGCTTCAGGTGACTATGTTTTATTTATGGTGAATTTATAAGGCAAATGACTTGCACATCTCCCCTTCTATCCCAGGGCTTACTCCATCCCCCCAAATGCTGTGTGTGACATCGTATGTACAGGTATGACTGAACATGCTATTTTACACTTAACTTAGTGACCTAATCTGGGCATAAAAACCTTAAGGAACCATCCAGAAATAACAGGACAAGAAACAACTGAAAACTGGACCCTGCGGGCACTGAGGTAACTTCAGACGCCACTGGACCTGTAGGTTAGTTCCTCAAGGATGTGACATGTCGCACAGTCCTCCACTTCCAGGGGCTCTTTCAAAGCCAGGCGGCAGCTCCGGGGCCAGTGCAAGGAGACCCTGCCTCCTGCCTCCGTGACATCCCAGTGTGGCAGGTCCCGGGGTACAGAGTGACCCAAGGAGCCCTGGTCCCCGTCAGCCAGCCGGCAGGCTTTCAGGGGGCATCCCTCACACGGGGGGCCTGTCTAATCTGCTGGGTCCTGAGTCTGGAACCGACATGAGGCCGTGTGTCACCAAAGCCCCTGCTGGCACGTCCTGCCCGGCCCCACTGAGCGCCACGCGGACCCCCTCACGGGCAGGGAATAGCCGTGAGCAGCAGCGGCCCTGCCCGGCAGGGCCTCTGAGGCCAGGCTGCGCCCCGCCCTCCAGGCCACGGGCCCAGCGACAAGGAGCGGTGGATGTGACCGCAGCAGCACCAGGCCCGCTGTGAGCCCGGCAGGGTGGGAGGCGACAGCACTGCCCCCTTCTCTCCCGGGGCCGGGGTCTTCCCCGCGTCTGGGAGGGCTCCAGCTGCCCCGCTGGCTGAGCGTCCGCATGGCCTCACGGCGGCCTCGACGTTTCGGTTTCTGCTTCCCAGCACGTGACGCCCCTGGACGCGGTCCTTCGAGAAGCCTGCAGACTGGAGGGTGCAGTTTCCATTGCTCTGGCTTCTCTGGAGGCCAGCAGGCCTCCCACCCCATGCGGGAGCAGCCTGGAGGGAGGGCGGGGGCGCCCAGCGGCTCCCCGCTTCTCCACCCACTCCCGCCCTCCGAAACTAAGCCCTCGGTAAAGCCCTGCAGGATGCGCACGGGTGCGTTTCCAGAGGACTTAGAAACATCCCGGAGGGAGAGAGATGCAAATGCAGAATTGGGAAAAGTAGCCGGCCCAGCCCGAAACACGGCTGTCCAAGGGGAACCGTCACGTGGACAAAGCTGCCGATGAGGCCCCCCGTACCCCCTCCAGAGGAAGTCGGGGCACGCTCCACCATGGGCCATCCTCAGCGGCCGGACCCACAGACCCGCGTGACCTTTCTCTTCAGTGGCTGGCAAGGGCTGTGGTTTAAGACGGTCCTCACTTCTGTCCCAAAGACAACAAGAATGCGGTCATCGGAACTTCCAACTTAAAAACACGCCCCGGGCGGCCGTCCCAAGGAGAGGGCTGTGGGGGTGTCACCAGCCCTCCTGGCTCAACGGCCTCTGAGCCAGGAGGGTCTCGGATGGTTTCTCCCCGTGTACCTTGGTCCCTAGCGGGGAGCAGTGCACACCCCCACACCCCCACATGGACGTGTCGCACCACTGGGCTCCGGCCAAGCGCCTGGCAGCGCTGAGCAGCCTCTACTCTTGCAGATGACGCGGCTGCGTGTCCCAGCTTTCCCCGACCCAGTGACTGAAAGACAACTAGCCATATCGGACGTGTAAGGAAGTGCTAGCTTTTCGCCCAAACCAGGGGGACTAAAGAAAGTCTGTCGGTACATTAGGAGGTGGGGGGATCGGGGAGAGGGGGCAGCAAAGGCCGAGTGTGTCTCTTAGCTGACACAGGACCACACGTCACCCAGGGACAGGCATGGGCACAGCCCTGTGGGAACACATATTTTGCCCATAATGAATCGCAGTTTTGTTGTTACTGTATTACAAACGTTTTCCAAGGCTGTCGCTGAGAAGTTGCCAGACAAGACTGTAATTTAATTGTTTAGGCATAAAAATGGTTTGCTGATCAGGGTTTTAAAATAGATTTTCAATGGATGCCTCACTGTGTTTCTGTAGAGATAATGAACAGTTTGAAACTATTTTTTAAAATTGCCTTACGTAATTTTCAAAATAAGTTTTATTTTTAAAAAGTTAGGTAACTTAATCATTTATAAAAAATGAGCAAAAGTAAAATGTTAATGTTAATTAAAATAAAAATGTATATTTATAACATAAAATGCATTATAACGGAGATGAAAAGCGGTTTGAGAAAGCAAGATATGTAAGTTACGAAAACACAATACGTAGCTAATACTTTATTTTCATAAAAATATATAGCGACACTTTAGAGAAGGGAACTGAACACGGGCAAAGAAGCACTAGGTCGCTGCCAGCACAAGCGAAGCGGGCGACTTTCCCGAGACCGCTCACGCCCGCCGAATTCGGGATGAATTCGACCTGTGGGCAAATATTTCAACTCGCAAATGGCTTCTGAAAGCGAGGACCCCGGGACCCAGCCTCTGACCTCCACGCCGCAGAGGAGCCGCTTCCTGACGTGTGTCCGGGAGACGCGCCGCGGGGGGGACGGGCTCAGGCCCCCGCACTGGGGAGGGGCAAAGCCGGGACCCCAGACACGGCCCGCGGGAGCGTCGCCCTCGCCGCAGCCACAGGGTCTGCAAAGGGGGGACGTGCCCCCTACCGCGACGGCTCCTCCCAGCCGGAGCCGGAGCCAGAGCCCACGCGGGGTCGCCCTGAACCAGAGGGTCATCGCCACCCCGGAGGGCCCCCTGGGCACAGGCGACGTCTGGGGGCCTCACGACTGATCGTGACTAAGAGACAGCTTAGCGTCGCACGACCCGGAAGCCAAAGGGAAGCACCGTGTGAACGCGCAGTTGGAACAGCGTCCTGGCCGTGCCCCAGCAGGGCAGGCGGAAGTTTCTGGAAGGGCAGGAATGACCTGCACTGGGGAGGTGCAGCTCGGTCTCCCTGGGCAGTCCCGGCGAGTCTGGGGATGGTGCGGGCCGGACACCAAGGGTGAGACACTCCCGGGGACACAGCCACAAACACGGTGGTCCTCCTCAGCCTCCCAGCCCCCGCCAGCACCCAGGAGCACTTGCGTCCTGCTGGCCGCACCTCCAATTCAGTCCTGAAACCACACAGCCCCCCACCTCACACCAAAACCGCAGCTCCAGGGTGCAGAGGGGACGGCCTGGGCCCTGCACCCTGCACAGGTTCCCGCGTTCCCCAGACAAGGCCCGCACTCCCCACGTGGGCTTACAGGAGCCGTACCCCTGCACTGCCACACGGCCCACGACCCTGTGCCCTGCTCACACCCCGCTGGACACATGCTTACGCTCACCTCTGGCCCTCACTCAGCTGCCACTGCCTTCCTCAGGGCTCTCCCCGACCCCCGTCGGCCCACAACACCCGCTTCCCAAGCACTCTGCACAGGCCCAGCCCTGCAGGTGTCGGACACGTCACTCGCTCGTGTCACTCGCTCGTGTGTGACACGGCACATTTTGTGAGCCCAGGCGCACAACGTACGGCACTTCCTCTCCACTGAATCCTCGCGAATGCAAGGCCAGACACAGAGACGTCACAGCGCTGAGAGAGGTGGCCGAGACCTTGAGCTTCAAGGTCAGACGGCCCAGATCAAACCCAGTGCTGCCGCTCACTTGGACTGGCTGTGTAACCTTGACCAAGGGTCTTGACCTCTCTGTTCCTGATCCATTTCTTCATCTTTAAAACGTCAGTGTTGGTAATATCTATAGTATTTGGGAGACTGAAATTAATGCTTACATGGTAC
>NW_011889058.1:686607-687471 GCF_000151845.1 Pteropus vampyrus | reverse complement strand
TGCAAATGACCTCTGACATTTAGAGTAATCTTCATAACGGAGCAACTCCAGAAGCTCCTTCAGGGCAAGTGAGGCTGGAGGTGGCGCCTCCTGCACTGAGCTACAGCGGTCTGTCCAGGGGACAGCCACTGGGCTCTCCCGCAGGGCGGTGTCCTTCTCGCTTCTTAGTTAACCGGATCACGACACTAAGATGAGTTTTGATTTCCCCGATGCCCGCCCTGTGGTCAAGTCTCCTCTCTCCCTCTGGCCGCCCTCGGGAGAGAGGGCAGACGCCAGGCGGAACCAGCTGGGGCCCGAGAGCTGGGTGACGGGCGAATCCGTGACACGTGGGCCATCGGGAAGGTAGCAAAGATGCCCCTAGAAAGAAAACCGCTCGCAGCAGACAGGACACTCAGGACGCTGACAGGAGGCTGCAAAGGGCAAGTCACAGGAGAGGGAAGTCAGCTCGGCCCGGCGGAGCCCTGCTGGAGGCCTCCGTGGACAGCCGCCCGCCCCGTGGGTGCTGGGCCCCATCACTGGGCGTCTGTTCTCCCGCAGACAACGCGGCCGGCTTTCCCAGTCACACTGTAGCATTATGCACGAGAACTAAATACATCATTAACATCCACACGGCTTCGGGGCTGCTGAGTACGGACTGCGAGACAACAGGCCTATTCTCCCACCCAATGGGGAGAAGTCTCAGAACACCGCGGAGTTCCTGTCCCCACACCCCAGTCCGCCTGGGATCAACAATCCGGGCTTACAGCCCCCAGACCGGGCCCGAGTGGCTCCATGAAGCGACCCATTCACTGCGGGGAGTCAGGACTGCCGATGACAAGACCTCGAGGCCGCCTCGCTCGACCAATCAATAATCCATTATGAGCC
>NW_011889058.1:681098-685032 GCF_000151845.1 Pteropus vampyrus | reverse complement strand
AGGTTTTTACTGAGCATGAACAAAGGTGTATAAATTATCACCAAGTCAGTGTGTAATATAAAAACTTTTAATTTTTTAAAAACACCTAGCAGTGAAAACAAACAATCACGTACAGAAATTCACTATATTTTCTCTCTACGTAACACTTCCTGGACCACTGGACATAACTTTGCGAAATTTCCATTAGCTGATTGCAAAATATAGTTTAACTGAAATTTGTTTCTATAAATAAGCTGTATTTTATTCCACGTAAACGAACAGCAGAAAGCAGCATTTGCCCCCCAACACACACACTGACCTACTTCCCAGCTCTTACCTAAAACCAACATTTCTCTCCCAGTCTAAGGAAACAGACTGCAATTAATACCCATCTAACATTATCTCTTTCTTCTGTGCTTTTTGTGAAACAGCCCAGAAGTCCCCACCATCACATGAAAGAAAGAATTGTGCCCAAGAACACAAAGAGAGATAATTATGTGCAGTAAGCCATAAAGCGTTCTGTTAAACATTACCTGCTCAGGTACACTGTTTAACACCCAAGTCAGACCCCAAAAATCCCTTCACTAAGAGCACACGAGGGAAAAAGAAACGCCTCAATAATCAATTTTACCAACGGCTCAGATACACTTTCTATGAAGATACCCTGAATCGTAGTTGTGCTAAAAGGCATATCTCGTAAGAAACTGTTTAAGATTTTGTTTGCCATTGTGCAAACACCAACCAAAACTTGCAGAGGATCAGAATTACCAAAGCACTAATCCTCCCAAAATGCTTTGCTATACGACATGCAGATACGGTAACCAGTTTAAATTTTCCGGATCCGTTACCACCAATAACCACTGTAACGTGACCTAGTTCATCGCTGACACACGCGGCTGGACAGTCCAGCCTCTTAAGGAGAGTGATCTATCAGAGCATGTTTACAAAGAGCGATTCGTGACAAGCCCATGATGTCACATTGCCCTAGGACCCAGCCTGCACTGCCTGTCTAGAAATACATTTTCAAGCACATTTAATGACACGGCACAGCAAGTTCTGAGTTTTGAACCAGAGAAAAGACCATCTACACTTTTCCTGAAACACTGAAGGACAAATAAGCAGAATTCCACGTTTATGACTGAAATTCTCCATGATAGCGTTTTTGTGTCATCCGGCTCTGACAGTGAGGAAGATGCCACACCTCAAACGACGGTGCGCGACCTTGCGGAAATGAGCGTTTTTTTCTAAGCAGAAGCATCTCACGCAGAACAGCTGCTGCTGACAGTAAACACAAAAGACAAGGAGGCGCGTCTGTGGGTCTCAGAGCCCCTCGTCCCCGCCCCTGGGTCCCCGGAGAGGGCAGACGGCGACTCGAAATCGAATCTCTGCCGTCCTCGCCCGGATTCCTCGGGAACAGAGTGTGCGGGTCAAGCACAGCGCTGTAGCCGGGGACAGAGGGACAGCAGCAGGCAGTCACTCCAGTCGCCGCATCGGCCAAGGACACAGGGTGGTAGCGTGTGCACCGTGACATGTTCGTCTGTCACCAGTGTCCCTTACCTCTGCCTCTCTTCCTCCCCACGTCCGAGCACACAGCACACATCAGGCCGCACGCGCCCCGCCTCGGGCCTGCTCAGCGCACCGCTGTGAGCCGCTGTGCCAGGCGAGGGCCCCACTGCACAGCTGGCGGGGTGCAGCACCGGGCGGTCAGGGCCTGGCCGGCCTGCTCCTGAGTTCTCAGGGACCGTGACCGCCATGGCCAGGGGCAATCTGTGGTGCAGGCGCCCCTGCTCTTCGACCCCAAACCCACCCACTCAGAGCAGGGGCGCCAGCACCACTGACGGCGCCCACAGCCCCGCGGGCGCCGGCTCCCTAAGGTCCCAGGTCCCACTCCCTGGGTGGCCCACCCTCCGGGCTCCGCCCACGTCCCAGGTCCTAGACAGGACCTCCGAAGGTCAGCTGGTCCGCACAGGCATCGCCTGGAGTCCGGCCTTGTGGGGCTTTGTCCTCATCCCGTCTCTGAGAATAGCTGTCCTTCCTTCCCGGCACAGGGTTCTTGGCCACCACCAAAGCACACACGTGCTCCCCTGAGCAGCTAAGTCAGGGCCTGCAGGTCAAGCTAGCAGCCCATCTGCGCCCTACTGCGGACGCTCCCTTCTGTCCCCACGGCCTTGGGGACAGACCCGGCAAAACGATCTTTCACCGTCCCTCAGCACGTTCCAGCCCCAGCTCTCCTCTCGCGTGGAGCGATGCCATCAGAACGTCCCACGCCACCCTGTCACCGCCCCGGCCGCCTCCCGCCCTGAGGCCCAGACGACAACACTGAGCTGGCAGCCGAGCTTCCTGAGGCAACGGGACACCGAGCAGGACTGGACCCTGCACCGGACACCAGACACTTTCTTTGGAGGGGAGGTCCTGGACGACTGCAGGGCCCCGAGCCTGAGATCAGGCGGCGGGGGGGGTGGGGGCACTCCTCCCCCAAACGCTGCCAGAGCCGACCTATCAGGGGTCACCAGACCCATGTGACCGCCAGTGAAAGGGCTGGGCTCTGACCACCAAACAGCACCAGGCCACGAGTGTGACCGCAACACTGGCCAGCAGCCGTGCCTAATGGCGAGCCCAGACCCACGTCCGCGAACACAAGGCGAGGTTTCGAGTGGCTGGTGACAGCCACCGACCCGAATTAACAACTGACAAAAATGGGGCAAAACCTGAGGGACCCGTTTTCCTCTCTGATGGCCCAGGAGCTCAGGAGGCCAGGGGGGCGGCTTTCGTCCAGGCGAGCAGCACCCGTGCCTCCTGTGTCTCTGTTCCTCCCAAGACAGAAGGAACACCTCAGCGACAGGGCGACAGGCCCCCAGCGACAGACCACGTGACGCTGCCTCCCGGCCCCCACGCTGCTGACTCAGCCCTCTGCCTTTCTGGAGGTAACAGAGAGGCAGGAATTGACTTTCACACCCTGCTGAACTCGCTCGTGGTGACGGCTGACAGCGACCACGGAGCCAGGCAGAGGCACCGTTTCCAGGGCAGCACTGGCCGCCACCGCCCGGACAGGCGGGGCAGCACCCCCAGGGGCCCCACTCGGCCTCGCAGTTCTCCAGGCCACAGCACAGTGAACACGGGGCCAGCCGTGCGGCACGCGGGGCGAGTGGACGAGGCCACCCGCAGCCTCGCCACTGTGAGGGTCGAGGTGCCACGTCACACGCCTGGGCCACACCGTCTGAGGCCTGAGGGGCCCTATGTAACGGGGCCTTCCGGGGAGCGTCGGGGAGTCGTCTGCCATCCGCACTTCTGGCAACTGTCAGAGATCTGTTCACAGGACACTGGACGACCCTGCGTTCCAAACGCAGTGAGTTAACGCGCAGTCCTGGGACCCGTGTCGGGTCCACGGTGGGTGTTCAGAGCCGCGAGCCCCATCCTCTTCGGCCCCCAGACCAAGACGCGGCATAGTGTGAACACAAGGGACGCGCGTGGACACCAGCGCCAACGATGTCCCCACACAGAAGCGGGTTCCACGTGCACGTCCCGAAGGCCACGTCCCCCACCCGGGCCAGGCCGGCCCCCAGGCCGTCCTCGTACCCGGGCAAGGCGCTGGCTGGCTCACCTGGGCATCCACACCTGCGAGGCCAGTGCGGGCCTCAGCCCTGCAGCTGCTGATGCTAAAGAAAGTGTCTCCTTCTCTGACACTAGTCAAGTCACATTCCCCAAACCCAGAGAGGACACTGCATGCGCTCTCTGACCCTACTCTACGTCAAAACGTCTTTCACATCGAAATCAAATCTAGTATTTTCCTTCGTGTTTCTAAACTTATTTTCTACGTGTTTTCGTCACAGAGCGCGCCCCGGTGTCCCCGTGAGCCCTCCCTGGGCCATGCTGGCCTCTGCCCATCAGGATCAGGAGCTGCGGGGGGCCCGAGACAGCAACTGCACCTGCAGAGTCCTCCGTCCAAACCCAAACT
>NW_011889058.1:673289-681048 GCF_000151845.1 Pteropus vampyrus | reverse complement strand
CAGCTGCTGATGCTAAAGAAAGTGTCTCCTTCTCTGACACTAGTCAAGTCACATTCCCCAAACCCAGAGAGGACACTGCATGCGCTCTCTGACCCTACTCTACGTCAAAACGTCTTTCACATCGAAATCAAATCTAGTATTTTCCTTCGTTTCTAAACTTATTTTCTACGTGTTTTCGTCACAGAGCGCGCCCCGGTGTCCCCGTGAGCCCTCCCTGGGCCATGCTGGCCTCTGCCCATCAGGGTCAGGAGCTGCGGGGGGCCCGAGACAGCAACTGCACCTGCAGAGTCCTCCGTCCAAACCCAAACTGGGCCATTTCACGACTGTAAGCAAATGAGCCACACCAGCTCGCAAACCGGTACACGGAGCTGCAGGCCCAACACACTTAAGCTTCCAGAACGTCCGCTGAGGCAGCACAGAAATCACGAAAGCCGAGTCCACGCACGTCCTGGCACACGGCGTGCCGACGAGGACAGAGCACCCACCCAACAAACACAGGAGCCTCCCCTCCGCCAACCCAGCCACCCGCACGCAGGGACACGCAGAGGTCTGGAACCGAGTGACCGCGTGGCCGCATCTGCACCCATGCGGCACCTCCAGGCAGGACAGGGCGCTGCCCGCACCTCTGAAGCACTCTGCCCAAAACCACCACCCCCGGAGGCGCCTGTGAGCAAAAACAGGGGGTTTCACCTGCATGTGAACTGACCTCTTCCCACCCGCCCTGGCAGACAGTAGAAACGAATGCGCAGACCCCTCCGCGGGGGCACAGCTCACACAGTTTGCTCTGATTCGCTCTATGATCTTGTGTCCTACGAAAAGGGAGACACAGAGGCTTCGCATGAAGTGTCCTTGTTCAGATATTTTTCTATATACCATCAAACCCCCTGTAACATTGCTTCTGGCTATGACCCTACACCGAGGTCCAAGGACAGCTGGCACTCCAGGCCTCGTGAACCTGGAAGTGAGCACCGAGGCCCTCCAAATGTGCCCTTGACGCTGCCACCCCCAAGACAAGGAAGAACCACACCAGCCTTTGTGTCTGAGGCGAGCAAGAATTCGCCATCCAAGTAATTACATTTTTAAAGTTTGCTAACTGCTTTTAGAAAAAAGCAAACAGATGCAAATGCGCAAGGTGTTTCTGGGGCCGAGGCAATGTTTTCAGAATAAAGGAAAGCACCCCGAGGGCACCTACAAGCAACACGCTATCAGTTAGCACCTGGGTTAGCACCTGCGGCCAGGACAGGTGGCTTATCACCCCATCTGTGAGTGACAGCCAAAGGGACAGGTGCCCTGGGCCACAGCAGCTGGAGACAGCCCGCATGGGTTCCTAACTGTGGCAGCTCTCACCTGGGCCAGCGGCCAGTGCCGGCCACGGACACACTGCCAGGGAAGACCCGCGATGGCGCCTCCCTGCCAAGAGTTCGGGCACTGACCACCAGGCCCGCCACGTCCTGGGGGCGGCCTTTCCTTCTCCACCGTGGACCTGCATGGCAGCCACTGAACCTCAGCCTGCACCGTCTGAATGTCCAAGTAGATCATGGGGTCCGGGGCTCACGCGGAGCAGCCAGCTGCCCCGCCAGCAGACAGAAGCACCCCCGCAAGGCCTCGGGTACCCGGCTCCCGCGTCCCGCTGCGTGCTCCTGCTGTTGCCCGGCCTCAAGGGTACTCCACACGGATTCGACAGGGAGCTTTAAAAATGACACCTGCAAACATCTTTTAAACCCTAAAATAAAATACTCATGCGGCCCGAGCCATGAGCAGCGCATGGAATTCTGTCTTCTCGGCCCTAAAATACACAGGGGTGTTTACAGAATGAAGAGAGACAGGTGGGGATGCACCCACATAAGAACTCACGGGAGCGTGCCCCACGGCGTGTGGCCAGGCAACTGTCCACGTCCAGGCTCAGGGGCCGAACTCACACCCAGCCACGAAACGACCGTCTTGTCACGGAGCCTCGGCTGGGTCTTGGCTGGCAGGAGGGGACCTCAGAGGATGGCTAGGAAGTGCCAGCCAGGGTGACCGGGAACGGGGCCCTGTCCCTCACTGTCTGGGGCCCATGCACACGGAGGGCCGTGCCCTGCCGCGGCCCCCGGCCTGCGGGCGCCCCGACTCCACCCCGGTTTAGGGGGTTTAAAGTTCACTCTCGAGCAGTTTTTCTTCTCTTTTAATGAAGGCACAGCACTTGCACGGTTAGCGCCTGAGTATAAATAACCAACGTCGGCAAAGCAGGGTGAGCTGGCCCTGCATGCCGGCTTCTCCTGCCCACAAAATGTGAATTGAGTGGCCAAAGCGCAGGGCTGGGCTGAAGCCACCAGCCCGGAATTACACCCAAAGTTACTGTTATTAAGGACCCGCTGTCCTGGGTTTTTTTTTTAACATATTACTAAGAAAACTATACTCATTATGTCTTTAAAAGTAGAGAGCTTTTTAAAAATAGGCTGTAGTAAAGGTCTATGAATGCGTGTGCTGTGCAGACGGTTAAAGGACTCACGATTTTCGGTTACATTATTTTCCCTTCTACACTGAAATAACCAAAACCTCATAATAGTTTCCACTGCTGCATTTAGGGTGAACGTGCTTTCATTCCATTTAAAAAGAAATTAAGTAAAATTGCTAGGTTGGCCAAGGGAGGAGAGCCACTACTCAGAGAAAAAGGGTTACGGTAACTTCAGTCTCCTGACCAGAAACTTCAACATTTTTAAAAATAAAATTTTAGGTCGGGATTAAACAGAGACTTCATTTTCCATGTTCATCTTCCGCCCTTTGAAAGCCCGGGAATCTGAAAGGTTAAGTGACACTGTGCTCAGAACTTCCAACAAAGTCGCCTTGTGTCTACTCAACTAACACTCACTAACCCCAAAACCAACGCAGGCACTGCGTTCCACACTCGAGATCATTAAGGTGGCCAATTACCCATCACACGCATCACACACACACATATCACGCACACACGCATCACACACGCATCACACACATCACGCATACACGCATCGCACATACACGATTCACGAACACACACATCACACACGTGCGCGCATCACACACGTATCAAACGCGCATGACACACGCATCACACACGCATCGCACACACATGCGCATCGCACACCGCATCGCACACGTGCATCACACACATCACATGCGCATCACACACGCATCACATGCGCATCACACGCACATCACACACAATCGCGCACACACGCATCACACACGCGCGTGCATCACACACGCGTCACACACACGCATCACACACACGTGCATCACACACGCATCACACACGCGCATCATACACATGCATCACACGTGCGTCACACACACGCATCACACACGCACACGCACCACAGCAAAATATGCAACACACGCATCACACACGCACACGCACCACAGCAAAATATGCAAAATAAAAACATGTAGGTTTTAGATGCTTAAAATCACGTCAAACGTTACACATTCCCTTAAAAATCATAGCAAAGTATAAATACTGCTTACAGGCACCATTAAGTAAATAAGCTATTGTGAAAAGTACCTGACATATGCTGATCTTGAAACGGTATTCGCCTGAATGAGAATCAGACTTCTAGACTCTGAAGCCATCGCTAGAATCCATAAACTGCTTTTTTAAAAATTTTTTTTCTCGATGAGGCAGCCAGCTTCCCCCGCCAACGCTGAGCTGCCTGTTTGTGGATTTCCCTGTTAACACTTCACGCTCTCTGCCGTGAGCCCTGCAGGCCAGGCCCATGAAGAAAAGTGTCCCTTTCTCCCCTGACCTTTGAACTGAGCTCTGGAACAAATCAAGAGTTTTAAGACTACAACTCTAGCTCGCAGCTGTGAAGCAGCGTTCCAGAAAGGGTGTGCTCCCAGCGGCAGGACCCGCGGTGGCCCGGGTCCTCCTCCTGTGCCGGCTGCGGGGGACTCTCCAGGCGGCTGCAGATGTGGCTTCTAACTGGCGCTGGGGGACTGACCCCTCCTGTCAGCCAGCCTCGGGGGCCCTGGTCTCGCTCTCTGCCTCATTCCGAGTTTTAATCCACTTCACTTTTTGTCACAAACATTTCACGAGCTCCCTCGGCCAAAAGCACTGGTGTTCCAATTCACATTAAGGACGCCTCATCTACGAGTTTCTAGAAACCCCTCACTCCGCGAGGCTTGCCCTGCCCTTGAAAATGTTTCCACAGTGTTCAGGAGACCTGATCCTTAAAGTTCCTTCCACGCTCCTTCCTCCTGCCAAGCCAAGCGCTGTTCTTTCCTTAAGTGTCTCTGCAAGCCGATTAATTCAAAGGCAACTTCCAGACACTTCCCTGTACTCACAGCGGAGCTAACGATTTACGTTCCTCCTCCCCGATCTGTTCGCCAGGAGAAATGAGAAGTAGAGATGAAAATACTATTACTATTAAAACCGTTTAAAGGGTAATGTTATCAGTGACCAGTTCACAGATTATCACGTTCAAAGGACCGAGCCACCACTCCGGTGGCCCCGGGAAAGGAGACGAGGCTGAACTGCTGCTCGGCTGACAGCCCGACGCCCCCACACAGGGCACTCTCTGGCCTCGTCCCCATCCGCCACACTGGATGCGGGGCGTCACCTCTGCTGGTGCGCTCCCTGCCCCGCCTCTTCCCAGGTGTGACGTGGGCGCTGGGACCAGGCAGACTGGGAGGGGACCTTTCAACAGCCACAACTCCCTGGGGGCCACCAAGGGTGCCTGGGACCAGGCAGGCCCGGGCCAGTGCAACTGGAACATTCCAGGCCCGTGGGTCATTCAGGTGTGAGTCGTGGGACATCGTGACAGGACCCCCAGGTGCAGCAGAGCTGCGGGAGATCCTGCCCCAGCGCGGTGACAGGGCCGTCTCTAGAAGCTGACCAGCAAAGCATCCTGGTCCCACCTCTGCCGGCCGCCCGGACGCCCAGGGCCCACGGTCGCTGCACTCACCGCATGGCCCCGCAGCCCCCCCACCCAGGGGCCACCACTGTCCTGGACCCCCGTCCATTTCTCACCGTGTCCAGCACATCACCCGGTCTCCAGGAGTCCACCAGCCTCAGGTCCCTCTTCCCCTGCCTCACGGCCACTTGTCCAGCCATCTCCCAACTGCCAGGGACCATCTTCCCAAACAGCCCCTCAGCTCCCGCGCTGGTGAGCCCCACTGCAGGCTGTGAGGGTCCCCCAGAAACCTGCCCTCACCACGAGACAATGTCCCACTACGCTGGACGGAGCCCGGGGTCCTCACGACCACCTGAGTCATGACTCAGTCCCTGATGACAGACTGGCCCTCTCGAGACACCAGCCCTCGGCCGCCCCTCACTGCCTGCCACCCTCACACAGGCTTGCACACGCACGTGCACGCACACGCACACCCCTAGGCTCCGGCGAGACCAAACATGCTTTGCTCTCGGGTGGGGACTGAGTCTGCACTTGGATGCTCAGCCGGCACCCTCCCTGCTCAGCACGCTGACCCCACGGACCGCTGCCCTCACCTGTCTACCTGGAAAGGTAACGCAGCCACACGGAAGAGGACTCGAGGAACTCCCAGCAGATAAATAAAAATGGAAAAATCTGGCGAGTATCACTAAACCCAGGAAGCATAAACAAAATCAAGCCTAAATAACTGTAGTCTACATGAAATAAACGTATTACATTTCTTGAAATTATATACATACATACACAATGTAAAAATAACTAACTGACAGTAGTAGACTAAAGCCACCACCAAAAGAGGAATCACCGTGGCGACTGGGGACAGAATGAAGGAAGAGGAGGAAGCGAACAGGATCATTTCTTCATCTTCCCCAAAGAGGAAGTTATATTGTTACAGAAGCTGATGAATTGAGAAACACAGCTTAAGCAAAAGTTATAAATATAACCACCAGTAGAACTGAAAACAATACATTTTCTACATACCCTGATTTCAAGAATTAAAGAAACGCTTCATAGACCAATAAACAGAAAATAAAGAGGAAAAGGGAGAAAACATGAAACAAAATAAGAGTTTGGTTTTTTTAAAAAACTAGGAAAGAAGACAAAATAAATCTATTTTACCAAAAATACAAATAGAATAAAGTTTATTACAAATGACTCCACGATGGGGTAAAAAATTAAATCCAACTATGTGTTTTCTATAAAAGACACCTAAAATTAAAGAACTCAATAACTTGGACGTGCAGACAAAATATACCAGAAAAATGTAAATAAAAGCAATAGTGAAAAGAAAAACATTATTAAAAGTTTAATTCAAGGTTAAAAAGGCACTAAATTGCACAAAACTCATAGAATAATCCCTAAGGGTAAGAAAAAAAATAAATCACAAAGAAGATCATTGTTCTAAACCTTTAAGTCAAATAACACTGAATAAAACACGTAAAGCAAACACCCCAGTAAATACATGGAAAGATCAGCAGAGAGAAAATGCATCTGGGAAAAGTGAGCCCCTCCCGTAAACCTGGCAGATTAAAAAGGCAAAAATAAGAGTAGAAGACGTGAATCAAAAAGGGAGATTTATCTAACACGTAAGCATCAAACCCCGTACCTGCCACCTGGCTAAAGTGACAACGGAACATAAAGCCATGTCACGCTGACCGCGGAGACGGCCTCCAACAGCCCCCAAAATCAGAGACGGCTCAGGTCTCAGGTGCTCGACCAGACAGCGCTGGAAATGCGCAGAGAAAAACACGAGCAACAGAAGTTCAGCCATTTGTAAAGTTTTAAACGCTCCATGGCAACCCCCGCGAGGGAGTCGAGTGCAGCTGCACAGCCTCCCCCAAAACTGCTCCCTGTCAGGACGTGTGGGGCGCAGGCAACACGAAAGCACAACCAGCCGCTGCACTTGAAGACAAAGAAAATAAATACATACATAAAACCCATAAACAAATGCATAAATAAAATCCAATTCAAAAAGTGGCAAAAAAAATAATTAAAAGCCTCAAATTTCCATTTTAAAAAGTTAACAAGTCAGCATAGAAGTAAAACTGACCAATAAAATCAATAACTGGTTGTTTGATAACCCAATGAGATAAATGATTACCTGACCTAATTTAAAAAAATAAAAGAGGGCAGGCGTTGGGGGAAATTAGATTTAATGATCACCAGAATAAGGAAAAGTGAAAGAATACAATCTTTTTCAAAACTCTAGGTTAATAGATTTGATAACACGGATGAAAGAAGTGACTGATTTTTAGTGAAATACAAATGTCCAAAATTCACTCGGGAATCGACAGAAAAAGTAACCAGACCAATAACAAGATATGACATCACAAGAACTGTCACACACGCCTCCTCCAGCCCCTCGAATGCCAAAAGATCAGGTACATTCCCTGCCCCCTGAGGAACAGCGCTGATCCAGGCTGTTTGACTGTTTCTGGAGCAAAGAAGAACTTACATGTGGTGTAAGATTAAAGAAACATTAAAAAAAAGGCAGTGGCACCACAAAGCACAAGGCTACCACCCTACCAGACAGAACGTCCTTATAAAGCAACGAATCCAGAAAACCGGAGTGGAAAAATTAACCAAGTAAAAGAATGGGGACTCATGAGAAAAAAAAAAAAAAACGACAGCGATCGCGAAGAATTGATCAAAATCACTTAAAACGTTTCAGATACAATGAGACATTTTTGCTATCGAGCTGCCGAGACTTAAGAGACACAACCTCGAGTGCCGACAAAGACGCCCAGCACGCGCGGTGACGGCCACCGGGAGCGCACGGCAGCACGGCGGGGTCTGCGCTGGGAAATTCGGCAACGTCGCTGATGAAAACGCCCCCTCGTTCTAAAACTTCA
>NW_011889058.1:666510-671419 GCF_000151845.1 Pteropus vampyrus | reverse complement strand
AAACAGCGTTCTAGTCTGTCTCGACACCATCTCGTATCAAAAGCAGCATTTCGGTGACTGATAGGGCAAGAAGTGGAACTTGACCCTCAATCAGAACCATAAACTTGGTGACCCGAACGTCTGGATTTACAGGCAGGAAGAACAGTGCTGTCGCAAAGAACAAGACCAGCCCCAGAGCAAGGAAGCAATGTAACCACGTCTGACCTTGAACGTGGGACGGAACTGGGCCACCAAACAGAACAGCGTCCCGAGATGCATGTGGAGGAAGCAAGCTCGGTGCCGTCTCTTAAAACCAAGGGCAGGGCCCTGCGCCTGCGGTGGGCCCGTGAGCAGCGCACCTGTGCGTGATTCTCCCACAGCTGTGTTCTCACGAACCCGCCCTCGTCCCTCCCACCTGGCTTCGCCCGCCCCAAACCGTGCCCAGCACTCGCGACCTGGCCCTCTGCAAAGCCCAGCGCCAGGACACCCTCCCATCCCCGCGTGGGTGACGCCTGGTAGCCCAGGGAAAACACACGAGTCCCGCTCAAAAGATACCACTGACGTCGAGAATCCCTCACGCTACCACGTTCGGCTCTCATCTCCTTGGAACACCCTCGAATGAGATCCGTTTGCTTGGACGGAGTTACCTACCTCTCCTCCTCCTGAGAACCGGTTTCCTGAACCGTTATCGTAACCCATCGCGGGGAGAAAACCTTCGCTTTTGTTATGATTAACAGTATCATATTTAAACAACCGACTTAAAAGGGACCGATGAAACCCACTTGCTCCAGATCCCTCCGGGGGGGGACGGGCTTGCCTTCCACGGGGCGCCCTAAGCGCAAGCCCAGCTGCTTCGCCCTTGGGCCCTAATCCAGCCCGATTCAAATCTCCAGGACCTGGGGTGGGGGGAGAAGGTAGCAAGTTCGCCCAGGAAGAATGCGGGGGGTTGGGGGGGCTTGCACCACCACCGTCACGGCAAGGGCTCGGGTGCTCTGCCGACACGGGCCACCTCCACCATCTGCCAGGCAGCAGACCAGCTCCGCCCGGGCCCCAGGGGCCTCCACGCCCGGGCCGCGGACAGCACCCGCGTACGCAGATGTGCTCCATACTGTGAGGTTAACCAAACCGAAACGTGGCGAACGATAAAATGATAAAACGGGTTTACGACTGAATACGCCTCAGAGGCACCATCTACGAATTCAATTAGACCACAGTTCTCATCTCTTCTAAACGGGGGACTTCTCTAACGTGCAGAAAGGAGACACAAGCCCATCCCTTCTTTAACGTGCAGAAAGGAGACACAAGCCCATCCCTTCTTTAACGTGCAGAAAGGAGACACAAGCCCGTCCCTTCGTCGTTTACCCGGAGGAGAAAAGCACCAGAGGACGACACGGAGCAAACTCCAGCCGGGACAAGCTGCCTTCCGCTTCCTGAACCCCAGGCGGTGGCGCCTCCACCCGCAGCCTCGTCCGCTCCGTGCCTAGGTGGCCGCAAGACCCCGTCCCCTTCTGCCACCGCCCACCGCTGCATGCACCGCACGCCGTCTGTCACCGGCCCTGGACGGCCGGGCCTTGCCCCGTTTCACAGAAGGAGCGAGGACACAGGGACTCGGGAACTGGCCCAGAGTCACCGCCCGGGCGGCTGGCTTCCACGGCAGAGCCCGCGTGTCATCGCAGGCAACCCCTTCCTACACGACGGCACGGCCAGAGCGGAGGCGACTGCCGCCGGCCGTGGCATCAGAGGCGGGGGTCCGGACGCGGGGAGCACGGGGCACCCCAACCGATGGCTCTGTTCCAAGAGCCTGCGTGGCTGGCCTACCGGGCCTCACGGAGGGACAGACTCCAGCCCGCGCCCGACAGACACTCCACTGGCTCAGGCACAGACCCTGGGATGGTGAAAAAGAACCTTCGTCCCTGAACTGCCAGATTCGACCACGGTCGTGCCACGGCGACATGTCCCCCTCCGTGTCCTCATCCAACGACAGCCGGCCTTGCCGAGTGGTGGCTCCGACTCGACCCCAGCGCCCGGCCACACCTGATGATGGTGGCGCCCCAGGCGGGCATGGTGTCTGTCCCCACACTACGCCGTCCTCGACGGGGCCAGACGGGGCCGGGCCGAACGGGGACGCGCAAATCCACGCCGGACCGCACGGGCGTGGCGCGGGAAACGAGCGCACAGCCCAGCGGCATCGCCACGTCACATGCTCAGCGACCGCCGGGCGCTGGGTTAGATGAGGCACGTCCCACGCTGTTTCGCCCATGCACTCGGCCTGTCCTCACGTGGTTCCCAGAAGGTCTAACACGACGACACCCCGCAGCCTCGGGCGGCCCCGGGCGCCCTCTGCCCCACGGCGGGCGGACACCGCCCACGCCCGTGTCCCTGCGGCTTGGGAGCCGAGAATGGTTTTTACGTCCTCAAGGGGCTGGAAAAGTCAAAATAACATTTTGTGACATGTGACGCTACGCGGCATTCAGGTCTCAGAGTCCACAGGGTAAGCGCGTTTACTCGCCACGTGCTGTCCCTGGGCTTCGGGGCCACGAGGCACAGCGGGGACATCGTCACGGAAACGGGACGGCCTGCGAGGCCCGACACACTCAACACCGGCCGGAGAGAACCTGTGCGCCCTGCGGTGCTGGCAGCGCAGACCCCGGCTCCGCCTCGGGAGGCTGCGGTCAGCCCCGGCTCCCAGGCTCCCGGGGACCTGGTCACAGCCGACCTGGAGCACGGACGGCGGCAGGGCTGGCGGGCCTGGCAGGCCGGAAGCCGCCCCGCCCCCAACCCTCAGCCCGCGTCCGCTTTCTCCATGGAGCGCTCGAAACCTGTGCTCATCTTCGGAGCAGACACGGCCGTGCACTGCCCGGGTCCCAGCTCGGGGGACCCTCCGCACCAGCTCCCAGCCTCTCCCGGGTGACGCACGTGCAGCCCCAGGCGCCAGGGAAGGCCGACCCTGGTCTCCACAATCCGATACGACCCCGATGACTCAGACCGAGACTCACACTCTGCCCAGCTGAACAAACGTGAGGACCCCAAGGACGGTCCACGCCGCCCCCAGCTACGGATCCGTGGCCGGCCCACTGAACCGCGCGGGTCACAGCGTCCCCACGGGGACGGGGGCCAGCCTGACTCCCTGCCCAGGTGGTGTGACACACACAGACGAGACACACCGAGGACCATGGGCGGGCACCTGATGGGTGTCTGTGGAAAGGATGTGAGCCCCACGGGAGACGGACAAGCTACTCATGGGGCAGCTGCTTCAGACATTCACGTGTTTGACTCAGACCTACAAAAAGTCGTTAATAACAAATTAAACTTAATGTAACGGGGAACTGTAATGCTCAATAACTGGTCACGCTGCCACAGAGAATCAAACACCCATGTCGAGTTTCGCTCTGACGCCCTTGGCCCTCTGCATCACAGTGACCGCCCCCCAAAGCCAGGGTGGCATCGGCCTTAAGGGCCGGTCAGGGACACTCTCTACGGGAAGATGCGCAGCCTGTGTAAAAGCAGCCACTACAAAGATCAACACAGACGCTTCCCTACGGTTACGTGCTGAGAAGGCTTTTCCTTCACGAGAGAACTGGTATTTCACCCTCATCGTCAATCGACGTGTAAATGGCCACGTTTCACCCTGTTTTCGTTGCCATTAAGCTCAGGTTATAAATTTTGGGTCAAGTACACCCACTGTGGGAACATTATAATCTGGACACGTAACATCTACTCTGCCGTCGTGACCTATTATCTCGTTTTCTTGATTTTTGTTTTGCTGTATAGGTAACGTGTAACCTCAAGAGCACGTCTCACCCTTCATGGAATGAGAGGGGTGTACAGAGACGATCTGTCACCACCCCATGCAGATGATGAGGTCCCAGTGACCGGGAACCTGCACAAGCCCGCCAGGGCTTCCGGGATGCCGGCCACAGAGACTCACGCCAACGACGTCCATCTCGGAAGTCGTCATTTGACGTTGGTCGTAACAGATTTCGAGAAGTTTCTAGAAAGGTAGCAAACTACCTACCTAGGATATAGTTTCAGGTGAATCATGAAAAAGTACACAGCACCATCTCCTTCAGAAAAGGGAAAACGAATTCTAAATTTGGGTCTCGACTGAGTTTCCCTCTGCAGAGAAAACCTAGAATGTCGGCTGTGCGCTCACAGGGGAACAGGAAAGGAGGCGGGATTTCTAAGGGGCTCGCACACGCCGCAGACACACTCACTGCACCTGGCCCGGCGCACCGCGCCCCGAGGGGCCGGAGGCCGCGCCACATGCGGGCATGTCCGCCAGAGTCCGCACCGCACCGCGAGCAGACGAGAGGCCGCCAGCCCGTCCAGGGGTGGCTCGGTGTGGCCACGCGTCTGCACTGCCACGGGAGGAAGAACGGAACCGCGTGTCCTGCGTGTCCAGCACGCTCCTCTCCCCGACTCCCCCGGCCCCCTGCCGTCACGTCCACTGCGCCGAGGACGTGGCCAGCACCTCGGGTTGGCGGCTCGCTCTCAAGCCCGGCCCCTCTGGGCCTCGGTGGGCACGGGCTCCGTCACCCTGAGAAGCGACCCCTGCAGGCGCCACGCTCGCCCCGAGCTCTGGTCTCCCGGCTGCTGTGACCGCTCGGGATGCCCGCGAGGAGCTGGGCCCGTCCCAACCATCCTGTCCTCCCTGACCTCTTCCCCTGACCCATTTCGGTAGCTTTTTTCTGCCAGGACTGTCCCATGCTGGTCATTTACTCTCACGAAAAGTGATCTCGCGGGGGTGGTACCGCTGGGTTCCCAAGCGTCCCGGCCCCGTGCCGAGCGGGGAGGCAGCTGTGGGGTCTCGGAGTCTGGGTGGCCTGGGCTCCCCGGTTCCTCGTCTGAGCCCTGCCACCCTGCAGGAGCCTGAGTGGGACAGCCCCGGCCCTCACCCTGATGTGCTGTCCCCAATGACAGGTGCAAAACC
>NW_011889058.1:659738-666460 GCF_000151845.1 Pteropus vampyrus | reverse complement strand
GGAAAACGAATTCTAAATTTGGGTCTCGACTGAGTTTCCCTCTGCAGAGAAAACCTAGAATGTCGGCTGTGCGCTCACAGGGGAACAGGAAAGGAGGCGGGATTTCTAAGGGGCTCGCACACGCCGCAGACACACTCACTGCACCTGGCCCGGCGCACCGCGCCCCGAGGGGCCGGAGGCCGCGCCACATGCGGGCATGTCCGCCAGAGTCCGCACCGCACCACGAGCAGACGAGAGGCCGCCAGCCCGTCCAGGGGTGGCTCGGTGTGGCCACGCGTCTGCACTGCCACGGGAGGAAGAACGGAACCGCGTGTCCTGCGTGTCCAGCACGCTCCTCTCCCCGACTCCCCCGGCCCCCTGCCGTCGCGTCCACTGCGCCGAGGACGTGGCCAGCACCTCGGGTTGGCGGCTCGCTCTCAAGCCCGGCCCCTCTGGGCCTCGGTGGGCACGGGCTCCGTCACCCTGAGAAGCGACCCCTGCAGGCGCCACGCTCGCCCCGAGCTCTGGTCTCCCGGCTGCTGTGACCGCTCGGGATGCCCGCGAGGAGCTGGGCCCGTCCCAACCATCCTGTCCTCCCTGACCGCTTCCCCTGACCCATTTCGGTAGCTTTTTTCTGCCAGGACTGTCCCATGCTGGTCATTTACTCTCACGAAAAGTGATCTCGCGGGGGTGGTACCGCTGGGTTCCCAAGCGTCCCGGCCCCGTGCCGAGCGGGGAGGCAGCTGTGGGGTCTCGGAGTCTGGGTGGCCTGGGCTCCCCGGTTCCTCGTCTGAGCCCTGCCACCCTGCAGGAGCCTGAGTGGGACAGCCCCGGCCCTCACCCTGATGTGCTGTCCCCAATGACAGGTGCAAAACCGTAGCCCACGCCTCGTCGTCTCTCCAGAGCCCAAGCATCGGAGAGTGATACAGACGTGGGGACACACACTGTCCCCCGGCCGACGGCACCAGGCCGTCGCCCGGGCCACACGCTCGCCAGGGAAGCGGACTGCTCCCCGCCCAGCTCTGTGCGTCCCACCTGCGCGCTGGGGGGAAGGCGGACCCGGGACCAGGACACCGGCCGGAAGCCCCATCCTTCACTCGCGCTTTGCCCGTCACCGAGTCCTTCTGCGTTTCGGTACCTCTGGAACATCACGACCGCCCGAAACCACCTCTCAGTCTGCTGCCCATCATGACGTCGTAACATTAAGCCTCAACCATGCAAAACAAGTCCAAATAAAAATTACGAGTTCACCAAAAAAGGTAAATAACATTCAACGTGTCTTTCCTCCTCGCCGACGTAAAACCCACACTGGGGCACAAGCAGCCCGCGGCGCCGCCCGCCCTGTCCACACGCTGCTGACCCACACCCGCCTGCACGTAAAGTCCCAAATTCTAACCCCAGTAAATGCCGTTCATAACCAATTTCTACACATACTAAAATGTGTAGTTATTAGGAAAATTAGCCTTCCCTTCTAAAGTTCAAATTGTAAGCAGGCCATAATCTTTCAGCAACCTAGAAAATAACTGATAAACCCATCTTCCTGTAAAACCATTAACAGATTCTGCTTTTCTGTCACCAGGGCAATTTACGGAGGCCAATTTTAATCCCACTGCTAACCCACTAACCCCGGGGCTCTCCAGAATCGTCCCCGAGTTTACGTTGCTATGGCGAGTACTTCTATGTTCGCAATTCACTTACTGATAGTCATATTTTTTAAGTTGGCTTTAAGAATGAGATCATCTTCCTTGCTTTTTATTTTGAAAAGTAAAAAGCCATTTTTGAAACAAGGAGCCAGTTGAGTGCCTGGGCTGTGCTGTACTCATCACAATCACAGCTATTTAAATGACCCTTGGTGTTACTCAGAGGGACAAATTATCACCACCACGCTAACGGTCACACTAAAGACGTGCAAAGCTTCGGTGTGATGAATCAGAATCTGGTGGGAATATGATCATCAGTGTGAACGATGCTATTTTTTCAAACTGGAGTAAAAGTGTTCTCTCCGTGTCACTGATAACGTCAGCACGCATCATGCATCACCGAAAGCTGCGTCCATTCACACTGCGGAAATTCTCTGAGCGACGGTCAGGCCCATCTTTCTGTGTGGGCCGCACACATGAATGAGTATAAACGTGTTTACATCCTTCCCTAAAACAGGCCAGACGACGTGATTAAAGCTGAACAAGACGGAGTCAACCAGGGAGACTCGGTGGCCTGGGTGACAACACCGCAGCCTCGCAGGACGGTAGAAATGGAGGCAGAACCTTCTGTGATGCTCTGTATCGACGCATTCCTGAGACGAGGCTGAAGAAGCCTCGTCTCAGGAATTAAACACGAGTCCATCCAAAAATGCAAACACGTCCAATACCGTGCAAACCTTGAGTGAAAGCCTTGAGTGAAAACACTGCAGATCTGCGCCTAGATAATTCCAGACAGCACCACAAAAGTTTCATTAAACTACGAAATAGGATCTGTTCACTGATGAATCCATCCATTGGGGGGGGAAAAAACCACACTTTTTTTTTTTAGCTCTGGTTAAAAACCAGTGGAACAATCAGTTAAGTAAGCAGTGAAGGCTCCTTTCCACCCGCCCAAGCATTGGCCTATCTGCGACCGGCAGAAACGTTAGCGGCTCATGTCAGGCTCTGCGCTACAACGCCACCGGTCAGCATTTAATGTCCAACTACGTCCCACGAAAACTCATTCAGGAACAAGAAAAGGGACACTCGCCCGCTACCCTCGAATATCGACGGAACGAGCCGCTGAGGCCAGGAGCGGCCTCCCCAAACGGCTCGCTGTGCATCCTTCCCTGTGCTGGGTTTCAAAGAACACTCTCGGAAGCTTAAATAAATCAAGGCCTAGCACAGCCCCGAGCCGGCTAGAGCATCTAGGTTAAACAGTGCCATATGGCAAGGACGGACACATGTTGCCCTTTCAGAAACAAAGGGAAAAATTCCTCAACAAACACCCTTTATTTTCACATGGAGTTGAAGACAGGGATGTTCCGGTGTTAGTAAATATTGCTAAGTATATATGTGTGTGTGTGTGTCTATAAATATACATACATACGTTCTTAATTCCTAGACATTAAGAAAAACTAGTTTTAACAGAGAACCCCAATTTTTTGAGTCTCTCTTTCACAGTGTCCTGAAAGCTAACACCACACACGTCAGCCTATGCTCTCCAACCCAGCAAGAAAATAACAGGACAGCTGGATCCGAGGGCTGAGTGACATCAGCGACTCCCTAGGGTGCAAGAAACGGTGAGAGACACGTCTACCTGCTTCTGAAGGAACAGAACACCAGAGTAACTCCGTCTTGAAAATAAAATATATTGACATCCCATTCTAATTTCAACACTCCGTCGAGGACCTGTCTGACGTCCCAATCGTACATCCTACCTAGCTCTTAAAGCGAATCTGAGAACAGAAGCACTTGATTAAATTCCTCTGAGCAAAAAGACACACACACACACACACACACACACACACACACACACACCACAGCAGAGAAAGAAAATCTACCAGAATGAACACGTTACTTGAAGTAAGCAGCAAAATGTATCTAAACCTGATATAGTTGCTTTTTAAACAATTTACTTTTCCCATTTTCCTGTGTGATGTTTTACTACTTTAAAATATATTTACGTTTGTATTCTAAAAATAGTTACATGTCTAATTACTCCTGCTTTGTAATTTTCAGTCCCATTTGAAGTGAAGCCTAAACGCCAGATCTTTTTTGGAAAACTACTTTTAAGGACTGTCGAGAGCCACAAAATTACACTTCTTTACAATGTGAATGTATGTCGCTGGAAAACATTTCATTCTCGACATAAATATGACAGCCAACGCTAGCTTTGCAAAGAAAAGCTTCAGCTGCTCAAATCACGTCAGCCAGATTCAAGGGACAAAGAGTACACAAACGGACAGTTACAACTGCTAATTTCTCCCGGTCTGGCTCAAATATACTTGACAGACCTTAGCAGACTGCGTGAATCTCACATGCAAGCCACGCTTTCATAGCTCCCGTACGTGTTCCCTTCCCACACTAAGTCACATCCCTAAAATAGTCCTCTGTTTAAAAAAAATTTTAAATAAAGATACTTTTTAAAGAACTGTACGGGACATTCTCCACTCAATGTGAAAGTTTTTTATCTTTGCCGTGAGGTCCATTTAATAAATTCCTCATAAACAAATATTTGATGTGATGCCTTTCTTAAAATGGGTTTGTGACAATTTGCCAATATTCCTGAGAACTGTTAAGATATTCATAGCTAGCTGGAGTCCGCTGATAAAGAGGACTCCCCAAAAATCACTCCCCACCTCTGGTGAGAGAATGGAGGAAAGGTGACTTCAGCTTACTCGGGGCAGAGGTCACCCCTCCATCAAGCAGAAGTTTCCCAAACGCAGCGTTTCCTGGGACCAGGGAGGACTGACACCAAGGCAGGATTCTGGAAAACACTGTCACTGTTGTGGCCCCAAAACACAAACCCTTAGCAGGCTGCGGCTGGAGGTGACAGCTCCGGAGGGGGGACAGGTGGAGAGGGGACCACAGTCCCAGGAGTCAGCCCACGCGTCCAGTTAGCGCCAAGCCCCACCCGGGACAGGAGTCCCTAACTGCTGTTCCCCAAAACCCACGGCCACAGGCACACAGCGGCAGCCCCCATGCACGCCTGCCTCCCAGGTGCTCCAGCCCGCCACTTAAATGCACGACACGCACGGAGATGCCCTCCAAACGCCGCCTGGTCAGGCTTCGGAACCCGTGCACATCCCGACACTTGGAAAACGCAAACCCACCCGAGGTGCAGTTTCTAGCCACAGAGGGAGGCTCTGGGAGCCAAACGCTGTAACGTAGTTAGTTCTTCACGTTTACACATTAATAATGCTGGAAGTGAAGGTCAAAGGTGCCATGTGGCGAGCCAGCTGAGGCCATGCCATGTGCTGGGTGCCAGTGTGGCAGAGGAACAGGGAGGGCCACACTGAGGGGCCAAGGCGGCTCCTCCGTGCAGTCCAGGGCCCATGGGTGCTCTCTGGACTATGAGAAGATGAGAGTTCACCACACTCGCCCCACAGCCTCCAGAACTTTCGAGGGGGAGGGATCAGGGCAGCCAGGAGATGCCTTTTGGAAAGAACTAATTGATCGTGTCACAACGGCTCTGTCCAAGTACTAAAATGTATAAACATTTACAGCATGCGAGACGTCTGCTTTAGAAGAAGGAATGTTACGTCTACGTTCAAATATTTATGATGCAGATACCTAATCAAATAAATTTTAACTTTTTTCTGCTTTCTTCCATTAGTTCGATGACTTCTACTTAAACCTATGGAGGAGGTGTCTCCAGCTAACATGTCTATCAAATAGCCAGTTATTTGTTTCCTTCACGTGTAACAGAGACACTTTATTCTGCTAGAAAACTAGTTACATTATAAGCAAAGTGTCATTTTAATTACGTAATCAACACATGCACTTTTCACCAGTGTTGAAAATGGAATGAAATTCAAAATAATGTAACACCCTGAACATTTAAAGTGAGCACACTGTAACGGCAGAGCACACGCGTCCGGACAAGCTCCTTCCTGCTGAACTAATCGGCTTATATTTCAGTTTCCTATTTCTAAAGCATTAAGGTATCATGCAGATGAAACTCTAAACACAACCCCCAGTCCGGCTCACAGCCACTCCCACGAAATTCTTTTTAAAAGATTCCTTCTGGTAAATTACGAATAAAAGAATATACATCCTGAAAAATGAATAAGTAAAAATCCACAACCACCCGGTAAACGGAGTACTGGTTTTTCAAGAACGATCCATGAGTAAACTCTACGTGAATTCCCAGGTCACGATATCGTTTTTCTCTACTTGGGGAGACCGCACGCCATCTTTTCCAGCTCGCCTCGTTTTGAAGTATGCGCGAAAGCAGCCTCCTTTTCCGGTTGCTAAACTCAATCTCAACGTCAGATGCTTCACCTGGGAGACTCCAGTATCTCCGAGTAGGACCAAATAAGGCAAATGCAGGTGAAGTTTAATTTATGGAAGTGGAGACACCGTGCTTTTTAGCACTGACCTGCTTCCGAAGACATCTCTCATTCCATTCACTCCACGTCGGATTCTGGGACAACATCCTGTCCACTTAGAACTGTGAGCCTTCAGACTGACTCATATCTAACCCAGCGAGGCGACTCTAAAGGTTGTTTACAAATAACAATGGAGTTAACGCCGGTTACGTATTCTCAGGCCGTCCGGGTACAGTATCGGTGACACACCCCACAGCTACAGTTCTGCATCCAGTCCCTTTCATACTGGGCCTTTGGGAAAGATGACTCAGACAAACCAAAGCTTTCAGAAATTAAAGCGAGCCAAACTCCTGGCTCTCCATTGTCGCACACGGTACCCACGGAACACACGGGCTGTTTGGTTTCATTTTAGACCGAAGTCCCCACTCCTCCCGGTTAGCGCCACTGCACATCCCCCGGGATTACGATTTGTTTAGAATGCTAATGGGATCTGAAAGTTTCAGTAAATTCAAACCCAGCAAGTTTAAGATGAAGCCCTGCTAATGAAGGAAGAAAACTACCCTACATGCTACGTTTGTATCTTAGCACCTCCAAATTCTAAGGCCATTACCCAAATACTTGAGCCTTGCTCAGAACTCAGTCTCTCCCAGGGCCCATTCATGATGGCATGGCTGTCTCTTGTGAAACCAAAGATGTCCTCTGCGGTAACTCAACTCTCAGCCCCAGGCGC
>NW_011889058.1:653026-657766 GCF_000151845.1 Pteropus vampyrus | reverse complement strand
AAATCCCCCCGCCCCGGCCCCCACCTCCCCCGCACGGGGCGCCCCAGGCCCAGCGCCGCACCGCAGGGAGATACAGAAATAGGAATGATTTAATCCAGCGACACCTCCCCGCTGCGGCCCGTTCCTCAATCCCTGAGCTCGCCGGGAGGCGGTGGGGAGGCGGGATCGCGCCCAACTCCGGCTCGGGGGGCGGAAATTGCCCGAGTGGGAGGCGCGAGGCCGGACACCGCCTCGTAACCGAGTTAGGTTCTTGCGGGGGGTGGACCAAGGTCGCCTGGGGTTGCCCACGGGCCCTCGGGCGGACCTCAGTCCGGCCCGGCACGGCCGGCGTGGACAAACCGGGGCGTGAGGCGCTCCCTTGGGTCTCTCAGCAGGGGTCTCGGGGGCGGGAGGGGGCACACGCGGGTCCTTAACGCGCGCGCGGCAGCATCACCGTCTACCCTTGAGTGAGGCAGCACGGCAACTCCAGCAGGGACACAGATGCGGCATGGCCCGGTCTGGTCCACACGCTCCCACACACGCCACTGCCAGTACTCCCAGGGAGCTGGGACCCGAGCAAGCCAGGACGCACCGCGGGGCGGCCTGCGACGCGCGCGCCCGCGAATGCGACCACCGCGTGGAAGCGCGGCCCGCTCCGCACTGCTGCGTCGCTGGGCCGCGGAACTTCCACCGACCGTGAGCGGGTCGCATTCTAGAATCTGCCGTGGACTAAGTATCGACTTCCAGAGAGAAAACAATTTGAAGTTGGAGGGTACGTGCTGCCTTTCACTTTGCTGGAGTTCACGCCAGTTTCAACAAGCCTCGGTCCTGTGCGCGCTGCGCCGGGCGAGGGGGCTCCATCGGCCAGAGCCCAAGCGCTAGGGCGCTCCCGCGCGTGGGGGCGAGATGGGAGGAGCTGACTCCCCAGTCGCCGAGAAAGCAGCATAATCACATCGCTCCTCTCATTTCCCCCTTCTGCAGGTTTCGACTTGAATCCCGAAGCGCCCCTTATGCCCATTCTGCACAGAACACTCGGAGGAGGTAGGGTCTCTATTTGGGCTCCTGCGTGCCCAACTGGCTGCACAGACTCGGATGAAAGCGTGTCCACGTCTACACACAGCTGTGTAATTCAGGAGCCTGAGGATGCGCGGGGCTGGTGGGACTTAAGTGTGCAGACACATGGGCGCATGCACGCGCGCGCGCACACACACTCACGCCCCAAAGTACCTCCGGGATGGAGAAAGCCGCTACGGATTGGCCAGTACAGCCGTCACTCTCAGTCGGGAGGCAGGGAAACTTTGCAAGGCTGTTTCCTTCTTTTTCGCCCCTCCCTACCGTTTCATTTAATGCTAAAACAACAGCAGAGCTCTAAAAGTTCGCCATCTGCGCGCAGAGCTCGCCCTCTCTAACGAGGGGGGCGTCAGACAATATCCATTTAAATGTATTTTGTGCCTCCACAATGGATGAAAAGGGAAATTAGCAATCCCGAGAGGAGGCGGAGAGGGGGCTCCGAGTAAGGAGAAGGGGGGCATCTGGGAGGGGTGAACGCAGGGTGAAGAGTTGTCCCCAACACCGAAAAGAGACTTCGACCTTTCATTGATCTCGAAACCAGAAAATGTTTTTCACAGGTCAGATCATAACAAACGCCGGTCCTAATCTATGAACTGATTTTATTCTTTAAGCATGCGCCAGCAATGGTGTTTCCTTAAGAAAGAACTGACCTATTTTTGGCTGGAGATAAACGATCATGTTAACAGATGTTAACCTTGTAATCTGTTTTTCCGTAAGCACTTTACATACCCGGGTTTCAGACCTTAAAAATAACATCTTTTCCAAAAAGACCTGACGTCACAGTTCACTCCCTGAAAAATGACTCCCCCTCTCCCGTTTTCTTCCTCTGCAGTGATTTCAAAGACATTAAATCTTATTCACTTTATAAACGCTGATTTGTTCTGCCTCAACTCCCACAGGCTTTTATTTGCATTTCAAATTCCACAGGTTACACCGGGCGCCTTTTCAAAAAATGTAAACCAACAATGAAGCAGCAAATGGCTTTTTGTGCATCTGGCTTAACAAGGCACGAAATGAATATATTTTAAAGGGGGCTGAGCAAGTTGATCTTTGCACACCCGGAGACCAAGTAATTCTTTACCAATAAGCCCAGCGGAATGAGCGAGGTACAGACACACGACCCAGGAGCTCCTGGTCTGGTCTGGTCAGCTGCAGGCGCTTGCTAACGCCGATTATAAATGGGGCCGACTTACAGACCCACGTTTTCGGGTAAAAGGCTGGGTCTCTCTGGTCCCTAAATGCAGGGTCCGCTGGCTTCCCAGTCCGCTAGGGCTGATTGTCACTGCACACCAACCTTCCTTCGGCCAGAGCCCAAGCGCTAGGGCGCTCCCGCGCGTGGGGGCGAGATGGGAGGAGCTGACTCCCCAGTCGCCGAGAAAGCAGCATAATCACATCGCTCCTCTCATTTCCCCCTTCTGCAGGTTTCGACTTGAATCCCGAAGCGCCCCTTATGCCCATTCTGCACAGAACACTCGGAGGAGGCAGGGTCTCTATTTGGGCTCCTGCGTGCCCAACTGGCTGCACAGACTCGGATGAAAGCGTGTCCACGTCTACACACAGCTGTGTAATTCAGGAGCCTGAGGATGCGCGGGGCTGGTGGGACTTAAGTGTGCAGACACATGGGCGCATGCACGCGCGCGCGCACACACACTCACGCCCCAAAGTACCTCCGGGATGGAGAAAGCCGCTACGGATTGGCCAGTACAGCCGTCACTCTCAGTCGGGAGGCAGGGAAACTTTGCAAGGCTGTTTCCTTCTTTTTCGCCCCTCCCTACCGTTTCATTTAATGCTAAAACAACAGCAGAGCTCTAAAAGTTCGCCATCTGCGCGCAGAGCTCGCCCTCTCTAACGAGGGGGGCGTCAGACAATATCCATTTAAATGTATTTTGTGCCTCCACAATGGATGAAAAGGGAAATTAGCAATCCCGAGAGGAGGCGGAGAGGGGGCTCCGAGTAAGGAGAAGGGGGGCATCTGGGAGGGGTGAACGCAGGGTGAAGAGTTGTCCCCAACACCGAAAAGAGACTTCGACCTTTCATTGATCTCGAAACCAGAAAATGTTTTTCACAGGTCAGATCATAACAAACGCCGGTCCTAATCTATGAACTGATTTTATTCTTTAAGCATGCGCCAGCAATGGTGTTTCCTTAAGAAAGAACTGACCTATTTTTGGCTGGAGATAAACGATCATGTTAACAGATGTTAACCTTGTAATCTGTTTTTCCGTAAGCACTTTACATACCCGGGTTTCAGACCTTAAAAATAACATCTTTTCCAAAAAGACCTGACGTCACAGTTCACTCCCTGAAAAATGACTCCCCCTCTCCCGTTTTCTTCCTCTGCAGTGATTTCAAAGACATTAAATCTTATTCACTTTATAAACGCTGATTTGTTCTGCCTCAACTCCCACAGGCTTTTATTTGCATTTCAAATTCCACAGGTTACACCGGGCGCCTTTTCAAAAAATGTAAACCAACAATGAAGCAGCAAATGGCTTTTTGTGCATCTGGCTTAACAAGGCACGAAATGAATATATTTTAAAGGGGGCTGAGCAAGTTGATCTTTGCACACCCGGAGACCAAGTAATTCTTTACCAATAAGCCCAGCGGAATGAGCGAGGTACAGACACACGACCCAGGAGCTCCTGGTCTGGTCTGGTCAGCGGCAGGCGCTTGCTAACGCCGATTATAAATGGGGCCGACTTACAGACCCACGTTTTCGGGTAAAAGGCTGGGTCTCTCTGGTCCCTAAATGCAGGGTCCGCTGGCTTCCCAGTCCGCTAGGGCTGATTGTCACTGCACACCAACCTTCCTCCTCCCATAAACCGCTGCTTTAAATACCCAACTCGGATGGCTTTTAGCAAACTTATCCATACAAAGTTTCTTTAAAAACTTGAGGCGGTTTAATCTAAATAGCAATCGTAACTATTCGGAACGTTAGTTCTCCCTGGAAATGGCAGACGAGGGGCTTTTCCAACCCCCCCATCTCACCCCACCCCACCCACCCACCCCCCGCAACAAACACCCCACAGCATTCTATTCTTGTATATACCGGGTATATATCGTGATCAATACCTCCCCTACCCCCCACACCAGCCCCGCCCCAGCCAGACTGGATGCCTCTCCGAGGAGTCCGGGCCACCCGAACCCCCTCTCCCCACCCCTCTCCGAGTCTTTGAGGGAACCCTCGCCCCCCACCCCCGCCCTAAGTTCCCTTCCAGGCTCTCACTTCTTGAATGCTGGGGTCACTCATACGCTCCCAGCTGATGGGCAGGCAGCCAGGGGAGGGGGGAGGACAAACGCCCCCGCCCCCGCCCCCTCCCGCGCTCAAACACGTCCCCGAGGCAGCAGCGCTCAGTGCCCACGGCATCGATCCCATCAGCCGAACCCTTAATAATTGAAGCGGCTCCTCGGGCCCACAGCCCCATCACCCACCTGCATTAGCCGGAGCGTTTTACTTTAAAGTAAGGCAATTTGCTCTTTGTCTCCTAATGGATGCAGAGCGCATCCGAGCTCCCCTCCTCCCGCGTCGCCTTTGACGAAGTGTACAAAGCCAGAGCCTCTTCCGCGCTCCCACCCCGGCCCCCACCCCGCCCCTCCACTGCGGTAAAAACCGCCTCCCGGCGCTCACCTCGCCGCCTGAAGTTGCATCTTCCCTCTCCTGGAATTGCGGAGCCCAGCAACTACCGGCAG
>NW_011889058.1:645312-652362 GCF_000151845.1 Pteropus vampyrus | reverse complement strand
TCCCCCAGCCCGGGAATGGTCTGCCCTGTAGGAAACGCACACGCTCCACCATTGTCTCATCGGCACAAAGTTCGGCCACACTGCGGGGAAAGTCTGGAGGCTCGCGATGACTCAGACGCAGCTCCCTCCTCCCCTAATAGCGCCGGGTCACGGGCCCAGCGCCCGGCTGTCGCCCCTTCCTCTCAAGGACTCCGCCGCCGCAGCTGCAGTTTCGCGAAGCTGTCCACCCGCACACACGGACCCGCACACACGCACGCATCCAGACGCACAGACGTTTCGGGGATGCGTTCTCAGCAGACTGAGGCACCTGAGCACGGAGCCTCGGATCCGGAGAGATTTGTGGGGCTCCTTCCGGGGATCCCGGTGCGTGTGCATTACACGCGGCCTGGTGGGGGGGCGGTCACTGAATTTCCCGGCAAATGCGTTTGGGGGTCCTCAGACGCAGAGCAGGACTAGGCTGAGTCCTGAATCAAGATCAAGCGTCCCTCCGGAACGACTTCAGAACACGGATTCTGTCGCATGGCGATGCAAACATGGCTTGTTTATTTTATCCTTGAAAAGTTCAACTCTAATTTTTTTTGTTTTCCAAACTCCATTTCTTCACCGTACTTAGTTTTAGTTGCAGTAAGTTGAGTCTGGGAACGGAAATCTCAATTTGATTCCTCAAAGCATTAATGGTATGGGGGGGGGGCAGAGACGGAGGAGGAGGAGGAGGAGGGAGGGGAGGGCTGGGGGCGAGTGGGGCGCCTGCTTTGGGCGACGGCGCAGCCCGGGAGCAATGGCCCGCGGCGGATGCGCGGCGGCCGCCCCCACCGCCCACACTGCTCTCCACTCCGGATAACTCCGCAGCGGCGACGGACCCCGTCCAGGACACCGCCGTCGCCCGCTCCGCCAGCCACGCTGCAGGCCAGGCGTTGCCTTCCGCGGTGGCGTTTCTCGGAGCCTCACGTTCGCCCGCGCTCGCTGCAGCTGCAGCTCGGGGCCTCTCCAGCTTAGGGCATTTGCAGCAGAAACTATTACCCACAGCTCGAAGGGAGGAGCTCGTGCTGCAGAGCCGGACTCTGAGACGCGGGCCATTCTGCATGCGGGTGTGTGTGGGGGGGGGGTGCGCGCGCGCGCCCCAGTGCCAGTCGAGTGAGGGGGAGCAGGGAGGCCCAGGGGAGGCAGGAGGGCCGAGACCCTTTGCAGAAAGATCCGGAATCCTAACGCGTGAGCTCCTTGTGATGGATGACCCGCCCCGCTTTGGAGCAGGCGTGGTAAGGGTCGTCGAGAATTGTTGGCGCTTTTCTGCATGAACGCCTACGTGGGCTGAATTCTTGGACAATCACATTTAAGTCTGATTCACAGAAAAGTATCAAAGTGCCCACAATTCATTACAATACACATTACAACTGCACAAATAAAAGTATCCTCCAAATTAACTAATTACAATAATATAAATGGCATAGATAGACATGTATTATCACATATACATCATCCGCAAAGAGATTAAATTTGCATACTTGAAATTTTAATTTTTGTGTGTGTATATTTTTGAGGGTATGAGTTGATGGTAGAACTCTACACTCATCTACATCCGTGGGTCTATTGAAAACTACAGTATTTCACTAATATCTTCCATGTGTTGAAAATTGACAAGTTAGATCAACTGATGGTGAGCAAAACTTCTAAACTCCTCCTCATAAAATTGTGGTCGGCTGGACCCGCCTCCTTTCAGGAGCCCGAGTAGCACCCACATGCGATGGCACTCAGGGCCCGCCTCTTCCGCAGTGACATTGTTCTCTTAAAAGGTTCCTTTTCTTACGGTTTTCTCCACCATGTGTGCAGACTCTGAGGACGTAATTTGAGAAAGGGGTAAGAATTACTTTCTGGAAAATGGCAGCCCGAGAGCCAGCGAGGTTTTGCTGCCAGGGAGGGTGCCTGGCATGACAGGCGATCTGTGTCAAGCAGTATTTGTACACAAAGTCACCAGTCGTTCACTGGCCGACGCACCATTAGTAGCTCGTTCCAGGGAAAATCTGGTATAAAAACAAAATTTGCGATGAGAGTTGGCTAATATTCCTTAGCATGTTTAACGTCGCCAACATTTCAACCGTTTAAAAATCTTCAGACATGTAAAGTAGCCATTAAAGATTAAAGGCACTGTTTCTGTACAAATGACAGATTCCAGAAAGTCCCCAGAGGGTCTTCTATTTTGAAATGTTTAGGTAAATTATAACATTTGGGCAGAGAAAAATCAGCGCCGTTAATGGATTAATGGTCGGCTACGTAGATGGCTATTTATTATTGTATAACAATAATTCCGGTCCACGAGCACGTGTGTCCCCTGTTACTGTCTCGTGAATCCTTCACACAGCATTTGGGACTCTTCTCCTCCAAGCTAACAAACACGGCGTTTTGGTGAAACGGTGTTGGATGGCTTGTTGGCATGCTGGGCGGACGCTGCTGGGAAGGTTCTCGAGGCACCCCGTTAAGGAAAAGGTGCATGTAAGAAACAAACAAAAAGAACCCCCACCCCCACCCCACACCCTGAGGCCTGTTCTGTCAGAAACCTGGAAGTGAAACTCTCGAAACTCTGCTATGCAACTCAAGACAAAGTAAAGCCCGTTTATTAAATATGCATGCGCAAAAACGTAAGTGCACTACTTATTAGTAAATATTTAATGCTAAATCTATCTCTGTAGGAATTTATTACGATTTTCTAAATTATATCTGAGAAAGGAGAATGACATTATGTGTCTAAGTCTAGGAGTAAGCGTTGGCTCTCCAAACTAACAAATTTACAGATTTCAGAGTGGATTATGGATGAATTCGAGCTAAATGGTCAGGTTTTTCTAGGGGGAGAATTGTTAGGAGCAGTCCAGCTGCCAACAGCCTTTCTGTTGAGAGTAGGTAACTGCTTCATGAGTAAATGGAAATTGGCTGTTTACTTCATCACCGGTGGTTTCAAAAATATTACCCCAATCCTGACGTGCCGTTCTTTCCTAAAATCTTTCCTTTCCACAGAACTTGAGAACTCTGAGAATGCGCTGTACGGAGATGAAGGGCCTGGGCATGAGTAGCAGGGTGCAATTTAATACATGGCAATCCCCTGCAAGGCCCGCAGACGATGTCGTGATCATGTTTTAAGAAGTCTCCACAAAATGGTTTCAGACCCTTTGAATCTGAAAGTAACTAACGCTATCTTCATTCTCGGTGTAGGACACTGTCTCAGTTCGGTGTCTTCAGTTTTGATCTCTTGAAGAGGATGAATATTCTGGTAATGAACTAGGCAACATACATTTTTTATAAACACAAACACACCGCTAATGCGATCTACGCCCAGAGTTTACCATGTTTACGCAAGGCTAACAGGCTCGCTGAGCAGCTTTCTCCTGTGCGGGGTAATTTAAGGTCAAGTTGGCTGAGCGTTAGGCTTCCTTAGTCATAGAGGAGACCTGCAGGCTGTTGGAAAGACCTTTATGATGATGTCTTCCTCTCTCCACGGTGTCCAAGTCTGAAGGCACCTCCGACAGGTAACCACACCTGAATTTTTAGACCGTTTAATAACCAGCCAAGCACCTCTTTGAGATCCTATGCGACATGTACCCATGTGTGCCATAGAGAGAGTCCTCACGGCAGAAAACCGAACCGCTTTCCGGGAAAGCAGCGTTTTTGACACTCTGTGCTTGTTTTCTGTTCAGAGAAAACCTTCTCGACAACCCCCACTGCCTCCCTTAGGGAAAACCCATTCTCTTTTCCCATGGGTCGTGCACACATTTAGGTTAACAGCAAAGATATCACCGAGTTAGTGCAGCTTTGCGACGGAGGCGAAAGGGGTGTAGCAAATATACTAGCAGTGTGCTGTAATATGTGGATGGAGAGATGTCTGCGATATTAATGGATGAAGTGGCCGGATGCGTATCCAGCTATTCAGTATTGTATAGCACTGATCCCGGTTCATGAGTGAAGCGGAGGGACGAGATCCCCCCGTTTGGGGGTCGCAGGCGCACCTCGTCGCCCCTTGAGGTCCGGGCAGCTGCGTCGGGCCTTCGCAGCAGGCGGAGGGGCCCTCACGTCTGTGAATTTTAACTGGAGTGAGAAACTCTTCGCGACGCCGGCCACGGTGTAAGGCAGCGCAGACTCCGCTGGCGTGTGCGCTCGCGGCGGTCCCGAGGGAGGAGGACGCAGCGCGGAAGGCGTTTAAGGAGGGACGATTCGGCACGGAGCCCCATGTCACAGGTCTCCCGTGGCGGGGGCGGGGCTGTTTTTCTCATACCTTTTCTTATAATCCTACAGTCTGCGAATTCCTTACCCCACAGGTCGTACCCTAACACCCCACCTTCTCGCAACAGCAAACCCATTGACGCGTGCTGCCCCGAGTCTCGCTGTGTTTCACCGGGCTTAACAGGGTCCATGCCACGGACGAGTCAACGCTAAGTTTTCTAAGAGAACTGAAAACAAAATCTGGGAACCAGCAGAATCTCGGCCCCGTGAGCAGGCAGGACATGCTCCGAGGCCTTCGTGTGAGGTCGCACTCGACCCGTCACGCGATGCCGTCTGAAGGACGCGAGCATTTGGCATTTGGAGGGCCGAGGGCGTTAGAAACAGAGCAGTAGTAGAAAGAAGTGGCCGGGATACGGTGAGTGGTCGTCGTAAGGAGTCGGGGCATTTTGTTGACGAGGGAGGCTATGCACATTTTTATTGGCGACTTCCTTATTGCAGTATAATATACATAACATAAAACTTATATTTTCAGCATGTTAGGCACGCAGTTCGGCAGTGTCACGTGCACTCACGGTGTGGTGCAACCCCCGCCACACCCATCTCCCACCTCCTTCCGCCTCGTGAAACTGAAACTCGGACCAGGAAACATGTCCATGGCCCCTCCCCGCCCCCACCCTCGCGACTACCCTCCTCCGCCTAACTCCATGAACCTGAATGCTCTGCGGACCTCATCTAAGTGGCATCGCACAGTACATGTCCTTTTGTGGCTGCTTATTTCAATCGGCAGAATGTCTTCAGAGTTCATCCCTGCTCGTTCTAGCTAGGTCAGTTTGGCCTTGAAGAAATAGATAACGGACTCAACAACTTTGCCGAATAAATCGATGAAGGAGGTCACTCTCATCTCAACAGCAAGCCTCAAGAATTTTTCTTTTACCTAAAATGATCTCGTTATCTGGCTGTCTCTACTGGGCTTTGCCTCCTTAAAAGCTCAGAAGAAATACAAAAGAAACCCACGTTCTTCCCAAATGGAGGCCACTGCAGCTGCACCTGCAGGGGGCAAACAGAGGCAGGTACCAGGTGAATACCCTCAGGCTGTCGTTTTCAGAACTTATTCGTGACATATAACCAGACTCTCCACCTCCCAAAAATGGAAAAAAACGTATTAAAAAAAATCAGAAAATTAAAAATCGAAATCAACAGAAAGAAACCAAGAAGTGGGTGCTCCTCAAACGGGTTAATTAATACGGCCTGGCCCTGAGGTGACCCCAAGCTTCTGGCCCCAAGGAAAACCTTGGGTTTGGGGAATTTATCTTCCTGGGGACTGAACTAGGACAAAATGGAATTTCTGAAAGAGAGACAGTTTGAGCTCTCACTGAGTCACTGCAGGGCACAGTTTTGTGTGCGTGTGGCTTTCATCGCGGCGTAGTGGGGAACGTAGGAAAGGAACAGCAGATTGCTACAGCATTTTACGGAATGATTTTTTTTTTACTGTTTCACATAGGCGGTCATCATGTAAAGCCCATGATGACAAAAGTTTAACAGAATTGTAAAATCCTAATTATTCCTATCTGCATTCATTCATTCATTCATTCATTCATTCATTCATTCCACGTTGACTGCTCCAAGCCAGGCACTAGATTAAGAACTAATTTTAAAAGTAATACTACATGCTTCCTACGTGGGAAACGTTCATGAGAGTTTACATGTTATGTCTTTGACCTCACAATGACCCCACGAGGAAGAGGACACCATGTTACAGATGCTGAAGGACAAGCTCCATGTCCACCATCCCGGCCGGCACAGGGACCGGCGTGAAGCCAGCAGCCCTGGGCGCAGCCCCCTGGGCCGCGCCACTAGGCCGGACCGCCATGTCCTCTCTCATCTTAGAGATAATTCTGCAGATGCACAAAGCCAAATCTGTGTTCACTCGTAACAGTTTTAGGATCTTGTCACGAACTCTCGTGTCCAGTTCTCATTCCGTTTGTCGTTGTTTCGCACGTGTTAAGTCACGTTGCATCCTCTGACTCACACCGTTCGTGTCAACCAGGTTGGCCTCCGTCACTAACCAGGAAGCTTTGTTAGTCTCCTGTCCCCAAAATGTGTGTGACATGTTTGTGCAGGGACACCTGCTTACTGGGGAACAGAGAATCTCTCTGAAAATCTTTCCTTCTGAACTGTTTTTAAAAAGATTTGAACTGATTTTTAAAAATACATAAAATAGGAAAAAGATAGCACAAGCAGTGGGAGGGATCAGTCAGGAAAAACAAGAGTAGAAAAATAATGACATCAGGGGCACGACACGCTCCCCCGGGTTACGATAAGCGGGTGTGGCTGCTCGTCTCTGGTGCTGTTAGAGCTGCCGACTTTCCCTCTGAGCGTCTTAGCAGCCAAACCGAAGAGAGAAACAGCATCTCGACAAGATCTGCGCTTTCTATGAAAGGAGACCTGCGTTCTTTTACAGAAAAACATTATGTCCTAGTACTGATATCTTAGTGAAAGCTCTCCTACAATGTCTCAAAAAGAAGAGACTGTGGAACGTAATGGACTATATTCCAAACAAAACTTTTACCAAACAAAAATATTCCCTGTTCCTCGCTGTAGTCTGGAGGCAAAACTATCAACCTACAATGTAGTAAGACTTTACATCGGCTACCTTATATGCGAAGTGGGGAAACGCAAAGTCACAATTGTTTTAATAGTGTATTTGTTTAGACAAACGCAGTTTTTTTTTCTTAATATGCAAGTTCACCCTTGCCATACAGTTGCTGATGTAATAAATATCACAAAGTTACATGTCAGTTTATTACATTGTTTTAACATAGGTATAGGCTTTAGAAATGTAAC
>NW_011889058.1:639495-644367 GCF_000151845.1 Pteropus vampyrus | reverse complement strand
CCCCCATTCCACCCCACTCAGGTCTGGATCGACCAAAGGGAGCGCACGCCGGACATCTGTACAGGGGGCCGGAAGGAGTTGGTCACTGGATGCTCTGGGAAAACATGGAGAAGCCAAGCAAACCACAACGTTCGCTCTGTGAACACGGCAACTCTTTCCGCCCCGTGATGAAAGTGCATCTTAATCAGTCGTGTCCGCATCTGAATGGAGCCATAAAAGCCACACGACTGCTCCTCTCGTGTGTGCGTGTGTGTGTGTGTGTGTGTGTGTGTGTGTGTGTAGAAGCCACAGATACGAAAGCACAATGAATTAGAGTGATTATAAGTCAAAAAATAACAAACCAAGAAAATGAGTGCATTAACTACGAAGTGTCAGATCTTCCAGGGACTAAGGCACAGTGGTGTGTGTCCGTGTGTCCCCACACCGGCTGTGATCGGAACCGATGAGCACTGTGTCCCTTCTGAGAGCAGAGGGTTGTCCCGTGGAGTTACAACAGTTGCACATACTAGTGCTTTTCTCGCTTATTTTATTTGAGTTCTGCTCACAACACAGCGTGAAACGGCTCAGAATTATTGACTCCATTTAAAAATTTTCAACTCAGAGCCAAGTCGTTATGTTTCCTGGTGGTTCAGTCAATGAGAAGCAGAATCACTCCGCATTCACGTAATGTTTTTAAGCCTTGTGCATCCAGGACCACAGTTCTTGAAATCCCTTTGCCCCACGTATAGCAAGAAGGCGTTTTCCTCCTGGCTGTGTGAGTTGGCTCTATTATGACATTTTAAGGCACCTGGCCGCCACCAAAGCCTTTTAAACAGGAGAAGGACATGATCCGATAAGTGTTTAAAGAGTCTGGTGGCAGAGGAATCCCTTACGAGGCGAGACGCCCCGAGCCCACAGATCAGGGCCTCCGGCGGGGGGAAGGGGGCTCCGAAGGGGGCAGATGACCCAGGGGAGGCGGGGAGATGGCAGCGCTGCATGGCGGTCAGCAAGAAGCTCACCCAAGAGAAAGAAGTGGCCAGGCGACACCGCAGCACGTCCAGCGGGCCCGTGACAGGCTGTGAGGGACCTTGCAAGAGGAGCTTTGGAGGCCCAGCTGGGGCGGTGGTGGGGAAGGGTGACGATGAGACCAGCCCGTGCGCTGGCCCCGGCCTGCAGGGGCCTCAGGGCCCGGGCAGAGGTCTTTCTGTCACTGCCGTCTGTCTGAAGCTGCGAGAGGTGTGGGCTTGTTTATCGTGGAGGCAAAGGTGTCGGCAGAAATGAAGAAGACGGAAGATTCTGGGCGATGGCAGCCAGGCCTCGGCGGCAGCTCCGGGGCCACCCCCCACCTCGCCTGTTTCTGCACCGGCTGCTGGAGCCGCCCGCCCAGCCCCAACCTACACCCCCAGGCGCGCTCGGGGAGCTGGGTCGGGAGCGTTTAGGGAACGAGCGCCCCTGGCCCTGCGGCTGAGAGGCCCGTTCGAGTGCCCGGAAGTCAGACCTTCCGACCTTGGCCCTGTCGCCGGACCGGACCGTCCCAGCCCTCCGGTCGCTCTGGGCCAAGCCCCGTCTAGACGCTGGTTCCAGACATTAGAGCTTGCTTCGTGCTGCCACCCCACTCATGCGGTCCCCCCAAATGTGCCGCGAGAACTCGCTACTTTCTCTCACCAAGCTTGCCCGGTCTCGGGCCTGGCATTCTTCTTCTGAGCCCCAGACGAAAGGACATTGGAACTAAAAGTCCGTTTAAGAAGAGAAGAGTTAGGAGAAAGAGGCGGGGACAGAGCAGGAAAACGTGGTCGGTAAGTGTCGCTGTGACAAACCCTCTAGAATAACGATCTCCCCAAACCTCCAGACCGACGGAGACCGGAAAACACGGTGAGATTGGGGTTCGTGTGGGGTGGGAGATGGAGAAGTTTATCGATACTGGCTATTGACAGAAAGGAAGGTTCGATACATGTGTTCAAAAGGTTTGAGTAACAACTAGGAAAGAAATCGGAAGGAAAATTCGTAAAAAAATGAACGAAAACATGGAGAAAGCGGTAAATAGAAAATACACAATGTACAAGGCGTTAAAACATATTAGGAATAAAGGCAAATGAGCGTGAGGCCCTAAGATCAAGTTTAAAATCTAGGTACGTGCCGGTCATAAAAGACGACCTTGAACCGAGACGAGAAGGTTAAATGCACATCAGGGAATGTTAACGAAATAAATTAAATGTAATAATAGAAACAACAGGGAAGACACCAGGTGTTCGTGTGAAAAGAAAGAAACGGGACTCGTCGAACTGGTACGAGTAAGGTCAGCGTCGTGGGCTTTGATATACTTAACGCTGTAGCTTCGAAACATATCAAGCAAACGCTGATAAATACCAAGATGACAGGCGAACGATCAGTTATGTTAGGGGACTTGCACATCTTCCAGAAACCTCAGGTTAAGTAAACAATAACAATTATGAATAACGCAATAAATAATCAATAGGCCGAGCTATTAAAAAAACTATAGCTAATGAAGAGCGAGTTCAGCCTCTGCAAACAGGTAGAAACAGTCATTGTGGGGGAAAAAAAAAACCCACAAAGGACTACTGATAACTTCCAAAGTGCAGAACTCCCACAGGCATTATTCTGAGCCACAGTGTAAACCACTAGAGATGAACGATGCTGTACAAAGACAGCCGACCATCTGCTGGACAAAAGGACAGAAGAATATACAATGGAAGAAAAATTTTAAGTTGTCTCATAAACTACAAATTTAAAGATTTTAAGAGATAAGTTTGAAGTATAAACTTTCCAGATCCAAATTAGCCTGACCATTTAAAAAATATGACTGTCGAAGAAACCACCTTTCTGTCGGTACAGAAATTGCAGGTGTGTTGGTGGCCGGGGCAGGCTCCCACCCTTCCTTCCTGTCGAGAGGAATTAGGCGCATTCTCTCACCCAAGCATCTACCGTGACGCTCCAAGTTCAAACACTGACAAGTATTCATTTAACCTTTCTGGGTGTTCCAGTCTCCCCAGAGTAGTTCACGGACGTGAAAATACTCTCTGAGTGTCAGTGTGCGTCTGGATTAGCCGTTATCACTTTATGAGGCTGTGAGCAGAGACGTGGAAAGAACAGGACATTTTTCTGGAAGGACGCAGTGTGGAAGAGAAAGATATCAAAAATATCAAGTTGGAATGGACCCAAGATCACCCCATTTCAACTGCACGGATGCCGTCGGTCTGTCAGTGGGAGGTCAAGAATAGTGCACTCATGGGTTCTAGAAAAGCTAGGATTCCAAGTAAGACACTGATTAATTAGCATAAGGTTTTTTACATTCTTTTTTCAATCCCCTAGATTTATTACAAGGGATATAAGTCGTGCATAACAGCTGTAGTATGAGTCCTACCTCAGACGCACATTCTCTCTCTGTAGCATTTTCCCAGAAAATGACGGGATCTCCCCCTGAACGAATGATGGCGGAACAATTGGGTGTGTGCATTCAAGAGCGAGGCTGGATCCCAACTCACAAGTTACCCCAGATCAACTCAGAAGCGATCGTAGACCTAAATGTATGTGCCCAAACCATAAAACTCTCGGGAAGAAACAAGTCGTAAATCGTCATGAACTTGGGCGAGGCAAAGCTTCCTTAGGTACAACAGCGAAAGCAGAAAGCAAACCGATAAATGTGACCCGATCTAAATGAAAAACTTTTGTGTCTCAAGGGACACTATCGGAAACTGAAAAGAACTCAGAGAACAGGAGGAAATATTTGCAAATCGTGTATCATATCTGATAAGAGACTTGCATCTGGTGTATATAAAGAACTCTTACAACTCGACAATTTAAAAACAAATAACTGATTTTAAAAACGGGCAAAGAACTTGACTAGATATCTCTCCGAAGAAGATGTGCAAATGGCCAATAAGCCCATGAATAGATGCTCAACATCATTTGACATTAGGGAAATGCAAACCCAAACCACAGTAAGATACCATGTCATCCCCACTAGGGTGGCTAGAATCGAAAGGCAGATAGTCACAGTAGGTGTTGGCAAGGATGCGGTGACCTCCGTACACGTCACTGGTAGAAGTGTAAGATGGTGCGGCCACTCTGGGAAACAGGCACTTTCTCAAGAGGCTAAACATAGAGCTACCATGTGACGCAGAAATCTCACTCCTAGATCAACACCCAAGAGAAATGAAAACACATGTCCACACAAAGACATCCCTGCGCGCTGCAGCGTCGTTGTTCATGATAACCTTCCCGACGGGCCCCCGCTGGGGAGCAGGCAGACCACGTGTGTCTGTGCACGCAGTGGAGGGCCACCCAGCCAGCGGGACAATGCCCCTTCCTAGATGTTACATGACATCGAGTCATTTTTTCTCAAGTCTGCCCAACTCCCCCCACCCCCGCCCCCCAGGCCTTCTGGTCATTTAAAGAAGGGCCGATGTCACAGCCGTGAGGAGCGCCAGCACGGCATCTGGAGGAGAGAAGTGAAAGGAATGAATGGCTTCTTGCCCTGACTTTGGCATGACTAGCTGTGTGACCCTTGGCGGGTGACTTAACGTCTCTGTGCTTTCGATAGCTCATCTGAAAAATGAGAGGCCGGAGCTAAATAAATCCTCCATTGGAATTCTGCGATTCAGATTCAAAATGGCCTACGTAAACATAAACATAATTATGAAAACAAAACATGTCGTACTCATTTATTTTTAAAAATACACAACAGAGCGTGAATCGTGGCTGTCCTGTGCGTTTTATTTTTACCCCTCTTTCTCACTCCTTCCAAGACACGAGCATATTTAATTTTATGCTTCGAAAATATTTTCGTGTGTTGTATTGCATAGGTTAAAATGTGACAACTTGACTGGAATACAAGTCTGTCAAATCTACAAATACAGAGGCAAGACATTTGTA
>NW_011889058.1:635048-638050 GCF_000151845.1 Pteropus vampyrus | reverse complement strand
CCCGCTCCCCGCCCCTCCGCCGCGCGCCGGGCACCGAGGTTCCATTTTCTGCCAGCGACGAGCTGCAGCCACCCGCACCCCACCATCACCCCTGCGGCTGAGCCCCCTCCGCTCACGCAGGAGGCAACCGAAGCCTGAACACACGGAACACGTTGTCTTTAAAGTTTCTCTTGGAAAGATCACGAAGTCCTGATGACATTTGAAAGAACATTAAAAAAATCAAATGTGGGGGGCGGGGATTTTGCTGTGTTTTGCTATCGTGTTTTCAGATGGACGATTTGCACTGAGCACATAATCAGTTTGTTGACAACCTTTCCTCGAGACCTGCTACATTTTAAGTCATTGTAAGAGTTCGAAAATAGACACAAATGTACTATTTCAACACGAAATCAACAACCACCTAATTTCTGGTCACTGGTTCGGCTTTGTTTTTCCTTTGCTGTTCTTGTTACAGTGTTGGAGGGTGGTTATTTTGAAAGCTGTGTGCACACTTCCGAGCAAACCATTTCAAATAGCTATTGGTATGAAACTTAATAAGCTTAAGGAGGGCATCGCCAGGCATTTGGGTCGCAAGTCGCCCACCCCTCTCAAGTGGCATTAGCGGGTCCCAGCTTTAAAAGCTTAATGAATGAGCACGTAATGCTCAGTAGGCAGTCTTGATAGAAACTACAGTTGGGCCCAAAAGATAGCTTATTATTTTTTTTTTTTTGATCTGCTGATTTCTCAGAATTGGGTAAACTTGCTGGTCATGTTGATTTATGCTAGAATCACTTGAAAACATCATTTGACTAGCTGTTTTAGGTATCCTAGCTTGATCTCTGTTCTGTGTGTTCTCAAACACTGAAAACAAACAAACAAACAAATCAATGGTCCTTTGGCCACCGGAAGCTTTACCTTGATTTCACTTTTACGATATGAAAGTGCAGATACACACCACAGCGCTCTGTTTATCTACATATGTATGGATATGACATTTATGCTGATAATGGGATTTTAATAACTATCTTTTGGTCATGATTCTACTTTGGTTACAATTCGTTCTAGGATTCTCACCCTTAGTCTTAATCTGATGGCAAATTGGTTCCTCAAGTACTACTTAATGGTCTCTCGGTTTGATACAGAAACTGTTCTTATTTTCACTGGAGAGCCTTGCAACAGAACGGTAGTTTATCTCTAGATCTGTCAGACGCCCCAGGGAAATAATAGCTCCTGACATTTGTAGAGTTAAAATATAGGATTAACGATCAGCTTTTAATATGCAAAGTAAGTGTTCATCAGAAAAGTATTCAGCTTCTCTTTTACCCATCTTTAAACTCAGATTCTCTGTTGAAATAAGCAGAGCAGGCGCCTCCCCCTCACCTGACACGAGCCACATTCGAATGGCGCTTCTAGCTAGATTTTGGGGGTAAAGTAGGAAATGACAAAGAAGACTACTTGGGAAAGGGGCATATTCGTAGTTCCACCGAAATGCCACCGAGACTTTGGAGAAGTTAATGGTTAACTTTAAAAGCTTCAAGGCCCAAATCTTGGCCTAACAAACGCGGTGCTCAGATGCCCCCTCACTGTTGGGCCTGGCGGCAGAAAATGGGAGCGGAGGGCCAGGATGGCTCCCATGTCCTAGAACTAAGAGGTCATCTTCGGCTCGCTCTGAGTAAAACTGGAAAGGACCTTTTTCCCTGAGTACCTCGGCATAATTACCTGCTTTCTTTAAGCACTTAATGACGTTCTTTGTGGTCAGCCCATCTTAACATTTATACAAGAGTTTTCACTCACGGCAACCTACTGAGAGGTACTTATATACACCAAATTATACGGTTAAAGCCTATAATATATTTGTGAAACTGGAAAAGGCATTTTAAATGCTGAAAGGAGCTGTGTGTCTGTTGTCTACCACAAGAGGGGACATTTATTTTGCAAACGTATTTGCAGGGCAGTGACGAGTTTCATGGCTGACAGCTCTCCTGCTAAATAAAGTCCCCCTCTTTCTTGAAAAAAGATTATTTGCCATTTTCAAACCTCCTTTTTGCCACTTGGACGGGTTTGGGGTTTCTGCGACCCATTTATTTAACGCAATATTCACGATTGAGTCTCAAGTCCTTCTTTCCATCGCTATATTGTTTGAAATGATTTCTTTGGTCTCAGTCCCTTGGGTGTAGGGCACATGGTCTCAGGATGGAGCGCCCACGGAGACTTCCGGAACGGCACACGCGGTGTGCACACACCTGTAACACACTGTGTCATGAACACACCCCACGCTTGCAGCCAGCACGGTCTGGGGGTCATCTTTTATAGCACAGCGTCCCGGCTAACAGGAAAAGCACCATGACACCACTGGGCACTTGGTCATAACCAACGGCTTCTAAATGGCTCCCAAGGGGGTTTCTTTTGTCATTTCAATGACAATGCCAAGTTGAATGGAGACCACTGATTCTAAGGACCTAGCAACACATTGTGAAGAGCCTGGAGAAACCTACTCCACGTATAAATTGACCTCACTCACCCACTTTTCAGGGCCTTTAGCTAGGAGGCCGCAGGAGGCAGAGGGTTTAGAGAAGCGTGTTTTTAAATTAATATGGCCTTCACTAAGGGTGACATGGATTATTAACAAACACTAGGACACACATGTGAACCTTCAAACATCATTCCTGATTTTAACCAGTAGAACTCAGGGGGTGTCTGAGCAGACTGCAGGGGGTTTGCCCTCAGCCTTCAGCCAGAGCGCTTTGCGTGCTGACCCAGGGGAGCAGGGCGGGGGACAAAGCGGGGGGCCCAGTGTGTGGGGGGGAGGTGCGCTGCGGGTGACTCCCAGGGCTCCTAAAAGGCCCCTTTCTTCCCAGTGCGGCGGGGCCTCGGCCTTTCATGCTGACCCAGGGTGCCTGTCCATCACAGAGCTGCTCCCGCCCCACTGGGCCCTGCATCCGGGCACAGCAGCAGGTGAGAGCGCCGGTCCCTGGTCCCTGAGCGGGAGGGAGGTCCCTGTGCTCCTCTGGCGAGCAAGGCGC
>NW_011889058.1:612718-633308 GCF_000151845.1 Pteropus vampyrus | reverse complement strand
CAGATGATATTGAGAAAAGCAAAGCTCAGAAGCCTTTTTCTGTGCTTCTCAGATGGTCGCATTGGCAGTTTTGTTATTTTAGAAACCATGAAAAGAACCGCGTGTTCATTTGTTTTTTAGACCTTGAAAGAAACCGCCCAGGCAGTGGCTGTCTCAGAGTGTCGGAGGACCGGGGTTAGCATCCGCCCCCCACGGGACAACGTGGAGCGGCTGTCCCAGCGCAGCCTGGGACGCGGTCCGCCGGCGGCTCAAGGCGGTGTGGGGCTCAGGACAGCCATGTTTTCAGAGAGCGCCCCACTCGCCACGTCTCCCCGCCCCCGCTGGCCTGTCTCTGTCATCTGAGCCGCAGCCCGGCCCTGGAGAGTAACGCGCCGCTGCGTCTTTAAGAGGACGGCGGTGTCCGCGTCGCCGCAGCGCTGGCGCGTTCACCTGCAATCTGCCCGCGGGAGGCAGGGAGAACTTTGGTCCCCTCCCCGGCACTGCACGCCGTCGCCAGGCTCCTCCGCTCAGTTAGTAATCTCCCGCAGGGCCGCCTCCCATTGGCTGGGGCCGCGCCCGGCGGCGGCGTCTCCATGGCGATGGGAGGCCGCGCGGAGGCCCAGCGGGGCGCCCGGGTCCCGCCCCGGGAGGCCTCGGATTGACACTGGGTGACGGTGCCGGCCGCGGCGCGCAAGGAAGGGCGCAGGGGCTGTTGGAACCGGAGTTATTTACTGTGCGTCACGTAAATACAGACGTGTCTAAGGAGAGACCCCGAAACCTGCGAAGTCCTGCGGCTGCGCCTGGTGGACGTAAACACACCTGAAAGTGCGCAGACGCTGAAGTCAACCGGCGCCGGACAAGCTCCGGGCACTTGCCCGCGGATAAATTAAGTCGGTGGCATTGGCCATTGAAAGTGAAAAGCCGAATGCATCGGCGAGGATGAGTCAGGCTTCTGGGGTGATACCTGCTGGCCCCAAGTGCCCGGCCGCGCTGTGAAGACCATCCCTTTCACACTAAGTGCGCGGTTCATTTTGTGCCCGTCAGGCAGCATTAATCGGACAAATTGTGGGCCGGGGGTGCGGTCGCTGGTTGGAGAAAGGCCTTTGTGTTCAGGGGGCTCCATCAGTGACACAGCAAAGACGCCCATAGTAAAAGTGATATGATGAGAAATGACTTCTATTCAGTGAACCCAATTATTAGTGCTAATTGGGGCCAGGTGAAGCATGGATAATCGAAATTCACAGATAATCCAAAAACCTCTATTTAACCAACAACTTCAAGCTTCTTCCCCATCAAACCAATTACCAGGAAAGCTAACAAACAGAAAAATGGATTAACTCGAATTTCAGTTCCCCGAAGTCCCCCACGATGACATCTTTTCACTGAAGAATTCACAGCAGCAGCCGGAGGCTGGCCGAGTTACAGAGAGTGCACAGCAGTCGCAGAAGAGAAGGTTATGTCCCCAAAGCGACTTTGTCGGCCGGCTCTTCGAATCCCGGGTGCTGTGGCTGGGTTCCGCAGTGGCCCAGTGGGCCCAGAGGGCCGGCGGTGACCTAATGACACAAGAAATATATTTAGAGTCCTAAGTCCCTTAGTTGATCCCCTCTGAACCCTAAACCCTTACCCTGAAACCCCTAAATCTCCCTGAGCCCTAAACCTAAGCTATTTTTAATTGAAGTGAAAATCACGCAACATAAAATTAACCACGTTTCAGTGGACAATGTGGTGGCCTTTAGTGCCCTCGCAATGCTCTGCAACCATCACCTCTGTCTACTTTCTAAGCATTTTCATCGCCCCCAAAAGAATCCCCTTTGGACTCATTAGAAATCGCGCCCCCAGTCCCTGGCAGCCACAGGCCTGCGCCCTGCCCCCTGCCCCTCAGGATTTGCCTGTTCTGGACAGTTTGCTGAGTGGAGCCGCACGCGTGGCCGTTGGTGTCCGGCTTCCTTCACGTAATACACGTGAGTGAGGGTCATCTGCGCAGTGTGGTGTCGGGCCTGCTCTACTGTTTGTCGCCACGGAACATTCTGGTGATCGGCAGCACCGCAGTTCACTGGTGGACACCTGGTGTCTCCATCGCGTGGCCGTGGGCCTGACGCGGCGTCACGCCTGCCGTCTGTGGGCCGCGGGAGGCGGGCCGCGATGGAGACGGACAGCGGCTCGGGAGGCTCCCTCAGAGTGAACCGGGCCCCGGCGCCCGACACTGGCCCCTGGGGCAGCCAGGGTCCCTCCCCGGAGAAGTGCTGTTGGCAGGGGACGTCTCTCAAGAAGTGTCAACAGTGAGGAATAATATAAACAGACGTTCTGCAGGGTCAAGACAGGACGCCGTGTGGAGGAGGGGCGAGGGTGCAGGAAGACACCTGCCTCTTCCGAGAGGAGAAAGGGGTCCGGCAGAGGCCTGTGGGGGTCCCTCGGGGAGCCAGCACCACCTCGGGTTAGAGTTTTGGGGTCTCTAGACTGACCCTGCAGAACGTCTGTTTATATTCATTGTCAGTCTCTTTCCCACTCTGCCGGAAGCAGGTCCCAGGAGAGGTTTCTGTGGCAGCCCCCAAATTCAGTACCAAGCTCCACTCTGCGTGAGCTTCTGTCACTGCAGCACTGAGTGTCCCCATCCTTAAATCCACCCCGCGGAGTAAACTCCTGCCTTGAGGCCCCAGCCCGCACGTCAGCCACACTCCCTCCCTGTGCACCTGCGTCCTCTGCTGACCGGGTGGCCGGCGCCACGGAACTTTCCAGGACTGTTAGCGCACGCTCTTCCCGTGCTGCCAGGGCCCCCGGCCGCGCTTTGCAGTGACCTCCGTTGGTCAGGGTTCCTTATAAACAGCCGGGTGAGCTATGTGATTTCTGGTTGTGTAACTTGGTGCGTATGTACGTGTGTCACATATATGTACATGGAGATAAGCGCATGTGTGTAATTTTATGAAGCAACGGTTATATTTATCCCCGCTCGTTTTATTTATTCCAGACTTCAGTGTCATTCAGTAAATAAAATTTGCCCCAAGTCCTATCACACCAACACGTGAGCATTTAGTTCGCGCATATTTCCTCTCGGTTCTTGTTACGGAATGTCGTTTTACGTTTTTTCTTTTCCAGTACGGCATCTCTTTCCCCCGCGTGTAAATTAAATTGTAATTTAAATGGATGCGCGACGGCCCGTGTGCTTGGAGCCGTCGAGGCGGGCTTGTGCTGGCGGGGGCTGTCGCTACGTGATTCCCAGCGTCCAGTGGGCAGGACAAGTCAGCGAAGCCCCTGGAGACGGCGTCTGTGACATGCCCCTGCCCCGCCACGTCCCCTAGGACCAGGATGGCCTGCCCTGACCGTAGCCAGGCCGGCGGCACAGCCTGAGGGACACCCAGGGAGGGAAGTCTCTTCTGTGTCTGTCCCCAACTCCATTTTAGTAACAACGTGGACGCAGACCTGTCCCTTGCATTGCTGCAAGTGGGTGAGGTGCCAAGGCGAGAACACATGTGTTTTAAAGCACACGGAGCAGGGTTCTGGCTCGCCAAGGTCCAGACCCTCCGGCCACTTGTGACACCTCTTTGTCTATCACACGGTTGGTCCCCATTCCCCCTGTTTTAGGATTGGTGCAGGAGAGAGAGCTCACTGGCACAATGGAGAGTACAGACACTAAGTAGGCAGAGTGCCTACTCCCCTCCCCAGCGACCCGCCTGCCGCCTGGCCCCTGCCCGCCTGCCAGGACCGGGAGCCACCTGCCCTGCTACCTTCCCAAGCGAAGTCCAGACTCCTGAGGGTGGCCACAGGCATAGGACAGTGGTTGTTGGAACAGAACGTCTGCAGCCCAAGCCGGCCAGCTTCGGCCGGGCTCCAAGTGGCCTCGGTCACGTTCTGTTTCTGCTTTTTTCATCACTAGCTGAATCTCCCTCAACCTTGACAGAAGTTCTGTGCCTGCTCCCCGTTCCCCCGTCTCCCCCCGCCACCCAATGGCGTGCTATTCTGACACATTATTGAACAGGACCAAGGCCATTTGAAGGCACCTCTGCTCTCCCCTCCTCCATGTCAGCTGACATCACTTCACAGGCATGGCGTGAGGTTGAAACGAGTTAATATTTTTAAAGCATTTGGAACAATACCTGACAGGAAATCAGCACTTTATGAAGGCTCGGTAAAGTTAAATTTGGTTCGAAGTCATATGGGAAGGCACTCTGACAAGTCCCAGGACAGAATGTGGCCACTTGCACTGTCCCATGGGGACAATCTTGATCTTGCCGCCGCAGCCAATTCACCTGGGCACCGGGCACAGACACGCAGGCGCCGAAAGCACACAGGTGCCCGTGGTTACTGTTCTTCAAAGAGCGTTTTCGTCCTCCAACAGTGGAATTATGGAGTTGAAAGGGGGCACCCCGAAGTCATTTACTCCCCAAAAATGTAGCAAAGGAGGCGAGCAGACCACAAGCAGAGAAATTGTCTTTTATGGTGCTGGTACCTCAGACACAACTGTGTTTTGGTTTATTTGCTCCCCCCTCCCACCCCACTGGGACTATATTCAGTGGAATTAACAGTCAATATTGCAAGGGAAAAGAGGACATTTGTCCCAAATGCACAGCACCAGGATGCTGGAGCTGCGATGGCCTTAAACCCCTTCCGACCCGACTCGAGGTGGCCCGCGCTCGCGTGTCGGTGGGCCCAGGGTCAGCCCTCGGTGACCTCGGGCCGTTCGCACAGACAGCAGGACAAGTTCGTGTGACACTGAGTAGCTGGCACGGCTCGGCCCTTCCCGTCCCCAACGACAGTGTCCCAGACGTCCCGGCCACCACGTCTGGAGCCACTGATATTACGCTGGGCGAAGACCGTGTCTGTCTTCTTAGATGAGCCGTGGAGAATTGTTGGATTGCACTCGTTTGTTATAGTAAAGACCCATAATGCCTTTCAAAAGAATGTGAACATTTTTGACCTCTGTAAATCCACACAAAAGCAACTTGAAAATTTCATATGAAGTATCCCAAAATGAAGGTTTTTAGAGCAATAACTGAGTCATCACATACGCCATGAATACCAGTTTTGATTCCTGGCTCCTGCGGTGATGCCCTCAGTGTGGCATTCTGGGTGGCGTGACAGAGGGAACTATCTAGAACTGTTACTCCGTAATGTTCAGCAACCCATCCCCCGCCCCAAGCCAGCAAAGGGTCAGTGGCCCGCCGAGGCCTTAGGCAGTGTTTACCAAGCACTGTGGGCGCTTCTGGCTGGCACCCCTCTGTCACAGAGCCAGCACCTAGGTGAGGACACATACCTGGGTCCCGAGGGAAGTGACTAAGTGATGATGAGCAGAATGTGTCACACGGGAGTGGGGCCCGCCTCCTGGCAGAGTGTGCAGCTTCCTCAGAGGCAGTGGCCTCTGCGGGTTGGCCAGCTCCATCCTGGAGGCTGACAGCTCCGGGGCAAACAGGGTGAGTGTCCGGCCAGCGAAGGGAAGGCCGAAGGCCGGACTGAGTGGGAGGCGGGGCCAGAGAGAGTTTGTTTACCTGGCTGGGCCAGGAAGGGCGAGGAGGTGGCAGCTGAGTAGACTTGCTGGATGGCAGGGCCCCGCCAGGCCGGCTGGGAGAGTCCCCGTCCCTAGCGGCTGGTCCTCTGTCCTCCTCTGTGCTTCTGTTCTGCCCTGGAGACATCGTCCTCCCCTCTGTGCCACCCACCGTGTATTACAGACACAGATACAGCGTGTCTGTGTCACTTCATTTAATCCTCAGGTATGTTCAGCAGGGTTGTTTTGAAATTCCAGTAAACTAGCCCCAAATTGAAATATTATCTATGGAGTATCCCTTCTCTGGCCCCACGTGCCAATGACGAAGCACGGTCAGAGTCACTCTGGCACGGCTTCCACGTGGGGTTCTGTGCAGCTTCAAGAAATGCCTATCTTTCGGCATCGACTTTAACATAGGCAAAAATATTTGACCAATCAGGATGACCAGTGGAACGAGCAGCCTCACGCAGGAGTCTCGGGCCCCGGCATGTCTGAGAGCAGATTTATCAGGTGCCAACTAAACGAGTCGGCCTTACGTACGCCAAAATCTAGCCACGATTTCCGACTTTTCATCTTATTCATTCTCTAGAAGCTAGAAAACCACATAGCCTATAATTGCGTTGAAAACAAAATAATAGTGAGTGAAAAAGTGGTTCTAAAAACAGAGCTGGCATTTTCAGTCCATTTACAGAGATACAGGTAGTTTGCTGTCTTACCGTCTCGGTGATTTTGCAGAGGACCCTGGACGAGCAAAGTCGGATTCCGTGTGGGCAGAGAAAAGCAATTGCTTGAAGCCCCCTAAAAAGATGACCCTTACTCATGCCGACCTAGTGGTTTCTGTGAAACTACTTGACAGTGGCCGTCGCTGGTCACAGAGTAAGTGGCAGAGTCGTAAACAGGTGAAACTTCTTCCAGAACATGGCTGTCGTCTGCAGGTGAACCTCCCTGGCGCGAGCGTCAAGGCTAACACTGGAGGGACCAGGCAGAAAGTGACACCGGGCCACTAAGAACACGCGCGGGGACTCAGCTCTGGGAGCCGTCGAGACCCCGACGTGCTGTTTTCGTTTGACTCGGTCTCCAGCTGCTGAGCCTGCAAGGTGACCTGAGTCACAGTCACATCCCAGCAGGACGCTTGCAGCTGCCAAAGACGGGGCCAGCAGACAGAGTCCCATCCCAGCTCGGTGGCGGGGGACGCCCCGCCCTGCGGGAGTCTGCTCCTGGACTCCTGCGCGGGCCGTGGGGGAGACCCCCGCCCCCAGCCCCTCCACCTGGGCACGGTCCCTTCGTGTCCCCCTGCCCTTCTCACAGCTTCCTTCCTGCTGTGTGGTCTAGGCTAATCTTCAGCTGATTCTCCCATCACTGCGTGTGGGAGGGGCTGCGGGACAGGGGAGGTTAGGCTGGCTTCTCTCCTTCACCTGGGACATCTCACCTTAGGGGCCCGGGTGGGAAGGGGCGAGAGGGGCAGGGCGGCTGGACTGGTGACGGTTAGGAGCAGAGACACAGGAGCTATTCTTTTATGTCTGTCTGTCTGTCATCTATCTACCTATCTACCTACCTACCTACGTACCTACCTATCATCTATCTATCTATCATCTATCTATCATCTATCTGTCATCTATCATCTATATCAACATCTGTACCTGTATATCTGTATCTGTCTCTATAATCTTTTACATGTCAGAACAACTTTGTAGTTTAACTGTCCCCGCTGACTCCCGGCTTTGTGTAAGGCCCGAAGGTCCCCATTTCCTCCCTGGGTGGACTTGGAGCACCCCTCTTCCTCCCTGAAACCCTAGCTCAAGCTGAAGAGTTAGGAAAGATGGCAGGATGGTTGCAGAACAGTCACTTGGGCCCAATCCTGCTCCGGGTCCATGTGCGTGTTTGTGGGTGCGGCCTCGCCCACACACTTCGGCAGGCTCCAGTGTCCCCACTGGCCCTCAGGGTGGGGGGAGGTCTGACTCAGCAGATCTGGGCGGCCTGAGCATTTTCTTTGCTCTCATGGTCCCAGGAGGCTGAGGCTGGCACTGCTACTCTGGGGTGACCCTCTGGGACCCTCTGGCCCCGAGGAAAGGCTGTGGCACACACCTGAGCAGTGGACACCACGCCCCGTGACGTGTGGCCGGGCGAGAAAGTGTAAGGCAGGTGAGGAGGCCCTGACTTATGACGTAATAGACTTCCGCCATTGAAATTTCTGACAATTTATCCCTTTATAAATTTCTTCTGCATTTGAAACTTTTTATGGGAATACATTGCCTGGGAAATGGTATTTTTAATTGTAATTTTTTTTCTATCACTTGGGCTCTGGACAACGGCCCTTTCCATTCACAGGTCCAAGCAGGTGACCCAGCTTCATATTTGAGAAATTATAAGTGACAATCATCTGAACTTGGGTTAGTCTTTGGTAAATCAAATTAAAAAATTTAATTAGAAAATCTTCTAACAGTAACGAGCCAGTGGACACGCGTTCAGCGATCTGCACAGCCGTTATGGGTTCGCCCCGTAAAGGCGGCGAAGGCGGCGGGCGGCGAGCCGGTGGCGCGGGGCCCCTCGCTGCGGAGCACACGACTTTTCGGTAGTTTTCTTTGCCTTGTTCCCCTGGGTCCGCAGCATTTGCTGTGATCGGCACCATCGTTAGCAGTTTATCTCAGTAACGAGATGTTTCGGCCTTATTGCCCCGCAATCCGACCAAACCCGCGCGGAGCCGGCGTCGCGCTCTGCCCACGCTCAGCGCTCGCGGCCCAGGCGCGCAGAGCGGGGCGCGGCTATGACATGCCGACGGCGACGGCGGGACGTCGGAGGGAGACGCGCTGTCTCGGTCGCTGCTCCCGCACCAGGCACTGCTCCGGGGCTGCTGGACGGCTGATCTCGTTTGATTTTCTTGATGACCATTCAGTTTAAGTGATATCGCCCTATCCACAGGTGAAGAGATCGTCGCCCGTTCGATGCCCCGTGCGAAGATGGGGAAGCCAAGAATCTCGCTCTCCGGAGCACGAGGCGGCGCCAACCTGCAGGCTGTGCCCAGCTCTGGCTGGACTCACGCGTTGGTGGCGGGAGCCTCCTCTCCTGGAGCAGAGGTGTCGGTGGCTTGCGAAGCGCACTCCGTAGGTGTGCCAGGCGCCAGGGGGTGGTGTCAGGGGGGTGCTGCGCCAGCTCTGCAGTGATACCAAGGACATACGGAGGGGCCGGGCTGTGCGGCTGCTCCCTCTGGATGTGGGTCCTTCCTGTCTGTGCCCTCGGACCCCCAACCTGCCCAGCCTGCCAGTGATTTGTGGGGCGACGCTACCGCAGCGTGTCTCTTCATCTGTTGGGCCCCTGGGCTCTGCTGTCTGGCTCTGAGGTGGACACCATCACCGCACGCCCGGGATAGACACCTCATGTCCCTGGGCCTCAGGGTCCGCTGTGTAACACTGGTACCCTGCCATCACCCACTTCCTACGGTGATGGACGTAGCCCTGCTGTAGACAACAAGGCTCTGCCGTGAGCGGCGAGTTGTCAACAGGCAGAGACCACGGGAAGGAAAAATCTCCATTCTATAAGATGGTATAAAACAAAGCGTGAAAAACCATAGCGAATGTGTTTTATAATAATTCTTTTTCCTTTCTCAGTGCCATTGTAGGTCTCCGTGCAATTAAAAAAAGAAAGAAAGAAAGAAAAAAGATAACATTACATCTGGGAATCACATCTTAAACCTGTTTAAAAGAGATATTATTAGGTTGAACCACGTGAAATTGTCATTTTTGTAAGTCAAGGATAGTCAAATATCAGCAATTTCATATGGTGCAGCTGAATATTTTTCTCAGACGAACAACCTATTAGTTAGAGGTTGTATTCCTTTAAAAAAAAAAAACAACTGGTGTCAAATAAATATGTCCGCGATTAACTGATGTCATAAGGGCAAAGCTGCAGTGATTATTGACGCCTACAGTAATTTTAAGTAGCCAAATTACGCTCCATGTCATTGCATTTTAGAGCTGAAAAGCACCTAAGAGATCGTTAATCTAACATCATTTTTAAGATATGGAAATCGAGTCTCAAAGACGTTAATCACACGCCCAGGGCTGGGACTCCCATTTCCTGATTCCCGATCCAGTGCGTCGCCCCCGCTGTCCGCCGCCTCACCGCACACGACACGCGCGTGGAGCAGCCCCGAGAGCAGGTGGGGCGTTCCGTCACACCTGCACGTGCAGACGGAGAATCCTGGTTCCGCTGCAGCAGGAACAAGGCCCAGGTGAAAATATAAGCTGTTAGAACGGTAAACACCGGCCGAGACTGTCGCTCACTTACAGGTCAGGACGCGTCTGTAGCCTCTGTCTGAGGGCGGCTCCGCCCTGCCCCACGTGGCCCCGCCCACCGCACCTCCAGGTAAGCGAGGGAGAGGACCACCCAGGCTCTCTGCAGAGCATCCGCTTTGTCTCTAGAAGGAGCAGGCCGGGGCCATCACCCAGGCGGCGGGAGTGACAGGTCGGGGAGCGTGTGACACTCCCTGCTTAGGAAATGTTACATTTGCTGAATTGAAATCTGAGCGTGACACTCTTCTTGCATCTGCGGGCGGACATCCCGAACTGTGAGCACCGCCCCCCAGGCAAAGACCTGCCTGCTGGGCTGTCCCCTCGGCTGCTGGGGACAAACGTCCTCGCTGTGACGGGGGCACGGAAGGTGCTGGGCTCCCGGGCAGCTGGGCTCCGGCAGGACCTGGTGCGCTGCCTCGGCCTGCCACCTGCGGTGCCCGCTGGTCCCCAGGGCGGGAGAGGCCTGGCGCGGGCCTCTGCGGGCCTGGCGGACGCTCTCGCCTTCGCGCCTCCTGCGTGCGGGCATCCGCGACGCGTTTGCGGAGCGAACAAGTGAACAAGTGAACAGAGTGTGTGTTCGGACTAGGACTGCGTTTTGTGACTAGGCCAGGGACCTGCGTGGCGGGGTGGGGCGACATCATCTGTCCGCTGTTTGTGAAATCGCTTAGTCGGGCCAAAGGCTTATTCCGAAACGCAGTGCGGGGCGGACCTGGAGCGGGTGACTCCCCGATGTCATCGTCACTGTTAGCGCTGAGTGTACCCCGAGAGGCAGGCCCGCGAGCTGGACCGCAGGCCCCGGGGTCTAGACTGGGGCTGGGCAGGGGCGGGAGGAATTCCAGGGCTGAAACGAACTTAGGACAAGGGACAAGGACATTGTGGAAGGAGAAGTAGGGACTTCAAGGAGGTGCATCTCCCACAGACTTCCGGCCCCTTCAGGAAGCCCGCCCTGGGCCTCTAACTGGATGGGACCCAGACTGTCACCTGCCACACACAGGCCAAGGGGACTCGTTGCGTGGCATTTGCTTTTCCACTTATTCTCTTCAAAGAAACTGCCCACAAGCTGCCCAACAGGGCCTGGGGCACGCACAACTCCCAGTAAATGTGGAGAGGTGGTGACAAGGAACAGCATGGCCTCGCCCACACTCAGCCCACTCAGCAGCCCGCTGCGCTGCGATGTCGGCTATGGTCTCCTCTCCCCACCCTCCGTTTCCTTGTGGGTCAGATGGTGACAGTCTTACCCACCTCCCAGGTCCTGACGACTTCCAAGCACGTTGAGAAGTCACTCCAAGTGTAAACAGCTTGCACAGCGGCGAGGAGACCAGCGCCTGTGCGCTTGGCATTCTCGTCCCGTCTGGAAGGAGGGATGACAGAGCACGCCGGTTCCGTGCCAGGCTGTAACCCCGGGCCCCTTGGAGAGGCACAGGCTCCACAGTAATGCTGAGGCACGTTTTCTCAGCATCCCGAGAGAGTGACTAGCCTGCTGGCCCAGAGCACAATAGGTTGTCACTTTAGAGCAGGAAAGACCCGCCATATCACGTACCCCAAAAGGAGGTTGTGCATGAGGTCAGGGGTCGTCCCCCCCAAAAAAACTGCTGAATAGAGAGAGTAAATTTCACAGGGGACTCCGACTGCTTCCTTTCTGTGATCACAGCCTCGAACGGTAAGACTTCCGAAGAGACAAACGTCGCCTAGCGGGAGAGGCGTGTCCTCGTTGGTTGTACAGCGTGTCAGGGATCAGGGCAGGAGACTCACGTCAAGGGGCATCACTGTGGAAATGATTAGGGTGCCCGCCTTGCTCAATTCATCCCCCGCCTCCCACATCTGCCCCCTTACCTGTCGCGATTAACTGGACAGAAACAGGCAGGTTGGAAGAGGCGGCTGCCTCAGGCCAAGTCCGAGGGACCCTGCTGCCCTAGGCTGAGTCGCTCCGTTTTGTTTTTTAAAGGCGTCCGCTGTGAATCTGATCGCCTCTTTTTTGGCGATCCTCATTCCACTTGGGCTTCAGGCTGTCTTTTTAGTGCATCGCCCTCCTCAAACAATGGAGCCGGGAGGAAGGCTCGGAAGAAGGAGGTTTCCTGGAAATGATTCTGGGGCTGTCACACCAATCAGGAGATGGGGAGGGACAGACTTTTATTTTATTCCATCTCTCTGCACTTGAGTCTCAAGCATGCCGCATTTAACTGTGCAATTAATTTTTCCAGGTAGAGATGGGTCGGAATTCTAAAGTGTAGAAAGACACACGGCAGCAAATTCTACAAGGCGTTATGGTAAAAAGCATGGGAAGGAAGGGAACTTAAATTACTGAGCGTCGTCGTGATGGATTCTTACTGCGTTCGTCCAGCCCGTGCACATTTGCTGAGCCCCCCTGCCGAATGCCGCGCTGGGTGGAACAGGGGCGTCCGAACAGCGTCTGCACTGGGCCCCACCGTCCTGTCCTTACCGCCCCCACCGTCTCCCCCGGCAACTCCCTGGAGGACTTCGCCCCCTCTGTTCTGGGAAATCCCTCCTCTCAAGCTGCTTACTGCCCCAGCCTCCCTTCAGAATGACGTTCTCAAGGAGCAAGACCCCTCAGTTGCCTGGGAAAGCTGCAATGCACGGTTTCATCGTCTACTACATACGACAGACACCGATTCGAACCTTTACGACCACTATTAATTATGCACTTGAGATCTCAATAGCCAGTGAACAAAGATCCCACTAATGTGCTGTAATCAGGCAGAGGGAGACAGCGGCGGATAAATTGCAAATTTATGTAAAGCTACGTTTACTGGAAGAAATTTCCCAGCGTGAGGGCACACAGAGTGAAAATATTAGTTTGTGTCAGTGGCTGCCGCTGCAGAGCCCAGCACCACCGCCAAACCTCTCGGGGCGGGTGGCGATGCCGTGAGCGAGGCGGCGTGCCCGCCGAGGTTTTGTCTCTTAGACATTAAATAGCTGCATCTGGGCGTCTCTTAGACATTAAATAGCACTTTTTCTTACAGTTATGCTTTAATGGGCAATCGATGCTTATTTTGAGAGAGCCGCGGCCTGCGCTGCCTCCTGAAACCAGCGACCGTCTTCCAGGCAGAGCAGCAGGTTGTCTCATGAATAATGAAAAAGCGATTTGTCATTAATATGTAGCGACTTCATTTTTCAAAGAAGATCGTTTGGCAGTAGTTGACGTTAAGGAGACTTGGGTTAGAGTTCATCGTGCCCCACTTCCTAGCTCTGTTATCCAACCCCCATTTCTGCGTCCATAGGATGGACACCATCTTACCTACAGGGTAGGTCCCTGTGGGGTGTGGATGAGATCATTTACCTGCAGCCTCCTGACAGGATCTGCTGGACAGCTGGCACCTAGCCAGCGCCCGGTCTGTGACCTTGAGGTCCTCCTGGACTCAGAGCCGCACACTCCCATGGCTTCTCATCCTGCCTCTCCAGACCTGAGGTGTCTGCTGAAATCCTGCCTCCTAAATCTTCTAAAGCTTCTGCAACATGAGGAAGGCGAAGTTACGTTTTAGCTGGAATGATAGTTCAATTTCACTACCCTTGAAGGCTTGAAAAAACAATCTGCTGATTCACTGTATTTGCAGAATACACAGAAGTTTAGTACTTTCGTGCTCAAGAAGGGTTATTTACTATTTTATTATTTAATTAAAGAAAGCATGTTCAAAGCGACTTTGGGTCTGTCCCTGATTGATTGGCCCTTTGTCTTCTGAACGAGATTCCCTTTCTTAGGGGAACTGCAGTGTGCAGGCAACATTTCTGAGATGTTTTCCACTGAGAGTTTGACTGTAGGATATTTATGGCCGGGACTCAGGTTTCAGCTCCTCGGAGGAGAGGTGTTTGGCCAATCAGAAGGCGGCTCGGCTCGGCTCATTTGCCTGTCCCCGCCCACTGGCCAGCAGTGCCTGGGTGATGGTGAAATGCATCTTTTGGCCGATGTCACAGTTTTGGTTGAGGTTTCCTTTTACTCTGGATGCTGCTGTTTCACAGGCGTGGGTGGTGCTCAGATGGGCAGAGCTGCCAGCAGCCCGCAGAATCTTACTCATCCCGCAACTGCCCCTGCGGAAGACCAGCTATGGACCCCACGCTACTGGGTTACTTAGCTCATTAATGCACTGATTTATGGCTTGTTGTTTTTCCTCTGGCTCAACGTGACATTAGTACCTACAGAAAAGGCAAACACGTGTGAGGATGCTTTTAAAGCAAAAGCCAGGTAATGATGTTCTAAAATTAGAAAAAATGCAACTCAGGCGAAAAAGAAAAGAAACTCTAAAAACACAGAACACGTCTTCCCAGCTTTTCTGGGAGCTAGAGTTTTTCTCGATGTGCTATCAGATTGGTTCCGTTATTTAAAAGTATTTTTAACACAGGAAAAAGTTGACAAGTCTCATACTTTATGTTTTGCTATGGGATCAGCTTCCGCTGTCCAGATGTCGGCTCTCGTTTACAGTTTAAAATGGATCCCTGGAAAAAAATGCCCGGCCAAGCGAGGGACTCTTGTGTGTCTTATGGGGGACGCTGTGCAGACGTGTGCCTGGACACTGCAGAATTCAGAGGGATTCTAGCGGGGGGAATAAGAGCGAGATGGAGACTTTTCAAGGATATGTTGATACTGTATAAATGGAGCTGTTTGAGAAATAAAGACGACTCGAAGAAAACACTCAAATACAGTTGTAATTTGCGCTGGACCCACAAGGCGGGCAGGGGAGAGCCCGCCAAAGGGCTGCCGGGGTCCGCTTCAGTGTGAGCCTCTAAGCGTGATCGTCTCTGAAAACCCCAGGAAGAAGCCCTGTTGTCCCCTCCAGGTGTCACTGGATTTCCGGGCAGGCTCTGGGCTTGTGTGCACTCGCGTTCTTTGCCCCCCCCACCCCCTCGGAGGACAGGGAGGGGTGTGTGTGACGTCAGTGGTTTCCAAATGCCGGCGAAGGAGGCCAAAGAACAGGCTTCCGGGAGTCGGGCCGTGGAGGTTTGCGGCACCCCGCCTGCGGGAGTGGGCTGGGGGTTAGGCGCGCACTCCGCCGCTGCGGCACGAACCCCTCCTCTGCCAGGTGCGGAGACAGCCTGCCCCGAGGCCAGCGGGCTGGCATGAGGGGGGCGCGACTCTGGTCGGGGGGACTTGAGTCCTATCCCCGTGTTTCTGGGGAGCCCCGCTCAGCCTTCCCTTAGAGGTCCGTTGGCCACGGGCTCCAGGAGGCCCCCTCCCTCCACTGTAGCCCCTGTCCTGCCTGGACGACTCTAGTCCCGGTCTCTCCTTGGCTGTGGTTCCGGAACCGCTACCTGGGAGTGGACAGGGCCGGTGTGTCCTCCACCCAGGCCCGGCACACCCCACACCCCCCAGTGCACACAGAGCCCAACCGCTGAGCCCCCTCCTATTCCTCTCTTGGGGCCGCCGTGACGATGCACCGAAATCTGTTCTCTCCCCGTTCTGGGGCCTTGGGGTGCGAGGTCAAGGCGTGGGCAGGGCCGGTCCCTTCCGAGGCTGTGAGGAGGGGACATTCTGTGGGGAAGGTGGTACTCGGGCCCGTCACGGTCTGACCCTGTGACATTCTGTGGGGACGGCTGCATCCAGGCCCGTGACAGGTACAACCTCCCGCTGTGCCGCTGGAGCGGTCTCTTCATGAGCGTCCACCTGTCTGAGAAGGTGAAATGCGTCGGTCACCCAGACAGGATGCTGAGGGGTTTCAGTGGAGGAGGGGGGAGCTTTAGAAAGGGCAAAGACTTCCAAGAACCCCCACGGGGTCCACTGGACGCAGCGGGGTCGCGGGGCTGAACGGCAGGGCGCGGGCCACATGGCGGGGACAAGAGGCCCGGCGACGAGGCTCCCGGTGTGCGCATGACGAGTCCCCTTAGCATGCGGGCTCCGAGCACTGCCCTGGAGCCTGGAAAGTCGCAAGCGTGGCAAGCGCGTGAACGCGCACAGCCGCGCGCCTTCGTGCGGGCTCCGGTATGACCGTGTAAGTGCGGGCACGCGCGGTGGCCGTGGGAGCGGCCCGGCAGAGGCACGCGGCCGTCTGTTTTAGCTGGGGAGGCATGGCAAGCGGATGTGTGACTCCTTCCAGAAAGTTCCATCTGAGAGAGGTGGCACTTTCTCAGCTGGAAGGCAGGACGGCCCCCCCACACCCCCTGCCCCTGCCTCTTGCGGCCGCCGCCCTCCCCGAGATCCCCGCGCTGCCGTGGTAGCGGGGCTCGCGCGGCCGTCCTGCGGGGAGCCAGGCCTGTGCCGGAAATGACGCAGCGGTTACCGTGGGCGGCAAGTTAGTAAATGGGGAAACCGAAAGCCGCGGTCTGCACGGAACCGGGGTTTGCTTTGGCTTCCGAACGTGTTGGCGGAATAGACCATTAACTTTGTGGCGCGTATTTTGGACTAAGGGATTACAAGAAAAAGGAGGGGGACTTGGGTGATTGGCCTTCTCCCAGGTTGTTCCTGGTCGGTCCCCTCGTCCCGCACCCTGTCCCCTGTGAGGGCGAATCCACGGCTCGGAGCAGAGGCCACTCCTGAGCCTTCTCCGGGCCAAGGCAGGAGGCGGCAGGCGATGGCGTGAGGGCGGCTTCTGTCCCGACGCCTTGGTTTGAGAGAGGGTGAGGCTGTGCGCCCCGAAGCCGCCGTGAGCCCAACGCCACCGCGCCCCCGGATGCCACTGTGCGCCCCGACGCCACTGTGTGGTCCGATGCGACTGACAGCCGGTTTTGCGAAGCCGGCATGAGGAGGGTCCCCACACCTCGGAGGCTCTAGTCTGCAGGTCGCCACTGCCACCTGTCCGGCCGTCGTCTCTGGCTGTACAGCGAGGGTGTCCTCGGTCACCTCGGGCTGCCGTATGGAACGCTGCGGACCGGGGGCTTGGACAACAGCCGTCATTCTTGCTGGTCTGGAGGCCGGATGCCCGTGAGGAAGGTGCTGGTGGACCTGGGGCCTGGCCAGAGCCCGTTTCCTGGTTCACAGAGCGCCGCTTTCTCGAGTCCCTCACAAGGACACTAATCCCAGCATGGGGGCCCCACCCTCAGGACAGGGCCACCTAGAGGCCCCATCTCCAGACTCCATGGCACTGGAGTTAGTTAGGGCTTCGGTGTCCACCTCTGGGGGCCACGGTCAGTGCAGGCCGGTCCGGGGACCTGAGCGAGCCGGCTGCAGCCGGGCCAGTGTGCCTGGAGCCAGCATGCGAGTCGCTGTCAGTTTGGGGTCAGCGCCCTGAGCCCGAGCGTGAAAGGACACCCCAATACCTTCACTCGTGACCTGGAACGGCTGTGGCATCCACTGAGAGGAACGGTGGACACTGTTGTCTGAGGTGCCTGCACCTCCCCACGTGTCCCAGGCCAGCCCGGAAACCGAGCCCGGGCGAAGCTTCGTGTACTTGGGCAGAACCCTGTAAGGGCCTGAGGGGGTTAATAGGGCCAAAAGGGTGTTAAGTTGAAATGCAGATGCATGAAAGCCCTCTGCTGGTTCCGCGGGGAGTCCTAGACCTGGGGGGGGACCCTTCGAGGGGTCCTGATGGAGGCCAGGGGCGGTCTGCACCCACGTGCAGCTGTCCAGGGGGTCAGAGGCGACCTCTTCTGCAGAGTGAGTGAAGCTGCAGGTCTGCATAGAGCAGTGTTGAATAGGACTAAATCTCAGAGATAATTCGGGATTTCCTAAGTCCGTGGAATTTCCTAAGACAGTAGAGAAATGCTCCAGACGCTCCCACAGCCACTGATGCACCTCTGGGCACAGCCGGCAGTTACGGGCCAGCTGCCACCGAGGACTACGGCACAATAGCATTGAGAGAGGTGCGTGTGCACAGCCAGCGAGTAAAGAGGCCTTTGAGAAAGCGATGCAACCCTCCGATGGTTTTGCAAAAATGACGTTTTGTGAAGTTGAAAGATGTCTGAATCTGCCATCACACAGTTCTATTGGAAAAATCGTGCCAGAAAAACAATTACGCTAGAAGCGTTCACTGTTGAGTCTAAGAATGGCTGCATAATTGTGATTACAACTTACATTTTGCATAAGACAAATTAAAATAAATTTATCTGTATAATCTGGTTTCACTTTCAAAATAAAAAAATCAACTGAGTTCCTTTTTGCACTATTTACTACGCAGTTTCCATTCTCTTCGAAGCAGCTTTTCCTGAGCTAGGCTTTTCCTGGCAACAGGTGTCCTTGGATGACATTGTCCTCTAGCCTCTCCCGCCACCTCTCCGGTTAAACTCAGCGTCTCCGAGGATGGCAAGTGACGTGACATACAGATAAGAATGTAGGACGTGCCGCGGACGATTTAATTTTGCGTCCTGTCCTAATCGTTATCTGGATGGGCCCAACGTTTCACAGCCCTGAGGGCGCGAGGCGGGGGGCCGTCAACAATTCCTCCGGGTGCCTCTGAGCCGGGGACTTCTGTGGGGACACCGAGGCACGCCACGGTGAAAGGCAGAGGCAGACTCTTGACGTCTGAAGTTCTGGGGTTTTAATCCCAGCTTAGGTTTTGACATTTTCTCCGTCGTTCCGTCGAAGCAATGGGGGTCATGTGAACATAAAATTGCCTCTTGTTACAAGTAGTTCATACATTTAAAATAACTGCAAGGTAGTGTCTGAAAACGGTGAGATTCTAAAATAACTTCAGGCGTGGAGCTGAGTTGGGAAAGGTAACACACAGTTACCTTTGGTCACGGGAGGCACCCGAGGGTGGCGAAAACACCCTGCCCACCCGCGGTGGTTAACCTTTGGTCCCTAGCTGCTCAGAACGACAGCTCGTAGGTTGGTTTGGACGGGAGGGGAGGGGAGGGGAGGTGGGGCGCGAAGAGGTAAAGTAGGCCCAGTGCATTGTGAAGTCTCTCTAGGGACGCGGCAAAACGCCAGGACGAAATTTCGGAAGCTCACGGCGGCGTGTGTTTCTGCAGAGGCAACGTGAAACTACAGCATTTCTGTGGGTTTACGGGGGAAGGTGTTCACGAGTTCAAGGTCACGACGTCTTTGGTTGTGCGTTGGTGACAATGACGAGCGGCTCCGCCTACCGGGATTGCGGTGTCATCAGGGTGTCTCTCACAGACACACACCCCCAAAGGGAGGCTCAAATACTCACGCGTTTTGCTTCGTCAGTTTAAGGAAGGTAAATAACCGGACGAGCTGATTTCTGCCCGTATCAGTGCCCTGGCTTTTTGAGGAGGTTGGGCAGGGGACCGGCTCTCAGGCCGTCGACTTAGATTTGGGGCCCAGATTTTCTTTCCAGAGACTTCACGCGTAACCGAAGTGTTTCAGGGCTTGAGTTGTGAGCTGTCCGGATCCGCAGCTTTACGTGGATTGCTTTTTCTTCTGCGGACGTGTTTTTCTCCTCCCCCCACCTGTGTGTAGCTGTCCCCCCCACCCCCGCCCCCCGACTCACCAGCCTTCTTTTTTTCTTAACCTCTGTGTCACCGGTGCCATGGCAGAAAGGATCTAAGCGACCACCTCTAGGCAAGACAGACAGAAAAATCAACATGGCTTCGGTGCGCATGCTGCAGGTCAGGGAACGCCAGACCAACAAAGCCACGTGCCTCTGCTCGCTTGCGGCTGGACCGAATGGCTGGCCATGCTGCCGTCCTACTGAGTGACAGGGCTGGTCTTTCGTTGGCCTCTTGTCACACGCCACTGAGGACAAGCAACTGCTCCTGTGGACACCCACTCATGACCCCCACAGGGAGCAGGCGGGTTGCACCTCGTTCTGTATGTGCCAGGCCCTGACTGGCGACATTCGGCTGGCCCCTTGGAGGGAGCAGGTGGGGCCGCACCCCGGCTCCGCCCTCAGCCGCCCTGCACCTGAGCCTCCCCAGGGGTTGTGTGCACCTGACAAGTCCAACGCCCCAAACGCGCGTCCCTGTCAGACGCCAGACAGAGCCGGGAGGGCCGCTGGGACCCGAGCGCCGAGGGCTTTTGCATCGAGTCACGCGAGTCCCCTGCTCATCAGGAGCGACGGTGCTGCCGGCCCCCAGCACGCGCCCGCTCACCCGTCCACGTCCTGCTGCCTGAGTGGCCCTGCCAGGTCCCGCACGTGCTGCCTCCGGAACAGGGTGGGGGGTGGACAGAAGTTTCCCGTGCTTCCCCCAGCGGGCACCCAGAGGGAAAGTCAGCGCGACCTCAGGTTCACAGGGGCTGATGGGGAAACAAGCGTGGTCAGCGCAGGTGTGGGAGCCGCCTCCTTAACCCCGGATGGTGGGGACTGTGCAGCAGGGTGGGGGTGGCGGGACGTGGGCCTGACCCCGAACGACACGCAGGCGCGGGCGGCAGGGAGCTCTGCACCGTCACCGTCTCTGCAGCTTCGTGGCCCTGGCTGGCAGGAGCAGCGACCTGCCCTGCATGTTCACGCTGGGACGGGAGAGCGAATGCGGAGCCAGGCGCCTCCTGGCCTCGCCCGCCTCTCTGCCAAGCCGACCTGCAGCCCTCCGTCTTCTTAGAAGAAGGCCGCTGGCCGCTGCAGGACAGGCCTCCTCCCCGGCGGCCCCTCCGAAGCCTCCGACAGCAGACCGGACCGACCGAGACGCGTCCTATGAACTTTCTGTGTCTCTCACTCGACTCTGAGTGTTTCTTCTGCCGAGAGGGTCGAACGTATCCTCTTCCGCTTGTAGCTCGCTGGACGGGGCGCTGCGTTTGCTCCGTCGCTTCCCTGGTCGCCGTGCTTGTGCAGGGGCTGCCACACGTGCGAGTTTCCACCTTTTAAAGAAGACGTGGACGTTTAGAAAGCGTAGAACACTGCAAGACGAGGATGCGCGTGGCTCAGGGAAGCTTCAGCTCCCCGAACGCTCGCCGGGCACGATTCCCCATCTCGGTTCCTTCGGGCAAACAGCCGGCTCATCGCGGTGTGGCCGCCGCCTGGGAGGCCACCCCAGGCAGGGGTGGGGCGAAAGCAGGTCACGTGGG
>NW_011889058.1:608621-612398 GCF_000151845.1 Pteropus vampyrus | reverse complement strand
GCCCCAAACGCGCGTCCCTGTCAGACGCCAGACAGTGATGGGAGGGCCGCTGGGACCTGAGTGCCGAGGGCTTTTGCATCGAGTCACGCGAGTCCCCTGCTCGTCAGGAACGACGGTGCTGCCGGCCCCCAGCACGCGCCCGCTCACCCGTCCACGTCCTGCTGCCCGAGTGGCCCTGCCAGGTCCCGCACGTGCTGCCTCCGGAACGGGGTGGGGGGTGGACAGAAGGGTCCCGTGCTTCCCCCAGCGGGCACCCGGAGGGGCAGAGGTCAACAGCAAAGAGTCACCTGAAAGTCAGCGCGACCTCAGGTCCACAGGGGCTGATGGGGAAACAAGCGTGGTCAGCACAGGTGTGGGAGCCGCCTCCTTAACCCCGGATGGTGGGGACTGCGCAGCGGGGTGGGGGGGGCGGGACGTGGGCCTGACGCCGAACGACACGCAGGCGCGGGCGGCAGGGAGCTCTGCACTGTCACCGTCTCTGGAGCTTCACGGCCCTGGGTGCCAGGAGCAGCGACCTGCCCTGCACGTTCACGCCGGGACGGGAGAGCGTATGCGGAGCCAGGCGCCTCCTGGCCTCGCCCGCCTCTCGGCCAAGCCGACCTGCAGCCCTCCGTCTTCTGAGAAGAAGGCCGCCGGCCGCTGCAGGACAGGCCTCCTCCCCGGCGGCCCCTCCGAAGCCTCCAGCAGCAGACCGGACCGACCGAGACGCGTCCTACGCCCTTTCTGTGTCTCTCACTCGACTCTGAGTGTTTCTTCTGCCGAGAGGGTCGAACGTGTCCTCTTCCGCTTGTAGCTCGCTGGACGGGGCGCTGCGTTTGCTCCGTCGCTTCCCTGGTCGCCGTGCTTGTGCAGGGGCTGCCACACATGCGAATTTCCACCTTTTAAAGATGTGGACGTTTAGAAAGAGTGGAACACTGCAAGACGAGGATGCGCGTGGCTCAGGGAAGCCTCAGCTCCCCGAACGCTCGCCGGGCACGATTCCCCATGTCGGTTCCTTCGGGCAAACAGCCGGCTCATCGCGGTGTGGCCGCCGCCTGGGAGGCCACCCCAGGCAGGGGTGGGGCGAAAGCAGGTCACGTGGGCCGGTCGCCCGCCTTCCTCCCCTTCTGCCTCTTCCTCCTCGGTCGGGCCTGCTGGTTACGCTCGCCTCCCTCTGGGTTCCCGTGTGCTGTGTTCCTTGCTCTCGCCGCTGACGGGTGGCTGGGTGCCTTCCTCTCGTCGGTGGAACGGGGACAGCGGAGCAGAGATGCAGGCTCCGGGCGCCAGCCCGGGCAGCCCCTCCCGCCGCGGTTTCCTGGGCAGCCCCTCCCGCCGCGGTCTGCGGCTCCTACGATGCCGCAGACCTGGTGCCCAGCAGCCCCTCGCCGCGGCTCCGGCCCCCTTCCCGGGACGGGGTTCCACTTCTGTGCTTGGCGCTTGGTCGGTTGTCAGTGGAGGTCTGAATCCGCATCCCGGGTTTTAAAACCCAAATCGCACACACCTTTCTTAAATGTGGAATGACGAGACCTTTATCCAGGGCCCACCTCCCCTTCCACTTGGGGGGCCCGTGCGACGTCACCCAGGGTGCTGGAGATCGGCTTCTAGCCACCTCCTGACGCCCGTTTTCACGGAGCACCCTTCTGCCCAGCGCAGCCGAGCTCCCTGAGGGCAGATGTGACCCGGGGGGCTTCAGGGCACCCCACGTTGCTGCTGTGGTGCACGGAACCGTGAACAGAAATGAACTTCGTTAAGACCGAGTTCTGGAAATGGGACCCCTGCTCAGTGTCTCCCGCTCCGATGACCGGAAAGGCCATGTCAGCGTTCTGTGCAGGTGGACGCGATCCAGGTACGGACGTCTGTCAGCGCCTGGCCGGATTCTTAGACTCCTTCCGGTGGAAGGAATTTGTTCAGGATGCCTGAGAATGAGTCCCGAAACTCAGAGTTTACCACGCATATCCCCTGAAACACACAACAGAATAACTACGGCCTCGTTAAGAGAACCGCGTGGGTGACCTGGATCCGAGCCCTGCCTCTGCCAGGAACCAGCTTGGCTGATTAGGAAAGGTACATTTTGGCCTTTAATTTTCTCATCTTTCAAAGGAGGGAGTAGGAGTCGAACGAAGTGCTTTGGGGTGACGGGCAAACCTCACGTCAGAGCCAGGGCAGGCGCCCGGTAAGTCTCTGTGGCTGCTGAATGATTCCAGTCTGGGTCCTGCCTCAGTGTTTCCTGCGAAGAGCGAGAGGCGAACGACTTCGGCTGCCAGGTCCGGGCTGGTTTGACCACGACCGAGTGAAAGGGAAGAGAGCGGAAAGCACGAAGCCAGCAGGCGGAACTCAGACAGGACGGACGTCCCCTTCGATGCCCAAGTTAGAGCCTGTCCGGGCAGATGGCTTAATACCCAGTCACGCACGCGTCTGCGCAGGGCGGAACGGCGGGACCCAGCTCGAAAGTGGGACCCGCAGAGTGCGAATCAGGGCCACTCAGAGGTGGGTTTGATGCCGCAGGCGAGGACAGGGACGGCTTGGTCAGGAGGCCTCTGCGTGCGTGTCTCTTCTAAAAGCGACTTTGGAACAGCGTGTCCGGCCGTGTTTTGCTGATATGATGCTAGTCTGCGGTCTCTTGCGTGTTCTCATAGAACCTCTGATTCTTCTAAGGTGACCAAATGTCTTCAGAAAATCTGTTTGCTAAGGATGCAGTCTGTCTTTTGGGGAAAGCTGGGATGCGAGACCCAGGGCGCCTTGCCGAGAATCCCGGGGGCTCTCTCTGTGACAGTCGTGACGAACTAGTCTTCATTCCCATGGCTACGCTGCGTTTCTTGAAGAAGCTGTAATCAGCCGCCCCTTCCTCTCCCAGTCTTCGGCGTACGTTGTGCTTTTCTGCATTTCGTTTGTAGTTGACGGTTTTCAGTTACGCTAAGGACTCGCTTCAGTGTTCACGTCGACAACACACATTGATAACCATCCCCACCAGGGCCTCTGCTGGCCGTGATAATTCTCAGTGGCCTGCTACAACGAGGTCCAAAAGACACACAGCAGCCACACCGTAAAAGACACCGCTCCTGCATTCATCCACGGTGACGGGGACACTCAGCGCCTCGGCCCAGCGTGAAGGGCCAGGTGCTCCATGAAGCCCAGGTGTGCTGGGGGCGAGGCCAGCCAGGCGTGTGCGGTGAGGAGCTGGGGGTCTGGCCTGTGGCTGCAGCCACTGATCGGGAGCCAAGGCTGCCCTTCCTGGAGCAGCAGGGTCTCCACAGCGTGGAGTCGACATCCTCCACCTGTGAGACTGCGTGCACATCCTGCCTTCCACGCCACGTCCACCTGACGCCCGAGGTCACCTCCTGCCAGGAGCTAACCGCCCGGTCGCACCCCATCCTGCCCTCGTGTGACGTGGCTGCAGGTGTCAGGACACGGGCCGTGGGTCAGAGCTGGGGGCGTGGGCTCCGCCCACAGCACTCCGTCCTCGATGGCACATTCTGCCCCGCGAAGGTGCCCGACGCCCCTGCCACAGGGGTCAAAGCAAAAGTGAGGCGCGGAAGACACGTTTGTGGAAACTTTGTGAACCGTCTCACGATAGAGTACGATCGCACTTTTTATCATCAGCTTGTACAGAAATCTCTGCCTCTGAGGACTCAGAAGCCTCGGAGCCGATTTACTCGTGCTGGTGGGGACAGCGCAGACGCGTTTTGTGATCTCACGGGAAGCGCTCCGAGCCGAGGGCAGGGAACCTCCTCCACGCTTCTCCCGGGAAGGGCCACGTCTGCGGGGTTCCGGGTCCTGCCCTGATGAGGCCGTCCCAGG
>NW_011889058.1:603820-608571 GCF_000151845.1 Pteropus vampyrus | reverse complement strand
GATGCCCAAGTTAGAGCCTGTCCGGGCAGATGGCTTAATACCCAGTCACGCACGGGTCTGCGCAGGGCGGAACGGCGGGACCCAGCTCGAAAGTGGGACCCGCAGAGTGCGAATCAGGGCCACCCAGAGGTGGGTTTGATGCCGCAGGCGAGGACAGGGACGGCTTGGTCAGGAGGCCTCTGCGTGCGTGTCTCTTCTAAAAGCGACTTTAGAACAGCGTGTCCGGCCGTGTTTTGCTGATATGATGCTAGTCTGCGTCTCTTGCGTGTTCTCATAGAACCTCTGATTCTTCTAAGGTGACCAAATGTCTTCAGAAAATCTGTTTGCTAAGGATGCAGTCTGTCTTTCGGGGGAAGCTGGGATGCGAGACCCAGGGCGCCTTGCCGAGAATCCCAGGGGCTCTCTCTGTGACAGTCGTGACGAACCAGTCTTCATTCCCATGGCTACGCTGCGTTTCTTGAAGAAGCTGTAATCAGCCTCCCCTTCCTCTTCCAGTCTTCGGCGTACGTTGTGCTTTTCTGCCTTTCGTTTGTAGTTAACGGTTTTCAGTTACGCTAAGGACTCGCTTCAGTGTTCACGTCGACAACACACATTGATAACCATCCCCGCCAGGGCCTCTGCTGGCCGTGATAATTCTCAGTGGCCTGCTACAACGAGGTCCAAAAGACACGCAGCAGCCACGTCGTAGAAAGACACCGCTCCTGCATTCATCCACGGTGACGGGGACACTCAGCGCCTCGGCCCAGCGTGAAGGGCCAGGTGCTCCGTGAAGCCCAGGCGTGCTGGGGGCGAGGCCAGCCAGGCGTGTGCGGTGAGGAGCTGGGGGTCTGGCCTGTGGCCGCAGCCACTGATCGGGAACCAAGGCTGCCTTTCCTGGAGCAGCAGGGTCTCCACAGCGTGGAGTCGACACCCTCCACCTGTGAGACTGCGTGCACATCCTGCCTTCCACGCCACGTCCACCTGACGCCCCAGGTCACCTCCCGCCAGGAGCTAACCGCCTGGTCGCACCCCATCCTGCCCTCGTGTGACGTGGCTGCAGGTGTCAGGACACGGGCCGTGGGTCAGAGCTGGGGGCGTGGGCTCCGCCCACGGCACTCCGTCCTCGACGGCACATTCTGCCCCGCGAAGGTGCCCGACGCCCCTGCCACAGGGGTCAAAGCAAAAGTGAGGCGCGGAAGACGCGTTTGTGGACACTTTGCGAACCGTCTCACGATAGAGTACGATCGAGCTTTTTATCATCAGCTCGTACAGAAATCTCTGCCTCTGAGGACTCAGAAGCCTCGGAGCCGATTTACTCGTGCTGATGGGGACAGCGCAGACGTGTTTTGTGACCTCACGGGAAGCACTCCGAGCCGAGGGCAGGGAACCTCCTCCACGCTTCTCCCGGGAAGGGCCACGTCTGCGGGGTTCCGGGTCCTGCCCTGATGAGGCCGTCCCAGGAGGGGCTGTCTGTGCCCCGGTGACCTCAGCGCCCTGGGCCACCAGATGGCCTGCTCTGGAGCATCCTTCTGAGCAGAGCGGGGTCCTCCAGCTCTGAAGCCAGGCCTCCCCCCCGCCGGGGACCACACAGCCATCCTGACGTGGAACTGGGGTTAATCAAAACCCCACTTGCTCACAAAACACGTTTTTTGAGTGAAGCTGTAAGTTTCCTGTTCACGTTTAGCAAACCCATGTGACAGTGGTCTCTTCACCGAGCTACACGGTTCTGTTGTTTCCTCAAGAGCGAGGGGGGACCCTAACTGTGCAAGTCGCCCTTGAGCGTCTGACCACTCCTGTCGTCTGGGCCCACGTGCATGCTCAGTGAACCTTTCCGTCATTGTTTAAAATGACATTTTAGACAGTTATCTCTAGTTCCCTTAAACGTTTCATTTACAAACTCTTTTTCCTAAAATTGCACAAGAAACTTGCACATTTACCAATCTTGCAAGTCGTGAGCAACATGAGATAGTCAATGTTTTATCTAAACTCAAGCTGCTTGGGAGGGACAAGGACTGTTTGCCTGTTTTAACCGAAAGGCCATTATTTAAGAGCCTCTGACCACATGACATTTGTGTTGGTCAGGACCATCCAGCCATCGAGAGAGAGAGAGAGAGAGAGAGAGAGAGAGAGAGAGAGCCGTGTCTGGGTCTGTGACGGGCCGGCAGACTGCAGACTGGCCAGTCTGGAGGCCGCTGGCCGGCAGGTGGGGACCCAGGCAGGGTGCCCGTGTTCCGGTCACAACTCCTCTGTCTGGCTCTGAAGCCCGTCAGCCGATCGGACGCGTCCCACCTACCGTGAAGGGCAGTCTGCTTTCCTCGGGTCCACTGGCTTCGACGTCACTCACAGCCAAGAAGACCCTTCACGGTAACACCTGGACCAGCGTTCGCGGCGGCACACGGAGTTAACCGTCACGGATCCTAAAGCAGCTGGGAACACGTGGTCACATAACTAGAGTCGGGGATGAAGGGTTTAAAGGGCATCCTCATCACGAGGCAGCTGTCCATGTTGGCCTCAAAGAAAGAGTCATCGCCTTGTGATTAAATGTGCCAGCGACAGTTTAGACTGACGCCTCACCATTTTGGGGGTGCGGGGTGGGGGGACGCGTGGAAACCATGGGCTGAGATCACACCGTGAAGAGATGACTGTCATTTTAGGGCCCGAGTAAACGCTGGTACGTGTCCCCTGCACGAGCACCCAGTGCGGGCAGAGACTCCCCAACAGCGAAAGAGCCATGACTCAGACACCCCCCTCTCTGAAGGAAGGCTCCCAACCCCCAGCAGAACCGCCCAGGACACTGCATCGCCCCCCAAAAGTCAGGCTGCTTTTAGTCGATGATCAAAACGAAAGCAAACAAAACAAACCCGAACCCCAAACCGTAAAACCTTCCCAATCTATCGAAATGTTTTACATGTAAAATTGTGCCGACACGTTAAACTAGCCAGTTTGAAAAGCCAGCTGGGCTTTGGAGCCGGTTCTGGGAGACGCGAACCACTCGGGGCATCTGAGGGGCTTGGGGCCTGTGCCCGAGAGTCCTGAGCAGCCAGTGTGCCCAGGGCGAGCGGCCGGCCCATGGAGGTCGGTCACAGAGACGAGGATCAAAACACGCCTCTCTCGGGGAGGCCGGGTCCCCTGAGGCGCCCGATCGCACAGAGCCTCCCCTGAGGATAAGGGGCGGGCTCTCCCTGGACACCGCGCTGGCCGGAAGCTATGGGCCCGGAGGGAGAGTTCCTGGGCTTGAAGACGGGGCTGGAGGAAGCCGCAGAGGGGCAGGGACGAGCTGCCATCGTCGAGGGGCCCTGCTGCCCCCATGACAGACACCGCTGGCCAGGGAGAGACTCGGCGGGGGGCCACGACTGCTCCCCGGGATCTCCCCACGAGGCCTCCCGTCTGGATCCCACATCCCGGCCTTCAGTGAGGCCGCGCCCTCCCTCCACCCTGCCCCGTCCCTCGTCCCTGGTCCGGTCTCTGCTCTCTGGTCGGTGGCTGACCCCTTGGGGCTGGGGATGACCAGACGACATGTCACTGAGGGCCACACCAAAGCCCACGCCCGAGTCAGGGACGCACGATTCCCTGTTCCTCCCAGCGGGGTCCCGTCCCCCATTCCACGCAGTTGCCTCTTTTGAAATGACCCGCGGGCACGTGAGGGGGGCTGGGTGAGCCCAGGAGGCCCGAACAACTGCCCCGAGCCGGGGGCCTGAGGACGTCAGAGAGAAGAAGGCTCGGCAGGGGCTGCGGCCATCGACGTGGTTTCGTCAGGGGCCCGCAGAGCTGCTTTAAAGGCCAGTGGTGACTGGTAAGAGACGCGCACTGAGCACCGTGGGCGGAGCAGGCCGTCTCAGGGACGCAGATGCTCCCGGAGTCACCGCCACCGGCCGTCAGGGCTGGTTCCGGTCCCATCCTGCCAGAAGCTCCCTCGGGTGCCCTGCTGGTTTGCACCCTGTGGCGAGGGAGGGTGGCCAGGCTCCAGCTGGGGGGACTCTCCGCACCCCCGCCCGCCACACCCTGAACCGCTTCCCGGCTCCTGGAGCACGTGGACCCTACAGCTGCTCACCGGGCAGGCTCCTTAGGCAGACTCCGGCAGCCGGTCTTGGAAACCGCTGCGCTTCTGGAAGCTTCCATACACTTGCTCAGGGTCCCCGTGAGGCCGGCACCGCAGCCCGTCCGTGCGATAAGCCGGGGACGTGGGCGAAAGCCTGTGATCGGGAGATGCTGAGGTTGGAACAGTGGACGGCAGCGAGGCGTCGCCCGCCCTGGGGTCGCAGCCGCAGCTAGGTGACCCCGAGGGTCGTGTCGGGCCGGGGCTCGGAGCTGCCTGAGGTCAGCCTTCAGGTGGCGGCCCCTCCCGAGGGCTGGGGCAGGCCGCGGGGCAGGGGCACGGTCAGCGGCCAGGTCCACTCACGTCCTTCGCTGTTCTCCAGACCCCCAACCTCTGCCGAGGAAGCAAAGTGTGGCAGGCATGTGGCTGCTCAGAGCTGGGGTGACACATTGGCTTCGGAGCCTTGCTCAGGGCCACCCTCCCCCCCCCGGCCCCGCCCGCCATCAGTTGGACGTGTCCAAGCTGCAAAACAGGACAGTCACTCAGACTCGGGGTATGGAAGCTTCACCCCAACCCGCAGCCCTCGTGGTTGGAGGCCTTGCCTGACTCTGACCGGGAACGCTCGTGTCCCTCAGCGGATGGCGGACGAAGGTGCTCCACCCGCACGGCGGAACATCGTTCAGCCGCGGGAAGGAGCGGGGCTCTGACACAGGCTGCAGCGCGGAGGAGCCGGGAG
>NW_011889058.1:588719-595775 GCF_000151845.1 Pteropus vampyrus | reverse complement strand
CTGGGAGACGCGAACCACTCGGGGCATCTGAGGGGCTTGGGGCCTGTGCCCGAGAGTCCTGAGCAGCCAGTGTGCCCAGGGCGAGCGGCCGGCCCGTGGAGGTCGGTCACAGAGACGAGGATCAAAACACGCCTCTCTCGGGGACGCCGGGTCCCCTGAGGCGCCCGATCGCACGGAGCCTCCCCTGAGGATAAGGGGCGGGCTCTCCCTGGACACTGCGCTGGCCGGAAGCTATGGGCCCAGAGGGTCTCGCGAGGGAGAGTTCCTGGGCTTGAAGACGGGGCTGGAGGAAGCCGCAGAGGGGACAGGGACGAGCCGCCATCGTCGAGGGGCCCTACTGCCCCCATGACAGACACCGCTGGCCCAGGAGAGACTCGGTGGGGGGCCACAACTGCTCCCCGGAATCTCCCCACGAGGCCTCCCGTCCGGATCCCACATCCCGGCCTTCAGTGAGGCCGCGCCCTCCCTCCGCCCTGCCCCGTCCCTGGTCCCTGGTCTGGTCTCTGCTCTCTGGTCCCTCCCTCGTCCCTGGTCCCTGGTCCCTGGTCCCTGGTCCCTGGTCGGTGGCTGACCCCTCGGGGCCGGGGATGACCAGACGACATGTCACTGAGGGCCACGCCAGAGCCCACACCGGAGTCAGGGACGCACGATTCCCTGTTCCTCCCAGCGGGGTCCCGTCCCCCGTTCCACGCAGTCACCTCTTTTGAAATGACCCGTGGGCACGTGAGGGGGGCTGGGTGAGCCCAGGAGGCCCGAACAACTGCCCCGAGCCGGGGGTCTGAGGACGTCAGAGAGAAGAGGGCTCGGCAGGGGCTGCGGCCATCGACATGGTTTCATCAGGGGCCCGCAGAGCCACTTTAAAGGCCAGTGGTGACCGGTAAGAGATGCGCACTGAGCACTGTGGGCGGAGCAGGCCGTCTCAGGGAGGCGGGGACGCAGATGCTCCCGGAGTCACCGCCACCGGCTGTCAGGGCTGGTTCCGGTCCCATCCTGCGGGAAGCTCCCTCGGGTGCCCTGCTGGTTTGCACCCTGTGGCGAGGGAGGGTGGCCAGGCTCCAGCTGGGGGGACTCTCCACACACCCCCTCCGCCCGCCACACCCTGAGCCACTTCCTGGCTCCTGGAGCACATGGACCCTACAGCTGCTCACCGGGCAGGCTCCTTAGGCAGACTCCGGCAGCCGGTCTTGGAAACCGCTGCGCTTCTGGAAGCTTCCATAAACTTGCTCAGGGTCCCCGTGAGGCCGGCACCGCAGCCCGTCCGTGCGATAAACCGGGGACGTGGGCGAAAGCCTGTGATCGGGAGATGCTGAGGTTGGAGCAGTGGACGGCAGCGAGGCGTCGCCTGCCCTGGGGTCGCGGCCGCAGCTAGGTGACCCCGAGGGCCGTGTCGGGCCGGGGCTCGGAGCTGCCCGAGGTCAGGCTTCAGGTGGCGGCCCCTCCCGAGGGCCGGGGCAGGCCACGGGGCAGGGACACGGTCAGCGGCCAGGTCCACTCACGTCCTTCGCTGTTCTCCAGACCCCCAACCTCTGCCGAGGAAGCAAAGTGTGGCGGGCATGTGGCCGGTCAGAGCTGGGGTGACACATTGGCTTCGGAGCCTTGCTCGGGGCCACCCCCCCCCCCCCCCGGCCCCGCCCGCCATCAGTTGGACGTGTCCAAGCTGCAAAACAGGACAGTCACTCAGACTCGGGGTGTGGAAGCTTCACCCCAACCCGCAGCCCTCGTGGTTGGAGGCCTTGCCTGACTCCGACCGGGAACGCTCGTGTCCCTCAGCGGATGGCGGACGAAGGTGCTCCACCCGCACGGCGGAACATCGTTCAGCCGCGGGAAGGAGCGGGGCTCTGACACAGGCTGCAGCGCGGAGGAGCCGGGAGGCCGTTCGGAGGGAAAGGCCAGTCGCGAGAGGCCACATGTCGTGGACGCCATCTCCGGGGTGTGCAGAACGGTCACCCACCCGACGAGGCGGACCTCAGGCTGGGTGGGGCGTGCTCCTAATGGGACGACAAGAAGCTCTGGACGGAGCCGGGGACGGTCGCACAACCTCAGAAATGCAGCGAACGCCCCCGAATCGCTCGCTTTGAAGTGGCTAATTTTGTGTTGTGTGGATTTTACCTCAGTTAAAAACACAGCCAATTAAGGGCTCAGGTGGCATCGGCTTGGGGCGCTGCCCGGTTTCTGCTGGTCCTTGGACCTTGTGCTTCATCATCTGCACAACCTTTCTCCATGCACCCCGGAAAACAGCGGAGCAGACCCTCGGGGCACCCCTACACGCGTTCCTTTCCGTGTGTGTAAAACATAAAAGGCCCTTTGGTGCGCCCGGCTGCTTCGAGGATTAATTTAACGACAGGGAGCTCGCCCGGCTGTGGGAAGACAGGCGCTCCCGGGACCCGCCACACGGGTCTGCCTTTCCCCGCACCACCACCTGGGCCAACGGGAACCGCATCGCAAGGCAGGGCGAGCCCAGCGTCTGGGGACTAGGCCCTGGGCGTGGAGCGAGGCGTCCGGGCGCTGGCTGGTGCTGCATCCCAGCCGAGAGCACGGGCTACAAGCAGCCGCCCCTGGGGAGAACGTCAGGCTCCGCGAGGACCCCTCACATCAGAGGCACAGCCTTCTGACTTGTGACGCGGGGGAACAGAAACCGCAGGGCACCCCGTTTGCTAATGGCGGTGCTGGCAGTCCCGGACCCACGGGCAGCGACGCTGTGCCTCGAAACCGGGCTGTCCAGGCAGAAGTAAGCGACACGGGGCAGACGACAGTGCACCGGCCACAGGGCTCCGACCGCCGCGGACACTGGCCGAGTGAAGACGCTTGGGAGCCGGCCCCTGACTGACTAAATGGTCGTGAGGCAACGTGACGGTTCGCCCTCATCGTCACGTATTTGCTCTCTGCGCCAGGGTTGCAAATATTTTTTTCCCCCATCGAGATGGTGAAATAAACATAAGGGAAGGATGAGCCTGTTTGGGAAGAAAAGGCAGGGGTGGTGCAGCCTCGATTCTGAGGACCAAGAGCCCCACTCGTCCCTCGCCACTGTGGCTCGTCTCATGAAAAAAAAACAAAAAAACAAAAAAACAGACACTATTCCCTTTGCCTCCAGACACCAGCCTCCCGCCCGCCCTCCCTGGCTGTCCCTTCCAAGCGTCAGGGCCCTTGTGCAAGTACTTTCCGGTTTAGAGAAGATAATTTCTTTGAAAACGCGGTTGTCCTGCCTCTCAGGTGAATCTGCTCTGCTCCTACTTCCCAGCTCGATCTTATCCTCCGGCAATTTTCTTCTTTTTATTAAGGAAAAGCAAGGTGCAATTATTGGAGCAGGTGTTTTTATGAGACGCATTTGAGGAAGAAAATGATTAAGTTGCTCTGTCCTTTAAATATTTTTAATAAAACTGCAAACACTTAACATAGTATTTGCTACGTGCCAGAAACTCTCAGGTGTCTGTATAAACATATTAGGATGTGTGACCCTCAACAGCCAGCAAACGAGGAAACCGAGGCGGGGAGAGGCCCGGCGGTCTCCCCAGGGTCGTAGCACCTGGGTGGAGGAGCCGGAGTAAGGACCAGGTGGCGAGTCATGCGTCCTCGCTAGGAGTCCCGTCCCCAAGGGACGGGGAGAGAGAACCATCTGCGGTCCCGTCAGGTCGCTGCACAGAGAACCTGCTTTTTCACACGCGCTGTTTTGCAGGATGAAGACGATCGAGGTTCACTTGGGTAGCCTCACTGTTCACTGCGTGGTTTTCACGCTCGTCGGTTTTAGCCTCTGCACAGCCGTGTAACACACCCACTAAGTGGCCTCGCTCCTCCCCGGTCGTCCGATGTGGAAGTTGCTTTCAGTTTCTCGCTAGGAGAAATAACATGTCAGTGGACATCTTTGCATTGCGTATTTTCCCATTATTTCTTTAGGACAAATGGAACAAGTCACCAAAAGCCGCGCCAAAATTAAAAAGGTATCGAAGCTCTATCTCAGTGGTTTTAAAAGAAAATTCTGTAAACCCGAAAAGTAAGTAATTCCTAGGCTATTTAAATGACAATTCATTCTACAAGCATGCGATGTATAAAGACATTTCAAAAAAAAAAAAAAAAGATTTAAATGAACGAACAAAAAACACAGAGAGAGAACATTCAGGACAATATCACTTATGAAAATTAACGAAAAAATTTAATTAAAACTTGAGCCAAAGAAACCTACATTGTATTAAAAAACAAAACAAAACAAAAAAACACGCACCACAGCCAAGTAGATTTTATTCTTGGAAAGCAAGAATAACTCACTCTATGTATAGATTGAAGGAGATAAATGTTGTGATCCTTTAAAACGACATTAAAATAACAATTGAAAACTTCGCAGCCGTTCCTGATGAAGACTTTTATGAATTGCAGTTCGAAAGAGATTTCCAGAGAACAAGGGCTGGCCTCCTGGTATTACCTTTACTCTGGAGATTCACTTCTTCTTACGGGAAAAAAATCACGTGAAAGTAGTGGAAATTAAAAGCTAATGTTATTTTCATGTAGATAATGTGGTTGTAGACTTAGAAAACTTCAGAAATAGAGCCAAAAATATAACATTACGAGTTTAGGAAAGTGGCTAAAGTATTACTTGTTCACATGCATATGGACACGTAACATTCTACTGTGTTTTCTACAGACAGTGATTCACAGCAGCCTGGACCAAGTCACATCTCATGGTTAACACAATAAGAAATGTGTGTGTGTGTTAAACCGAATATTTATAGTTTAAGGAAATGAAAAAGAGAGCCTGAAAAAAATGGAGGGCGTAACTCATGATTATAGAGGAAGTTCAATATTCTGGAGAAGCCCATTCTCCCCAAACTAACCTCTAACTGCCAGTTTAATCCAAATCTCACTTTAGCATTGAAACACATGGAAGTCAGTGAAATCTGAAAGCAGAAATGTCCTGGGGCGGCTAAGAGGGGCTCGGGAAAGGAGAGCGAGGTCCTCGGTGGAGCCTGCTCTGGGGGCAGCTGGAGCACAGCAGTCCTAGTGGACAGATCGGCAAGGGTTCAAACACAGACCAGCCCCCAGTGGGATTTTATGACCATGTGACAAAGGTCATGTTCCACCTCAAAGGAGTGACACTTGGTTATGCAATACATTTAAGTGGCACCGGGTGATCTTCAGGGGAGAAGGGAAGAGCTGGCCGCCTACGTCACGACCCTCATGAAGGAGGTTATCGCTCTACACACACACACGTGTATGTAGGAGTGTTTTTATATATATGCATATATCAGAAAATGGAAGTGTAAACTCGAGGACAATCTCTTAATCTGGGGGGTGGAGAAGGTTTTAGTGTTGTTGTTTCAGCATAAGACCAGAAATAATAAAGAAAAAAGAATCGATTTGGCCGAAGACATCATAAAAGAACAAATGACAAATGAAAACATGTGTGTCATTTATCCAATAGATGAAATATTCATCTCTGATAAATAAAGATGAAAAATCAAGAAGGAAAAGGCGGCCGAAGAGAGAAACGTGCCAAACACACAGACCACTGCGCCTGGACGCGGCCGCGCGAGCCGCCGAGGCTGACGGACAGTCCAGGAAACGCGCCTTAAAGGGACAGGACGTGAGCTCTGCCCTGCTCGCTTGGCAAAGACTGAACTACTTACACCGCTTCCTCGGTGGACACGTGAGTAACTGGGCACCCCCGCTGCATGACGCCACGTTCGGGGCGGGAAACTCACACGACATCCAGACGTGACGTGTGCCCTCTGACTTGACGGTGCCGCCCCCAGGAATCTCTCTAAAAACACTCGGCACCTGCCCAGCGTCTTATTTTCATTACGTGCATGTCTCATAATCTCTCTCGTAGAATCTTCTTAACGTGAAAAAATTTTAAATCCCATGTGCATCGGAGAGAGGCGAAATAAGTAGAAATAAGTAAACTATCCTGTTGTCACATACGGAATTTCCTGCTGTCGCTAATAAAAGTACGTGGCTCCGCACCTCACCGACATGCACACATGGCCGCGACCCAACGGTGCGTCTCCGGACAGAACAAGCGTGGACCCTTCCTGTTTAAATAGATACTGAGTGTGCAGGCATCACACAGGCTTCCACATACTGCTATGGCGTGCACGCCGCACGCTGTTAGACGCGCGCACGTAGAGACAGACTCACACACACACACACACACACACACACACACACACACACACACACACACACACACACACACACACACACACACACACACACACACACCCCTATTTCCAAATGGAGAGTCAAAATCCGGGAGGAGTTAGTTACAAAACCGCGAAGCCGCGAGTCTGCGGGAACGCTGGGGGGCTTCCTCTCGTTTCCCACGCTCTTCACTTGTGCATCGTTTGCGTGAGTGACACGTGCACAGCCCTCGGTCAGCGTATAAACTGTGCTCCCACTGAAGGTAACGCTGACGCCCGAAGGCTCCGGACGACCTTTCCGGCTCTGGCACGAGCGCGACTCGCTCCCGGACGGGCCGGGCCAGTTTGCTCGCCCGGGTCCCTCGTCCCTGCATCTCGCCGACCCCGTGTGAAACCGGATCTCCGTGGCCGGGTTCTAGAAAATCTGTGCTGCGGCTGCGGGGCGGGCCCGCGCGCCCATGGGCCTGGGACCTGTCGGGAAGTCCTCCTCCTCCCGTGCCCACGTCCCCTCCACGTGCGTTGACATCTGACCTCCAGGAAGAAAAGCAAGTAACGAAAGCGAGGTTCTGACCCATCAGTTTTCATGTGGGTCACTTGTCCTAAGTTTAGTGACAAAGTGCGTTGAAACGAATGACTGAACCTGAGCGAGAGTAGGATGAAGGTGCTCTGGTGCCTGAGTTCTGGTGAGCTTTGAAAACATGGAACATGGCCTCTTTTTAAAACTACAAATAAATTTATGTCCCTTAAAAAGCTCAACATTTACCAAGCCATCCCTGTGCACTCACCCACCCATCTATCCATCCATCCATCTGTCCATCTGTCCATCCGTCCGCCCGTCCGTTCATCCGTCCGTCCGTCCATCCACCCACCCATTCATCCATCCATCCATCTGTCCATCTGTCCATCCGTCCGCCCATCCACCCACCCA
>NW_011889058.1:586409-587805 GCF_000151845.1 Pteropus vampyrus | reverse complement strand
GGGCACCGGGGTCTCTGGGACACCACCCCTCCGACAGAGCTGCATTAGCTGCCTGGGCGATGGTGGAAACGGTGTCCTTGCCCGGGCACTAGGACCACAGCTGAAGCCTTACCGGCCCCTGCCCCAAGGCAGCCTGGTGACACAGCCTCACAGACCTTAAGCCACAGCAAAGCGAGGGCGGGCGGTGCCACCAGGCAGAAGCTGTCGCTGTGGTTTGTTGGATCACGGTCCTCAGGGGCCAAGGGGTGCGGTTTTTTTTTTTTTTTTTTAAGTAAAGCAATTCATTTTGCTCTTGAATTGTTCTAGACAGAACAGTGATCTCCGTTATATGCATTAACAAAGTGTGTAATAACTAACAACACAATTCAGGTTTTCTTTCCTCTATTTTTAGCTAAACTAAAATAAGCAGATTTTCTTGGATTTCTGGGTGGCTACTTAAATTTCTTTTCTTTTATATTAACGCGCACACACACACACACACACACACAAACCACGGACTGTTTCTAGGTGCGCAGCCAAGCGGCGTTAACCGCCGTGGTGACGATGGGCAGCCACGCCCACTGCTCATTTCCAAAATGTTCCCGTCCCTTCGAAGGGCAAGTTTAAGCCCCATAAACCGTCCTAGACTTAATTAAGCAGGGGAAAGAGTAAGAAGCAGACTGTAGCGGGTGATCGAGGCGACACAGTTACCACACATGGGCCCTCGGGTCCTGAGCTGAGTGACTGAGCCTGCAGCTCACAGAGAAACCGGGCTCGGCTTCGGCCTCCGCTCTCGCAGACCGGTGGCTTCGGACCCGGACCCTTCCCTTCTGGGCCTGGTCCTCGCTCCGCCGCGGCGTCTGGAGGCCTTCGCTCCCTTGTTCGTGATTCCAGCGGGTCCTGACTTGCCCAGGCTTTTTATTTCATCTTCTTCTGCAATGACTTTTTCCCCAGAGAACACGCTCCATGGAACGTGTGCCGAGAAGGTTCGGGGCGATGCAGCAGCCACCGCAGCCTGTCGTCCGGGTCCGGGACGCCGCGGGGCCATCTCCTTTGCCCTGAGCCTCTTTCGGTTGATAAGTCAGAGCTCGTTTCTCGTGGCAGCACCAGGGGCGGCCGGGCGGGCAGGTTCCAGTTCCGAGCGGTGCCCACTCCTCTGGGGCTGCGATGCATGTGTGTGCAAGCCCCCGCTGTCGCCCGCTGCACAGAGAAGCTGGGGTTCCTGGTGCCACGCGCCTGCCCCCCCATCACCCGCGTGATCTGGGGCTGCCAGGGTGCACTTCTCGGGAAGGGTCTGCCGTCGTCAGGATCCGCGTATCTGCGGAAACAGGGAGACGTTTTCGTGAACAGCGGGGGAAGGAAAAGGTGATCGGGTCTCCCCGCGTCAGTGCCTGAGGTGTTTCTGGCTTTAGACGTT
>NW_011889058.1:582192-586359 GCF_000151845.1 Pteropus vampyrus | reverse complement strand
CCTCTTTCGGTTGATAAGTCAGAGCTCGTTTCTCGTGGCAGCACCAGGGGCGGCCGGGCGGGCAGGTTCCAGTTCCGAGCGGTGCCCACTCCTCTAGGGCTGCGATGCATGTGTGTGCAAGCCCCCGCTGTCGCCCGCTGCACAGAGAAGCTGGGGTTCCTGGTGCCACGTGCCTGCCCCCCCATCACCCGCGTGATCTGGGGCTGCCAGGGTGCACTTCTCGGGAAGGGTCTGCCGTCGTCAGGATACGCGTATCTGTGGAAACAGGGAGACGTTTTCGTGAACAGCGGGGGAAGGAAAAGGTGATCGGGTCTCCCCGCGTCAGTGCCTGAGGTGTTTCTGGCTTTAGACGTTATTTTTAACCAGTGCGTACTTTTATTGTGTGAACACGCGGGCGACTCTCTAGGAGTTACCTGTCCCGGGTGTGTGGCGGGAGGCGGGCGGTTTCGGTGACACAGCAGGGGAAAGGCCGTGAGTCAGAGGGAAGAGCCCCTTACGCAAGAAAAGCCGTGCGTGTGTTGTGTGTGTGCGCGCGCGCATGCGTGTGCACGTGTGGGTGGGCGCATGCATGTGTGTGGGTGTGTGCATGTGCGTGCATGAGTGGGTGCATGCATGTGCACGTGTGCCTGCACAGGTGTGCAGGCACGCATGTGTGGTCGTGTGTGTATGTGTGTACATTTGTGCGTGTGCATGTGTGTGCGCGTGTGCATGTGTGTGCATTTGTGCGTGTGCACATGCGTGTGCGTGGGATTCCTGTGCAGTCACTGTTACTAGCATGTCTATTGCTGCCGCGTGGGGGCGGCTGAACCAGAGGGACCAGCATTGGTGCCAAAGTGTCTGAGGCTGGAAGGCAAGGGAGGCCACCTTGGAGATTCCGGTTTGTCCCCTGGTGAGGCAGGAGGCGTCCCCTGGCAGCTGGCCAGGGCTGAGCCATGCCGATTTTCCCAGACGATGGCGGGGAACATAGTCTTTTCCTCGGTCTAGGACAAGGGAAGTTTTGATATCGGGGTGAGTGGACCAGGATTCAGTCGCAGCGGTCGGTGGGGTGGAGCGGGGAGGGGAGCTGCAGAGGAGAAGCAGGGAACAGGAGGCAACGGGACAGCGGGCGGGGTACCCCCATCAGCCGGAGCCCCCCTGCCTCCAGCACACTGCAGCAGCCGGCACCCCGGCTCCCTCCCCGCGCTGGCCGCTCTCTGGACGAGTGACAGGAGAGACCTCTGTGGCACCAGGGACCGGCGCTCTTATGAGAATCTAACCCTTGACCATCCGAGGTGGAGCTGAGGCGGTGACACCAGCTTTGGGGAGCGGCTGCGAACACAGACGAAGCTTCGCTCGCGCCTGCCGCTCACGTGCTGCTGGGCGGCCCGGTTCCTAGCAGGCTGGGACCGGCAACAGTCCGAGGCCGGGGGTGGGGCCCCCTGGCGTGCAGCGTCCCCCTGCATGGCAGTGCCGTGATTTATGTCGGCAGCTCTTTATCAATGGGCATTTAAATGCTCCCCAAATTTTGCCATCAGACCCTTTCCTGGACGTGCTTGTCCCTGGATCTCTGGGCGCTCCTACAAGTGCCCGTGTAGGGTGGACGCCTAGTGGCGAAGCAGACAGGACAAAGGACACGTGTGATAAACATCCCCAAATTGCTTTCCAAAAGGAACTTCTCAGATGTGTTGCACACAACGCCCACTTCCTCACGCTCGCTGGGTGTGACCCTGCCCCCTGGAGAAGTTTCTGGGCCCACTTGGTTGGGGGCCAGGAGGAGAGGGGGTCCTGGGGAGGTGACCCCACAGTCCTGTACAGCTGGAGCTAGGAGACCTCTATGTTGTTTGTATATAAACCGTGATTCTAATATATGGGTTTTTGACACAAGGGGTCATGTTTTTTAAAAAATTAAGGAAAAGGTGGAAATGCCCTCATCAGGTCGCCATGTGAGCCGTGTTCCTTCCTGTCTCTGGCGTCTACACAGCCCGACCACGCTTGCTCCCAGGTCATCGCAGCCCACGCTGAGCGGCTGACCCGCGGGCCGAAGGGAGACCGGGAAGCGAGAGGGTGCTTTGAGGGGTGCCGCGTGGGGACCCGGCAGCTCCGGCTCGTACCTTCGCTCTCGCTCGGGAGGGAGGTGGCCATGTCGTGGGCAGAGGGACAGCCAGCGGCGGGAGACTTTGCATGTGGGGGGCCCCGTGCCTGCCACATGTCAGCCGTCTCAGACGCACCTTCAGATGACGCCCACCAACACTGTGGTCCCACGAGAGGTCCTAAGCCCCAAGCACCGGCGAAGACACCCCTGAACTCGCGACGTGTAGAACCCGTGTGGGATAAGCCTTTGATGCCGGCACAGCTTTTGCGTTTGGGGTCGTATGTCTCATGGAAATGGACAACTGGTAGGCCCGGGACTTGGGCTCCCAGGTTCTGAATTTTTGGATTAAAACCCCACATCCGAGTCCCCGCTGGGGGCCTTGGCTGGACACGGCGACTCGGCGATGGGACACTGCACGCACAGCGCACCAGCACCGGCTGTGTCTCCGGGAGCATTCCGGACAATGACAGGAATCCCACTGTAAGCAGGGCCGAGGACCCCACGCCGCGAGACAGAGGGGGGTAAGCAGCCTTTGGAGCTGTGGGTGGCACAGGGAAAGGGGAGGTTCTGCTCTGCTGGCTTGTTTGTTTGCTTGTTTGTTTGTTTGTTTGCTTGTTTGTTTGTTTGCGAGGCATGGAGAGCTAGGTTTCAGCCCTTCCCCGACCCCGCAGGCAGAGCGCTCTGCCCCTTCGCCCAGGATGGGCGAGTCTCGTACCTGGAGAAACCTGGGAAGAATGTGTGAGGAGCGCTGGGCTCATCGGGCCACCGTGGGAGTGTCACCTGGCTTGGAAAGCGTCAGTGCACAGGAGCCCAGTCACTGTGGCTTCATGACCTGAGCTGAGGGTGAACTAGAGGGTGGACATGGAAGCCCCTGGCGACAAGGCGGCTGACTCCAGGTGCTTAGGACTGCACTTGTCACACAGTGGACGCTCAGTCAATACAGCCCAACGACTGAATGCCTGCACGGGCCACTCGAGCTGGGCGACTGCCCCGCAGGGTGACGGGCGGAGCAGCGGGGGAATGGCTGGTTGGGACTCCAGAGGCAAACGGAGTCCTGCAGGACGATGACAGGGTGGGGACAAGCAGGCTCAGGGACCAGCGTTATTAGACTGGCCTCGCCCATCCCGGGCGAATGGGCAGAGGGCTCTGCCAGCCGGGTCAGGGGAGGGCTGAAACCTAGTTCAGCTCTCCACGCCTCGGTGAACAAACAGACAAACAAACAAGGGAGCAGAGAGGAACCTCTCCCTTCCCTGAGCCACCCACAGCTCCAAAGGCTTTCACCCCCTCCCTCTCCCCAGGGGCCGAGAGAGAGAGAGAAAGGGCAGAGACTGTGGTCCCAGGACTCCAGGAGTGCCCTATAGTGACCCAGTGCCCCAGGGCTGCAGAGGCCCGGGGGCTGGGGCCACCAAGGACTCTTCTGAATCAAGAGCCACTGCCTTTTGTTCCCTTCTGGAAGGTCCTTGAGTCCCAGAGAGGCCCTGGCTTGTTCTTGACAGTGGGGGCTTTGTGCTCCTCTCTGAAATAAAACTTTTATCTTAAAAAAGAAAATGTATCCAGTACGACATGTCGTAGCCACAGGGCTCGGCTCTGCCCGGCCCTGGGGGGAGGGGAGGAAGTGGGGGCTCGCTGGGGCGCCCACGAAGGACCTGAGAAGCTGGCTGCTAATTCCTATTTCGCTTCCTCCTGGGATTCTGTTGTAAGGGATTTCTGAAGATACACAGGAAACGTAATTCTGAAACTTGGCTTTGTATTTTTCCCTCATTTAACCCTTTAAATGTTGGGGAAGACCTGATTAGTGGCCAGGGCGAGTGAAATTAGGATTAAATTCCCAAAAGTTTGGGGCAGCTTGACAGAGGGACCGGGGTTCTAATCTCGGCTGCCGACCAGGACGTGGAATGGGGAGAGGCCCTGGGCGTCCCGGGGGATCTGGCCTTCCCCGAGCCAGGCAGGAGATGCATCACAGCCCCTTTGTGGCCCCCTTGGGGCTTGGGGGGGCCTTAGGGAGCCTCCCAGCCGCTGAGGACTCTGCTTATCAAGCAGCCTCTCTCATCCCACTCAGCAGAGCTGCTCAAGTCACCTTGGCCCACCTGCATGTC
>NW_011889058.1:575011-581252 GCF_000151845.1 Pteropus vampyrus | reverse complement strand
GGCACTGTGAGCGCCCTCCCCACGCCTACCCACCCCCCAGATTTTGCGCAAATGCTCCTTGCCCAGGGCTTCAGGAACCAAACCCTGGGAACTTTCTTTTTCTGTCTGGGCGGTAGACGGGCTCACAGAGCGATGCTTAAATCGCTGAAGGATGGAAGTCAGTGTGTGTCATGGCCAAGCTGACGCTCCCAGCTCAGGGTGGCCCAGAAGAACTGGGCCTTGGACCCAGGACTCTGGGGTCTGCTGACTCCCCACCCCCGTCCCGTCCCAGGGGCCCGCCCTCTGCCAGCGCCCAGCCCGCGGAGGTGCCCAGTAACGAACAGTAAATATCCACAGGGAAGGACGATTCTGCCAAGAGACGCTGGGCGATGCACGCGGACGGGACGCGCGCGGTCGTGACGCGGCGGAGGACGCCGCACAGTCCTTCGGCTGGCGACAACGCGCGCAAAAGCTATTTGCTTCTGCAACTGCAAACGCGTGAGCCTCGGGTGCCTCCTGGCAGCTCGTGGGTAGCTGGCGAGCCACTCATTCCACGTGAAGAACGTGGCCCTTTGACACGCAGCCCCTTCCGTTCAGCAGACAAACGCAGCAAGCCGCAGACTTTGCTGGCAACGCGCACCATTATTTATTTCTTCCAGTTGAAAATCGCCCGCCTTTCCATTAGTAGGAATAGATGATAAACACCGATCCCCACGTGAATTAAATTAGTGCAACAACCCCCTTGCTGATTCAGGGAGCAATAGAGTGACCTCTGGCTGATAAATTGCGCCTTCACTTAACGCCTCGATTATCTGTTCCTTTAGAAACAACCACACCAGGAGCCTGGGCCCGGCGTCACAGTTAGCTGCATTTGTTAGTCTTCTCTCTCTTCCATGGCTGAGTTTGTTCCCCAAAGACTGAAAAAAAATTCTGACTTGTGTCACTTGTGCTCTGAGTTTGCGACAGACACGTGATCAGGTCTCACGCGGAGTTCGTGGGTGTCAGGAGAAAGCCTGTCCTGTGACATCATCGTTTCTCTTCACACAGAGGCTTTTTTCCTTTCGCATGAAACCTCTGACTCACGGGCCCGCGAGTGCGGCCGGGAGCCGCAGCCCACCCAGGCGGGGGGGTCTGGGGTGCCACCAAGACGAAGCGCGTGTGCTCCGAGGTTTCAGGACACGTTCAGCAGGATCGCCGGAACGGAAGCCGACCGTGCTGGGTGAAAATGAGTCATGTTTAATTCAAGTGACATTCATTCACTCGTGCGTTCTATAAATATTTATCGGGACCCTTTTGTGTCAGAGGCCACCGCCTCCAAAAGGCCACGGTTCCTTGGAAGACCCGAGACCCCGCGTGGCAGGAATGCTCACTGCCTGTGCTCACGCCCTGTGTGATCACATGGTGGCCGCACACGCCTGGCCTCGGCGGGTTTGTTCCTGTTTGTAATCAAGCTGCTGGTTTGATCTAAAATTCAGCACTAAACCCAGTGCTACCTGCCATACGTGAGTGTCTGTAACAGATGACTGCACAGGGAGAACAGAAAAATGTGGGGGTCCTCTTTCGTTTTCACTGCTCGGTGTCGCAATAATCAACGTCCGGGGCTCATGAATGAAGGTGGTGCCTCCTCCAAACCCCTCCCCACAACGCAAACAGCTACTAATAGCTCCCATTCCTCTTCGTTCCGACAAACAGTAGCCTTCATCACCACGAAGAAAATCACTGAGGGGAGAAAGCCTCCTGTTCGGGCTCATCCAGCTTTTTCTTCTTTTCCAGAAGAGCCGAGTAGGACGCAATCTCAAGAACAAGGGTTCATGTGTGAAGTCTGGAAAGCTCCCGGGCGGAGGTCTTTCTTTAAGGATCCACAGACACACTTGTGGTCGAATCTTAAATATTTTCCTTCGCTTCTCTGTAACGTCCTGACTGCAAAACTGAAGCTTGGGGAAAGAGGGCGGCCAGAGTCTGGGGTGTCAGGACCCCTGGCTTTGGTGTCTGTGCTCCATTTAAGGCAAAGCTTTAGGGTCGGGGGCCTGGCTTCTTGGCTGATTCGGGGACCCCGTTTACAAATCCCTGAGGAGTGGAAGTGCGAGCGAGATCGCCCGGAGCCCCGATGCCTTTCCAGCCTCAAGGCACCTGCCTCCCCCCGCTTGACCTCAGAGGCCGAGGAGAGCCCCATCTGATCAACGTGGAGACCCCGGGAGACATGGGGGACACTTTGCGAACAGTTAACATTATTCTATGAAATAAATTCAGTTCGAGGCGAAAATAACCTGCTGACAGGATTCTGCTGGTAACTGTAAGAGACCGTAGTGCTGCATTTTTACACATTTTGTTTCTTATGTTTTTAACGATCATTCCGGAAGTCACTGGGACAAGACAGAGGAGCTGACCCTTTGCTAGTCTGTGCTTTCAGGGTCCGCAAAAGTATTGCACTTGATTTAAGCATGTTTTTTCCCAGCCATTCCATGTGACTTTTCTTCTGCTTCATTTTTATTTCTCATCTACTAATAAAAGAATAGATACTAAAAAATAGCGAAGTTTTTGCCTCAAAATGCACTTAAGATTTAGAGTTTAGTGAAATTTAGCCACTCAGAGAGATGAGCTATTATTCTTCATTTCCTGAAGGCACGGAAATTGGGATTAGGTTAAGGCAACTTCGCTTACAAAACATGGAAGTTGTGTGCTAAGCGAGGCGGGGCCGCATCCCTCTCGAAGCTGTCCTTCATTTAGGGCGGGCAGACGCCCGAATCAAAAACGAGGTGGGATGAAAACAAGAAGGAAGGAGATTCGTTGGTGCGTCATGGGAGCTGACGCTCTGACGACCCTTTGCGTGGGACTGAGGGCCGATTCAAAGAGAGACCTGGGGCTGATCGGGGGGACCCCGTCGCACCCCTTCGGGGCCAGCCTCATTGATAGGTCTAATTAGATCCTGAAATATTCCGTGCGGGGCTCTGGCTTCTGGAAGTTCCACGCAGGCCGCCGTCCCCCCAGGCAGAACCCACTAATTTGGTTTGGTTGGGGACCAGTAGGCAAAGGCACTAGATGGATTACAGGATTTGGAGACTCACAAAGGTCCCCCTCTCCCCCCAGGAGAGGCAAGGGCCTTTGGAAGGAGCAGGCTGGCCCATTCCCATCAGCCCCTGGAGCCGAGCTGGGCTAGAAGAGGGAGCTGTGGCCCCCGTTCCCAGGGGCTCGGGGATGATGAAGGAGTAAACAATGGCGGAAGGGAGTCGGGAGGACGAGGGAGGTGCCCCCTCAAGCTGGATGTCGGGGGCCCGCCCGGCCAGCCCAGTGGCTCCCCAAGGCCTCTCTCCCGGGTCCTGGAGCAGAGGTTTCTGGCCTGTTGAGCCTCTTGCTTTCTGCTGCTGCTTATAGCACAGGGTGGTGGGGGCCTTGCCGCGGGGACAGTGTGGCCCTTGTCCTGGGTCACCCTCCTTCCAAGGCACTGACTGCAAGGTGTGCCTCCTGGGAGCCTGTCAGAAATGCACATTGTCGCACCTCGCCCTGGATTCACGGATGCGAAGCTCTGGGGGTGAGCCCTGGCTCTCTGCTCTAACAAGTCCTCCAGGGGACCTGCTGCGGCCACCGTAGCAAGCGCCGGGCGCGCCTCAAGGCTGTTATTAGGTCGTCCTGGGTGCTGGCCGGTCACTGGGATCGTGAAAGCTACAGGTGACTCTCGCATGGTCGGGGAGAACTTTCTGCAGTGATGACAGCGTCTGTACCCACATCCAATGTGAGAGCCAGCCCTGCGAACGCTCATTCAATTTTAGCTAATTTAAACCTAAATCGCTACACGTGGCCAGCTGCCGCCCCAGAGCCGTTGGGAAGTGTAACCCTTCCCTCCCACCGATCTGAAGATGCAGAGGCCTCATTGAGTCACACACCGAGGAGGAAGGAAGGAAGGTAAGAGGCCCGGGATTGTTTTTAAATCTGCGTTTGGCGGTGCGGGATAACACAGCGTGCGGGGCCAGGCTGCGGCAGGTGCTGATCCCTTCCTGTGGGAGCGGAGCTGCGGGCCGTGGCTGTGGCGGCAGCTCCGCGCGTGGCCGCGCCTGCGTCACTGTGGCAGCGCCCCCAGGGTCGGTGGTAGCGTCGCACCCCAGGCCCCGCCCCTCACGACCGCACTCAGCAGGTCCCGTCGGGCCTGGGAGCTGCATCTTTGGCAAACAGCTGTTGATTCTGATGCAAAGGGGTCAAGGACCACAGTTTAAGGCCCGGCGGACACGTCTAGTTGTTTGTTTTACGAATAAGGAATGAAAGCGATGTAGAGTCCGCTGTCCATCTTGAAAAGCTGGACTTACCACGCCTGAGTGCAATGCGCCTGGATGTGGAAGCGTCTCCATGACGCTTCCATGAATCCTACAGACGTCAGAGGCTGCGCCATTCGCCAGAGAGTGGGGGGCGGCGGGGTGAGCAAGACTCAGCCGCGGCCTTTTAGCGACCGCCGCGAGGGCCTCCCGAGGCTCCGCAGCCGATCCCAGCGTGGCCCAGGGGCTGCGGGGTGACCGCTGCGGAGCCCCATCCAGCACGGCTGGTCCTCCTTCCACGCTCCGCACACGTGAAGGGTCCTTTTGGGTCGGTGGCTGCAGCTGTGAGCTGTTTGTGGGCTCAGCCTCCGCTTCCCAGGTCCCAGAGACATTAACCTGAAACACGTGGCCCCATCCCTGAGCGCCGCTCTTAATGATGGACGCTGCCTTTTATTTAGGGCCTCCTGTGTGTCAGGCAGTTCACGCACGTTACACGTGGAGTGACCGCGTGACTGAGTGTTCAAACCGGAACGCTTTTCAGAGGACATGGAAACTGTCGACATTGTGTCAGGGCAGCGGGGATGGGCTGGGCTGACCGGGGCGCACTGTCACTCTGCTGGCGGAGGGAGGGTCATATGAGGACCGAGCCCCCCGTTCGGGACTGTGCGGCCCTGAGCTGGGCTAAACAGTGTTCCCCGGGTCTGTGCCGGCCTGGGACATCAAAAGGAGGGCTTATTTGTAGAGAGGGTCCCTGAACGTAGTTATTTACGACACTGGACTGGAGCGAGCTCTACAGCCAAGGGCCGATATCCTCGCGAGAACGGCGGAAGGATCCCAGGGACTCGGGCCATGTGACGACGACAGTGGGGACGGGGACATGCGTCTGCTGGCCCAGGGACACCGAGGCTGTCGGGAAGAGCAGAGCCGGGACGGGGCACAGGACAGGGTCCCTCAGCTCTTCGCATGACCAGCTCTGCCGACGCCTCGGCTTTCGGTCCCAGGGGCTGTGACGGCATGAGCTGCCGTTGTTTTATGCCCCCTGGTTTGTGGCGTGTTGTCACGACAGCTGTAGGTACCGACTCTCAAGGCCAATTGCCCGTCCCCACTGCGACGTGGTCACCAGAATGCGGGGGTGTGGGTCTGGGGCCGGTAACCTGGTTCACGGCCAGCGTTGACTTACTTCTTACGTGAGCTTTGGTGACTGACACGCTCTGGAAGGCTCACTCGCACATTTGCACGGTGGGGACGACGATGACCGACCTGCCACACAGGCCGTGGGGGTGTTAGTCCCCTCTCTGCTTCACTACGTGTTTACGTGGACCTTTTCCAGGGGCTGGGGACACAAAAATAGAAGACACTGTCCCTCCGCTTAAGGAAAAATGCTTCTTACAGACAACCGCAGATAAAAATGTTGGTTGGATAGAGCATAATCCTTGCTTTAGAGGAATTTACAGTCTAGGGAAAGGCAAAGTAAACAGCCCCATTCGGGTGTAGGGAATATCATTTCAAAATATAGTGAAAATCTGTCACTTGGGGCAGAGCCCCATCTCGTGATATGAAAGTCAAAGGGGAAAGCGAGCCTCCTTCTGAGTTCCCAGACTTCACGGGGCCTGACGGGGCAGCAGGACGTCCCCACCCAGACTTTAAACCAGACTGGGACGTGACAGTCATTCCTTCGGACACCCCTGAAAGAGTGATTTCGGCCCCCGACCTCTCACTGTATGGGAGTGTCAGGACCTGTTCACGGTGCTGCAGAGTGGCCGTCAGGTTCACGTCCGGGGCTGCTCGAGCCCCTTCTCTCCGACTCCCCAGAACAGCCTGGCTTCTGTGCATCTCACGAGTCTTGTTCTTCAGCCTCCCGTGAGTCCCTCTGCCATTTTAACACATCCAAACACATCCGTAAAATTCACACGGAGGGGTCTCAAAAACAATCCTGACGAAGATCAACAAAGTTGGAGGACTCACGCGTCCCAGTTTCAAAACTGCGAACCTACAGTGATCCAGGCGATGGCCGGCAC
>NW_011889058.1:574465-574961 GCF_000151845.1 Pteropus vampyrus | reverse complement strand
GCGAGCCACTGAGCAAGCCCGCACTGCCCCTTAAGTCAGGATGACAACCGGCCGCTGTTCTGAGTGGTTTTATGCGCAGTCACTCTGAGTCCTCACGCCAACCCAGTGCGGGGCGGGGGGCTGCGCTTGTCTCCACTTCACGATATGAGACAGAGGCCAACGTCACGTGCATGCAGTGACGCCCCACGAGACGGTGGGACCAAGGCTTGAACCGAGGCGTCTCGCTGGGGAGTCTGCATCGTCCTCTGTGCCACTCTCTGCCTTGTGTCCTAAGGCGGGCCCTGGGACTGTCCCACACTGGCTTGGGAAAGTCTCAATGTGAAATGAGTGTGACCATAAGTTTGACACCCAATATTCTCTTATTGACAAGACACAGATACCTGTGTTTCAAAAAAGAGAAAAATAAGTTTGGACATTGAATAGGCGTTGCTTTTATTTAGATGACGATCTATACCCAGACGTACAGAAAGAAACCGCAGATGTGACAGCGACGTCC
>NW_011889058.1:572546-574415 GCF_000151845.1 Pteropus vampyrus | reverse complement strand
CTTTCGACAAGGGTGCCAAGACATTCCACAAGGAAAGAACATTCCTTTCAACAAATGGTGCTGGGACACCTCCGAAAGAATGAATTCGGACCCCTACCTCTTACCGTATACAGAAATTAACTCAAAATGAATCAAAGACCCACAATACAGAAGACGAAACTATGAAACTTTAGGAAGGAGACAGGTATCAATCCTCGTGACTCGGGATCAGACAGTGGTTTCTGATGCACGACACAGAAAGTAACCAAAGGAAAAGACATAAATTGGCCTGCATCGAAATGACAGCCTTTTGTACCTCAAGGGCACTTGCCAGAAGTTGAAAAGAAAATCCCAAGAATGAGAGAACATTTACAAACTGTGCATCTGATGAGGTTCTAGTACCCAGACCACACAGAGAACTCTCACGACTCAACAGCGAAACAGGACACAGAACCCAAGTAAAACATGAGTGAAGAATCTGGTGGGGTTTTTTTTTTTTTTTTCAAGGAAACATACAAATGGTCGACAAGCACCTGGAAAGATGCTCAGCTCACCTGTCACCAGGGGAGGTGACATCACAAGCACCGTGGTTTACCCTTCACATCCACAAGGACGACCAGGGTAAGAAAGCCCCACGGTGACACGTGTTGGCAAAGGCGTGGGGGACCTGGGACCTGCCGGCATCGCTGGCGGGGATCTAACACTGTGCGGCTACTTTGGAGAAGCGTGGAGGTCCTCAGAAAGTTAAACGAAGGACTCAGCCATCCAACCCCTAAGGGCACTGAGGCTGCGGCCGTACAACAGCTCGTGCAGGCGTTCACCGGGGTGTTATTCCCAACAGCCAAGAAATGGAAGCCGCCCAAAGGTCATGGGCTCACACGTAGGTGAATAAGATGTGGTCCCACCGTGTACCGGAGTAGCTCGGCCATAAAGGGACGAGGTCCTGATCCGTCACCAGACTCACCGAGTGAAAGCAGCCGGTCCCCAGAGGAAGGGCAGAGCAGGACAGAGCAGGACAGAGCTCCTCGGTGCAGCCGGGGTGCGGTCCCCGGGGAATGCTCCCCTCCACGCCCCGCCCCCCGACACCGCGGCTCCGCTCTGCGGGCCTTTCTCGGGCCCACGCCGTTTCTCGTGTCCTGCCCCGGACACCCCGATACCCTTCTCGCCTGGACAGTCGGGCGCTGGAGGTGTCAATAGAAGGATTCGCACGTCACGGGACTGGGAGAATTGAAAGGGCTCGGAGGAGGGGCCCCGACGAGCACCCGCCGGCGCCTGTCATGCTGGGGCGGAGCAAACTCCCTTTGCTCATGAGCCCTCGTGTTCGTCACCGAAACCGGTCAGGACTTTGACCTGCGCGGCCGGAGAGTGGGACACTCTGTCCCGCAGACGGAGGAGGCTCTTAGCCAGTGGGCGACGGAGACTGTCGATGACAGACTTAGAACGAAGGCGTAGGTCGTTCACCCCAGATCCGGGCTCTGTCAGAACAGAGTCCACGCCGCCCCGCCCGCCCCGCGACCAGTCGCCGAAGTACCGGAGGCTGGAGCGGTGGGGCGGGACGCCGAGGGCCGCCACTGCTCCGTGAGCCCTGAAGAAACCACCTGTGCCCCGCAGGTCCCACCTTGGCGGACGCACAGCCGAGGTCAGTGCGGCAGACGGTCCGTGAGCGGGTGACGGTCCGTGAGCGGGTGGCAGCCCGTCCGCGTCGCGCGCCACAGCTGAGAACGCAGCGCCGAGGGCCACGGCCTTTGGCCCTAGGGAGTCCGTGACGGCGCACGCGAGAGGTGCCCTTCCTCCGTTATGCCCGGCGATGGACGCGAGGCGATGTGGCCCCAGCCCCCTCCCCACGGCACAGCGGCGAGAAAGGAGCCCCAGGGAACGCTGGCTTCATCC
>NW_011889058.1:565414-569106 GCF_000151845.1 Pteropus vampyrus | reverse complement strand
TTGTCAGGACGGCTGTGGGGCAAGCGCCTTCGGCTCCGATGGCTTTCCCGCGGTGCCAAGCACTTGGGACATGTGACGAAGCAGGGGCCTGCGAGCTCGTGGATCAGGTCAGTCTCCCGCCAGGAGAGGGAGAGCAGAGGCCGTCTGCGAGCCGCCTGCTCTTGACCCTGCTGCTTCTCACTTCTGCCCTTGCTCGTTTCAAAAACAGTCGGTTCTCACTTCTCAAATGAAGCGAGCGAGAGTCTAATAACGTTATGGTCAAATAGGAGAATATGAATCAATAAATTTATCTAAAAACATATGCCCGTTGCTCTCTCGAATACAATCCACATTTAAGTAGTAGAAGTCATACTTAATTTTGAAGTCTTTCTATTATTGCACCTTTCAACAGCCCTAAGATTTTTTTTTTTGCCCAAATTTAGCTGTCATTTATTGTCATCAGCGTCTGCCTGGAACGCTCTGTTTCGACTGAGCAGGTACCTGGGTCTAGATCGTTTGTTTGACCGTGGCTTTTACTGGTGCTCAGAGGGTGGGGCTGTGGCCTTCTGGCTCAGAAAACGGGACCCGTGAACATGGTCACCAGGACCCCGAGGAGGCGGGCTCAAACAGGAAACGAGCAGTCTCTCCCCCGGCTCTGAGAGTTCCAAGTGCTCCGAGAAAATCTGAATCCCGAATCAGCCCCATCAGAGGAAGGATGGAAAGACAAAATGGCCTGGAAAAGTGCAGGAGAGATGAGGTGTTCTGGGTTTCATCAGGGTCCTCCCTGTTCCCCAGGGGAAAAAAAAAGACCGTTTTAAAACTTGCACCCAAACCACTGTTTATTAGAGAGAACTCACCGTTTGTTTTCATTTTCCCCCCTCCACTCCCTCCGGCACCTTGCGGAAAAGACCAGACCCGCCCAACATGACGATCGTAAAAATGTCTTCAAGTTCATGAGCAGTTCAGCCCTTTCCTTGTTGGGGAGAAGGCCCCGTGTGTCCCCACAGCATCCCGGCAGGCAGGCGGGCTTTGGGTCACCCTGGAGAAACCGAGGCCCACCGAGCAAAATCCTCCGGGGACCCGGCCGTTGACCAGACGGCGCGAAGGCCAGGCCGCTGACACGGAGGGCGCCGGCCGTCTGCTTATGGGCGTCCCCATGAAGGAGAGGCCAAGGGCACCTTTCACGGCCAACTCGCCAAAGCCCTGTTACTTCTGGTCACGACGGGGCGTTTGACCCCAGTGGATTCTGGAAAACACTGCGGCCGAGCACAGACCCCAACTGGCGCTTTGGGCCACCAAGGAGAGCACGTCCTCTTTCGAAGAGGGGGAGGCGTCAGACAGGGCAGACCATGGGGAGGGGAGCGGAGCGGAGGTTTAGAGACGACCCACTTGGCGGTCGAGGGGGACAAGTCACAGGATCATCACGGGAAGAAGTGGGCGAAATGAGACAAATAAAGAAAAAGAACTGTGGGAAAGCAAACGCACGTCCTGTTTAACACGGTGGATTAACCGATGCCTGTATTTATTTATGGTTTTTGCCCAAAGCTCAGCGAAAGAATTTTAACGGTTTTATTCACGGTAACGCAGGGGACAGGGGGAGTGGCAGGAGCGGGCAGGACGTTTCGGCACGTGCGTGGAAGGCAGGGCGCAGGTGAAGAGCTGGTGAGGGCTGAGCGGGACTGTAGGTGGGGATGCTGAGGGGTGAGGGGGCCCCCTGGGAAGGGTCCCTGCCCCGGCAACTGAGCAGTAGACTGCGGATGCTCTGGGTGTGGGGACCCAGGCACCACCGATGACCGCCCGGGGAGCGGGCTGCAGGCAGGGGTCCTGGAAAATCCCTTCGCTGTGGCACCCCTCCATCACCTGCTCCATCATAGTCAGGAGCCAGGTGCGGGCGACCTTCCCCGGCAGGGGTGAAGAATGCTGGTCAGAGTCTACAGAGCACGCCACGTGCTCAGCGGGTCCAGTTATAACACCTCTGTCGTCGCTGTGAAGGAACAGTCAAGCATCGCCAGAAATTTGACGGAAAAAAAAAAAATCAAATAGAAAAAATTAACTTAGAGGAAATCATCTATGAAAATGAAGGGAGCGGAAATAAACTTAAAAACATAAACACGAATATCCTTGGAGAGGTAAGCGAGTGCTGCATCCACATGGATACAGACAAAGAGTAAAGAAAAGCTCTCAGAACTGAAATAAAACACGGTTTCTATGAAGAAACAGCTGGTGGACAGAGCTGTGGGGGTGCAGGCTCTGGCGGGGGGTGTGGCACTGGGCGAGGCTGGCCACGCAGCCGGGACGGGCCACGCTGGGGTCGGCTTGCCTCTTAGGGGCACCAGCAGCAGTGCGACCCGCCCGCGTGCGTGCACGAAGATTCACGCTGTGCCCCACAGGGGACAGCCGCTGAAGCCTGTGTGGACACCTGCCCTTGCTGTCCAGAACAGCGACACACGACGAAATGGCAAAGGTGCTTGCCCGCAAAGTCGCAGCCAAACCAGACAAAAAGGACGGGGTCTCAGCAAACAGCACGGTGGTACAGCGACAAGCTTACAGAGAAATGACAGATATTAACATTTTTCAAATATATTACAGGAAGGGAAAAGTAAAGGCGAACCCTGTCTCCTGAAGTGGAAAGTTAAGAAAAAAAAACAATGCGTTTTTTCAAGGTTTCCGTCTATCGTTTTTGCCGAGGACTCTTCCCGTTGGTGTTCCGTGAACACCCCGCACACCCCCCGTGTGACACACGTGGATGACAAGGCAGATTGGGAGAAGGGGAACACTCACCTGGCACCTCGCAAGGGCTGTTTCTTTAGGGGAGTCTGGTCTGGCGTTGTATCCTCTGGGCCACTTTAGGTGTTGGCAGATGTCACGGAGGGACAGGAGCCATCGTGTGAGAAGTCACAGAGTACAGAGCCCCTTGAGAATTTTCAAAAGAGAGGGTCTGGCCGTCTTTTCAGAGAGATGACCTAGGGCCTGATTCCAGACTGTCCACCTTGGGATCCACATGTGGGAAGATACTGGAACACGTCATCGAATAATCGACTTGCTATCGGCCAGAGGGCGGAAGGCACCAGGGAGGAACCGACACACACTTCTGAACAGGTAAACGTGATTGGCGCCATTCAGAGCCCACTCCCAGTCGTGAGGGTGCAGGGGGAGCTGGAGACGGGCCGGGGGCGCAAGCACTGTGGGTCCCAGGGCTTCTGCTACTGTGACGAGAACCACCATGGAGTATTGTGATACGTCTTTAAGTCTGTGGAAATAGTGCATTTAGACACAATGCCAATTCCAGCAAATCTTCCCCAGTGCGGAGGGTGAATGGTGCACACACGCGATAGGCTCCGACATCCAGCAAGACTGCCCGGATGGCTGGCGCAGACAGCTCTGCAGCCACGGGCACCGTTTCCAGATGCCTGAAAATCCAAATCCAGCCACAGCAATCAAGAGACGAAGGCAAGTGTGTGAGGACGGCCCTGGAGTATTTTTATTATTCTGTTTAATCACAGTAAAAAATGGCTAACATTTCTTGAAAGTTTCATCTACCAAGTAAAGTTCTAAACACTTAAATCTTTTCACTCACATAACCTGGGTAACAACCTCCGAAGGTGGGAGTTTTACTGTCTCCACTTTACAAATGGGGAACCCGAGGCCCTGAGAATTGAAACGCCGTGTCCAGGATCACACCACGAATGAGTAGCCAACAGGAAGCCGTTAGC
>NW_011889058.1:564290-565364 GCF_000151845.1 Pteropus vampyrus | reverse complement strand
GTTATAAATGACAAATGTTGAGGTGTCCTCCCCCAATCAATGGAAATGTGAGAAGGAGTTGAGATGCAGGGCAGTGTCGGCGTCTGCCCAGGGCCCGGTCGGTCTCTCTTGCCCGCCCGAGGCCATTCACCCGGCTGGCCACTCGGGGAGAGAGCACCCTGTCGGGGGCCATGGACAGGGCCAGGCAGCAGACCCGAAAGGTCTGGATGCAAATCTTTTCCTTACGAGCCGTGCGGGTAACTTAATTCCTCCTAACTGCACCTCTCGTGTCTGGGAAAGACGTGATGTCAAGCTCTCGTGGGTGTGTCGAGAGGATTAGACGAGGTGGGTAAAGGGTTAGTGTGTTATGCACTCGATAAGTGAGAATCACTCTTCCTGGCACTATTTCCCAGAGTCATCCATTTCTGTGCTAAAAAGCAGGGCGAGCTGTGTCGGGATGCGGGACGTGTTTGGCTGGGAGTTAGAACGAGTGATTCGACCGCTGTGCCGATGGCGGTGGTTGTGGTGACGATGACGGTAAAATCATGAGGCACTGAAAATAGACCCATTGATGTAATTTCGCTCACATTTGCTCCACGTCACGAGAGTCAGCACGGTGGTCGGAGGTGGTGGCCCCGCAGCCGGAGTGCGCAGGTTCGAATCCGGACGCTGCCTCCTAATAGATGTGTGATCCCAGGTGACGTACCTTTCCGTGTCCAGGAAAGGGGCCAGTCTTCAGAGAGCACACGGGGCGCCCACGGCATGGGCAGAAAGCGGCCACGTTCTTGTCATCCCTCGCCTGCCTCCTCCTCTGCCCCGTGAGCAGATGGGATGAAGCTGGCTCGATGGGAAGCGAGAGATTTGGAGATGGGCTGGTTGCCCTTTCCACGGGCCCTGTTCGTGGATGGATGTCCGTCCCCGGTCCTATGCCCTCCAGGACCCATTTCCTCCTCTCCACCCTCTTTCAAGTTGTTGTCTCGAGCAGACGCGGACCTGAGCTATTTGAAACGACCCAATTAATGGAGAATGTTGGAATCGGCTCAGCGCTAAATCTGTTTTATAACTCCTTAATATCTTTCATCTGGTGTCTCAAAC
>NW_011889058.1:554289-556270 GCF_000151845.1 Pteropus vampyrus | reverse complement strand
CCCGGATGGCTGGCGCAGACAGCTCTGCAGCCACGGGCACCGTTTCCAGATGCCTGAAAATCCAAATCCAGCCACAGCAATCAAGAGACGAAGGCAAGTGTGTGAGGACGGCCCTGGAGTATTTTTATTATTCTGTTTCATCACAGTAAAAAATGGCTAACATTTCTTGAAAGTTTCATCTACCAAGTAAAGTTCTAAACACTTAAATCTTTTCACTCACATAACCTGGGTAACAACCTCCGAAGGTGGGAGTTTTACTGTCTCCACTTTACAAATGGGGAACCCGAGGCCCTGAGAATTGAAACGCCGTGTCCAGGATCACACCACGAATGAGTAGCCAACAGGAAGCCGTTAGCCGGGACTCAAGAATGCAGTGTCCTTTCTGTTCTGTAATGTTTCTCGAATTTCTCATCACGTGAACTGTTCACGTATCCAAGTAAATATAATTCAAAGTAACATTTTGTGCTAGATCAAATAGTACACTTGCTTTTACTCACTTCTAGCATAAAAAAGTAACCGGCATCAGAGAAAATGGAAGGCATTTTTATAGGAGACACACACAAAGTTAAGACATTGAAACCTCGGCCTTTGTAATCTTGTTTTTTCCTGCCCGTGGGAGGATGCAGGCAGCTGCAGCTGCAGGAGGAGGACAGCCTGCCCGGGAGGGAGCTTCCTGTACCTGGACGCAGAGACTCCCGTGAGGGGTTACGGGGCAGGTGCCGGCGGCCGGGCGGCAGGAAATGCAGCGGCCGGCCGAGGACGAAGCAGCGCCCGAGGGAGAGGTCAGGAGGGCTGGGAGCACCTCCCCGGCCCCTCCTGCCAGGGTCCCCGCGTCCTCTGCATGTCACTGTGTGGTCTCCTGTGCTGGAGTTTCTAAGCTGCCTGGGTAGGTGAGCCGCCCCTCAGGGCTGCAGGGCCCTTTCCGTCTGCAGGTGCGAGCCTGGCTGTCCTCCAGGCTGGACAGGGGGCTGGTGGATGCACACGACGCCCTCGGGCGACTTTCTGAGACCCACAGCCAGAGACCACAGCCAGACGAGACTTTGCTTCTCTCCGTTTGTCACATTTTATAAGAAAGCTTGATGTAAAATGAAGAAGGCACTCGCTCCTGGGCCAATGTTATGCTTCCACGAGGCTCTGGTCACAAACGGAAGCTTCCGGAACACGCAGGATAGGTAGGGTTAGATGAAGGCAGATGCCCGCCATTGTCCACTGCTAAAACCCTGCTGTAGCATCGCTGCCTGTGGCCGGCCCTCTGCCTGGACGGGCAGGCGGCTGGACCAGCGGTGCAGTGGGTGCTGCATCATGTCAAATTGGTACTAGAGATGCCAAATCTCAAAGAATGTCCTTTGAACATAGTATATACGCTCTTTTTTTTTTTTTAGAGACCTAATAGTAAAATGTGGAGTTTGACACTAACATGAGGAAAGCGTTGATAACCCTAAGTGCCAATTTCGAGGGATGACCTGGTCTCAGCCACACGGGGAACACAGACGAGAGAAAAACAAACGGAGCCTCTGGACCCGGGGACCTCGGACAAAAGACTGAGCGTTTGTCATTAGAGTCCCAGAAGACGGAGAGAAAGGCCGGGTACAAAAGTATTCAAAAGGATGTGGATGAAACGCTCCCAAATTTAGGAAAAGACACAAACAGAAAAGTGAGCCCCAAACAGTATACACCCCACAACCACACCCTAAGATGCCTCCTGATGAAACTCCCCCACGAGGGGTTCATACTGCTAGGCGGTACTGACATTTCATTTTTTTATATCAGAGAATGAAACAATGATATAAACAGTTTCCATTTAAGACAGAATATTCGAATGTTGCATATCTAAGAGCATATGAACTAATGTGTGCGACAGTTAGTGGCCACATAAAACATAAATGATATAAAAACAAACCGCTTGGTTTTTAACGAACGACATGCAGAAGCTCCAAGCAGGCCGTGACTGTGCCCGTGTGGCTTCGCTGTGGCAGCAGAG
>NW_011889058.1:549223-550279 GCF_000151845.1 Pteropus vampyrus | reverse complement strand
TCTGTGCCGTGGGTGGGGGGATAGCGCAGCCATCGATCGCTGCCCTCCTGTCTGTGCAGGGTGGATGCGATGACCGTGGCTCTAACGACAACTCCTCATGTTCTAGAAGGAGCCGCCATTGGCCAGCCCCTCCCCTGTCCAGACAAAACGCTTTTCCCATGATGCGTCCTCAGCCGCCACTTCTCCACGCATTAATGAAATAGCAACACGCGTTGATGGGCCACCATTATCCATCTGCTCAAGCTCTGTCCGAATTCTCAGCTTCTCCGGCCTCTGTGTGTCCTTACAAACTGTGTTCGTCATCAGAATTTCCGATGATGAAAAGGTTAATGCTAATGGCGGGGTGGGTGGACGCAGGGAGGGGCCACTGTCCTAGGAAGCGCTGTGTGTTTCCCACTGGTTTTGCCAAAATTCCTGTGGATGCCGAGGCCTCTCCCCGGTGCTTGGAGTGGTTCTGGAAGCCAAGCGGGTTTCCACAGCTTCTTTCCCACCCCGTCCCCTGGGAAGGGCGGGGACCTCATAGATCTTCCGATGCGCTTGGAACCGCATGTTTGCACTGCTCAGCTCTCAACTGAGATGTAAAATCGTTGTACTAACTTTGAAAAATATGCTACTTAAATATTTTGAAACATACCCAAAGAATCCGCGTTGAAAGAAACACCACCATCGTGCCAGTGGCTAAAATGAAGCGGTGTCTCCTGCAGGGGCCGTAGGTCCAAAAGCGAACCTCGGTCTTCAACGCCTCGGTTTCTATTTACGTTTGCCGTTGAGTGCCATTGTGACACCCGTGACGCCGTGCTTGGAGCCTCTGCAGGCCTCACACCCAGCCGACCTGCCGGGAACCCGTTAAAATGTCACACCTATGAGCTTGCTCGGGAAAAGCGAATTCCCAAAAGCGCTTCGCTTCGCTTTTAGCGTTTTAGGGTGGGTTCCGGGGCTGCGCAGCTGGCTCCTGGCCTGGGGACGGGGACGGAGAACCTCCACGTTCCACTCCACTGCTCACCGCAGCACCCCGGGGGCTGGCGGAGCAGCTCCAGGGCGTCCAGCTGCACGGCC
>NW_011889058.1:545699-549173 GCF_000151845.1 Pteropus vampyrus | reverse complement strand
AAGTGACCGTGTGATTGCAAAGCTCTCCGGGGATGCTGGGGTTCGCTCTCTCCGCGCGGGGAGTTTGCAAGGCCGGCGGAGGGCTGGGGAGTCGCCGGCGGGTGTCTGTGGCGGCTTCTACCCCACTGTGTGTGCTCCGTCCACCATCTCCCTCCGTAAGGAAGCGCTCTGATCGGGTCACGATGTCCACCAGGGGGTTCGAGCCAACGCCCAGCCTTCGCCCCAACCCCAGAAAACGCCTCCTCCTGCGCCCTGGTGAGGACGGGCCGCAGGGCCGGGAGGGCGGACGTGAGGGGCATGGACGGATGGGCCACCAACGGAGCCAGCTTCGTCTGCAGGGGTCAACGTTGCTGGTTTAGAAAAGTGTGCGTTTATCGAGGCCGATGACGCGGCATCTGCACAAGCAGAGGCGGGGTCGGTTTAGGCTGGGGAGGCGGTGACTGCACTGAGGTCACCCGACAGCCCTGTCCCCATTCGGTTCTGCACAGATTCACAAGAGGCCTGGGCGACCTGCCGGGCAGGTGCTTAATCACACTTCACGTCAACATTCGCTGAGCAGGGCGGCGCGACCTGCCACCTCCTCGTCCACCTTCCGCCGTGGGTTCTCGGCGAGCTCTCTTCTGTCTGTGCCCCGTGTCCTCATCTGAGGAGTGGGGTTAGTGACAGCACTTGCCTTTGTCATAAGAGCAGAAAACAGGTTAACAGAGTACCGAGAACAGCGGCTGTCACATGCCAAGTACTGTGGAGTGTCTGTCACATAAAATGAACACAGCAGACCTGGCCCTGTTTACCCCTCAGGGAGCCAAGGACGTGAGGGCGTCTGGACTCAGCCCGGCGTGTCTGGCAGGTGGTTGCCGGGGACGGAGGTCTTTCCCCGACTCCTACCTCTGACTTTGCTGTCCCCTTTACCGTGACACAAACTGAACACCAGTGTGAGCTGAAACTGGCACGGAGAAAACAGACCATCTCTGGAGAGAAGCAGCTCCGAGGTGGGCGGGCGGAGCAGGCAGGTGTCACAGCCCTGAGGTGGGTGGGCAGAGCGGGCAGGTGTCGCTGGGGCTCAGCCTTGGTTACGGGCTGATGGGAAACACTTACAAGCCTCGCGGGCCCTGGAATGAGCCGCTGGGGTCGGCTGCCCTGCCCTGCCAGGCGTCAAGGGGTCTCCATCCCACCTGGTGAGAGTTTCTGGGGACTCTGTGCCGTGGGTGGGGGGATAGCGCAGCCATCGATCGCTGCCCTCCTGTCTGTGCAGGGTGGATGCGATGACCGTGGCTCTAACGACAACTCCTCATGTTCTAGAAGGAGCCGCCATTGGCCAGCCCCTCCCCTGTCCAGACAAAACGCTTTTCCCATGATGCGTCCTCAGCCGCCACTTCTCCACGCATTAATGAAATAGCAACACGCGTTGATGGGCCACCATTATCCATCTGCTCAAGCTCTGTCCGAATTCTCAGCTTCTCCGGCCTCTGTGTGTCCTTACAAACTGTGTTCGTCATCAGAATTTCCGATGATGAAAAGGTTAATGCTAATGGCGGGGTGGGTGGACGCAGGGAGGGGCCACTGTCCTAGGAAGCGCTGTGTGTTTCCCACTGGTTTTGCCAAAATTCCTGTGGATGCCGAGGCCTCTCCCCGGTGCTTGGAGTGGTTCTGGAAGCCAAGCGGGTTTCCACAGCTTCTTTCCCACCCCGTCCCCTGGGAAGGGCGGGGACCTCATAGATCTTCCGATGCGCTTGGAACCGCATGTTTGCACTGCTCAGCTCTCAACTGAGATGTAAAATCGTTGTACTAACTTTGAAAAATATGCTACTTAAATATTTTGAAACATACCCAAAGAATCCGCGTTGAAAGAAAAACCACCATCGTGCCAGTGGCTAAAATGAAGCGGTGTCTCCTGCAGGGGCCGTAGGTCCAAAAGCGAACCTCGGTCTTCAACGCCTCGGTTTCTATTTACGTTTGCCGTTGAGTGCCATTGTGACACCCGTGACGCCGTGCTTGGAGCCTCTGCAGGCCTCACACCCAGCCGACCTGCCGGGAACCCGTTAAAACGTCACACCTATGAGCTTGCTCGGGAAAAGCGAATTCCCAAAAGCGCTTCGCTTCGCTTTTAGCGTTTTAGGGTGGGTTCCGGGGCTGCGCAGCTGGCTCCTGGCCTGGGGACGGGGACGGAGAACCTCCACGTTCCACTCCACTGCTCACCGCAGCACCCCGGGGGCTGGCGGAGCAGCTCCAGGGCGTCCAGCTGCACGGCCCAGGCCCCGAAGCTCGGGGGGGACACTGGACGGCGCAGGTCAGCAGCAGCGCGCGCTGTCCCTTCTGGCGGCAGAAGCTCACACGGAGTGGCTGGTGTCCTTGTGTCCTAAGCGAGGTCTTGCCCCGAGTCTTGTCTAGGTCCAGGGCAGTCCCCGCCCCCCGCATCCGGAGGCAGAGGGCGCATCCCCGGGGGCGGGGCCACGTGTCCTGGGGTGTGGCCGCCCCGCGTTTGCGTGCGCGCTCCCCGCGCCCACGGCCTTTCTGGGGAGTGCTGCCCGATGCCTTCTCTTTAAATACTCTTCGTGATGCTGTGGAAACACTCGGTGATGAAAAGTTAAAAAGCGCTCGTAATCCCACACGCCTGGGAGACTTTCTCGCTGTTTTCTGTTTTCTCCTCTGTCCCCTGCGGCGGCCGCTTCACGCGCTCACCGGGAGGTGGAGAAGCCACTGTCACAGCCGGCTGTGCTGTCCCCCGCGGCCACTGTGACAAGGTGCGTGGACTGGCCGGCGAGGAGCAACGGCCGTTTCGTGCCTCGCCGAAGCGGAGGCCGGCGGCGCAGGGCGCGGGGCGCGGCCTCTCCCTGCTTGTCCTCTGTGGACACAGCGCTCCAGGCCCAAACCTGACGCGCGCGCTGGGCTGGGGGGACCGGGCCGGTCTGAGGGTCCATGTCGGCCGGTCCAGCGCCTCGGTGGTGGCCGTACACGGCGAGGCGGATGCCCGCACGGGGTTCGTGGAGCAGGCGGCAGCTTGTCGTCTCCCTGGCAACGTCGCTGTGGTTCTCACGTCGGGCACACCGCGGTGCCGGCCGTCTGTGAAAGTGGGCAGCTGGAAGGGGCCGCAGGGGCTCTCGTCAGCAGAGGCGCCAGATGTGGCACCGGAACTTTGCGATTTTTAATCCGACCGCTCAGAGGCCTCTAAAACTTGTTCCCTGTTTGCAGACCCTGGGCCTGCTTCATGACATGGCACGTGAGCTGCCCCGGTTAAGGATCTGTCAGCGCCCCTCCTGGGCCGTGGTGGGGGACGCCAGCCTCAGCAAGCAGCCTCTCACCTCCCTGCCTGCCGCTGTCCCCCGCGTGGAGTCCATCTCTCCCCTAGAGCAAAGTCTGTGGACCCCACCTCCAAGTCTCTCGTGTGGATCTGCCTGAAACCTGTTTACTCCATTGTGCGGGTGGCTTCTGATGGTCACACATTTCTGGAACCCAGTAACGAAACGAAGCCTGAGC
>NW_011889058.1:537780-545649 GCF_000151845.1 Pteropus vampyrus | reverse complement strand
CACACCGCGGTGCCGGCCGTCTGTGAAAGTGGGCAGCTGGAAGGGGCCGCAGGGGCTCTCGTCAGCAGAGGCGCCAGATGTGGCACCGGAACTTTGCGATTTTTAATCCGACCGCTCAGAGGCCTCTAAAACTTGTTCCCTGTTTGCAGACCCTGGGCCTGCTTCATGACATGGCACGTGAGCTGCCCCGGTTAAGGATCTGTCAGCGCCCCTCCTGGGCCGTGGTGGGGGACGCCAGCCTCAGCAAGCAGCCTCTCACCTCCCTGCCTGCCGCTGTCCCCCGCGTGGAGTCCATCTCTCCCCTAGAGCAAAGTCTGTGGACCCCACCTCCAAGTCTCTCGTGTGGATCTGCCTGAAACCTGTTTACTCCATTGTGCGGGTGGCTTCTGATGGTCACACATTTCTGGAACCCAGTAACGAAACGAAGCCTGAGCGTGGAGCATCAGGGATGCAGGCCCTGGGGTCCCGTTTCGAGGGGCGCAGGCCCCAGGGTCCTGGTTCAGGAGGGGACAATGCAGCCCAGGTGCCTCCAGCATGTCCACAGGGGACCCTAGGCTCCGCCACACTTTGAGAAGCACGGACGAGGTGGCAAAGGCTGGGCTTCCGTGTGCGTCCTCTGAGATGGCCCGTGTCACTGCCCAGGTGGGTCTCGGCACCCCATCATTCCTGCCTCTTCAAGCAGGCTGATGGCACCCCGCCTGCTGTGACGAGTCAGCAAGGAGGGGGGCTTCTCTCAGGGGACCCCGTGGCCCTTCTGTCTGCACATCGCCGTGTCCTCCTGTCACACACAGTCCGTGAGCGCTTCTCAAGCGGGGCCGAGAAGGAAACGAGAAGGGATCCCCGCTCGCTAACGGGTCGGAGGCCTCCACTTGTTGGTTCTTGATTCCACGAGTGCCAGGTCACAGCATCGCCGAGAGAAAGCACGTGCTCTGTGTCCACCAGCACTGATTTCGGAGAGGCTGTGACTCCTCATAGTGTCCAAGATGATTCACACGTGAGTAAACGATGGCATCGTGCTGGGCTGGCAGCTCGTCTTTCTCCAGTCTGTGGTTTTGCCCAAACTGCCGCTGACCGCCCCAAATAAATGGACATGGCCACGCCGTCCTGGACACGCCCGCCCGGCCCACACCACAGACCCCACACCGCTCACTCGGTTCCCCGTGGCCCCTCCACACACTACACCCGCAAAGCCCCTGCCGTGACGACCAAATGGCATGGCCGTCTTTGCACTGCTGTGTGTCCCACCTGGAACCGTACAGGGCGCCGGTCCCAGGGGCGGAGGTGACCGGGGATCTGCGGGAGAATCGCAAACCTCAGCCCAGCCTGCTGTCCGGGGTTAGGGGTTCTGAGAATCCGCACCCCTGTGGACTCGGACATGCAACCCCGGACCCCTTCCGCTGTTTGAAAGAGGACCAGGGAAGGCGGCATTTAGAACTCATCGTGGTTTCGCTAATTTGCCAAAAGGTTCGTGCTGAGACGGCAGAGTGACGGTGGCCGCCTTGGGGCGTCCTGGCTGGGGGGCCGCGTGCAGGAGCCGGGGGGTGCTCACGCGGCGGGGCCATGCCCAGCGCCCCCTGGCCGGCCGCCTTCCTGTGTCTTCGTTTCTGTGGCGGCGAAGCAGGGTGACACCTGTGCGCACAGGCCCTTCCCGATTCTCACGACACGCAGATTGAACCTGGCGAGCGCGTGGGCCCAGCTGGATCACTGGACGGTGGCCGCGCTGTCCTCACGCCCCTACAGGCCTCGCCTACGGCCAGGCACCCACGGCCGGGACCCTTCCTTTTTGGTTTTGCTTGGGGAGCCTGGCGCTTTGAGGTGTTGTTTTGTTCTGCTCTCTAGGGGGCAAGCAAAGGTTACGTATTGTCTTTAGAGTCTGGATGATCCCGAAGGGGTTGAACTTTGTGGGGGGGAGGGGGTCCCATGACGCGTGCGACAGCGTCTCAACTCACATGGTTCTCGCTGGACTGTGCTGCCCTCATGAGCTCTCTGCTCCCGCACTCGGCCATGACTGTCATCGTCGCACCTCCAGGGGGGTCACTAGGCAACATGCTGCTGTCACAAGGGTAAGGCTGCCCCAAGGGTTTCCTACTTCCCACTCCCCCACGGCCGGCCTGTTTGCAAGCCACTCGCTCTGGGCAGGGGGAGGCAGGGGGAGGCAGGGCCAGCGAGGACGCCATCTCCTGGGCGCCGGGAGGGTGCACGGTGCAGGCGGAGGCGGCGAGCCCCGAGTCACCGCTGCTTCAGAACGGGCGGGTAATTCCGGGGCCGCCTGTTGATTTGTAGGTCGGACTGACCCAGATGCTCTGCTTACAGCACAGTGACACAGAGGCCTGCCCGCCGGTGCCGGCAGGTCAGAGCCGTCCGAGGAGCTGACGTCGGCAGGTCTCTGCCTCGATGTGCTGCTGACTTACGAGGATGCAGGTTCCACCGGCCACAGATGGTGTCGACCTCGCCGATGAACCCCAGGCTCTGGATGTCGCAACTGTGATTTCATTGTCCTAAAAAAAATAGAAATACCAAGAAGTCCTGGAAAAGATACTTTTAAAAACTCGATTTAGGTCAAGTTCATTAAAACACAGCGCGTCCAGCTGCCACCACCCAGCACTCAGCTCTCTTGTGATCCCCGCCGCCCACCAAGTGTGAAAGGGACAGACCACAGGTGGGATGGTCCACTGCTCACCTGAACAGGCCTTTCACATAAAAGAGTCACTTTGGGGAGAAGAAGTCCTTGAAATGAAATCGTACAACCCATCGCCCTGGTAAGCACCGTGGGATTAGCGGAAGCATGACTTTTAACAGGTGACCAGAGAGGGCAGAGTCGGGCAGGGGACTGAAGACCGCCCGTGAGTTCGGAGGTGAATAACGACAGAACAGACGGAGCAGGCAGGCGGGGAAGGAGCTGTGGGAACCGGGAGCGACTCAGCTGGCCCCTGGCTCCTCCGTGTCCTCCGGGTAAAAGGCGCGTGTTCCAGGCAGATCACTGGCGTTTCGTCCCTCGAAGGCCAGGAGCGTCGTGGGGCCCAGGGACGTCCTCGTGGCATCGGGCATCACAGGCCCATTCCACCTGCCTGAGTTCCTGATGGTCTGACGGGGATGTCCCAGGAGGTGCCCAGGGCTCCCACAGACACCCACGCAGGGGATGGCCGCTGGCCGCCTCCCCTCCCAGCCACCCTCCTGGTCAGTCCCCTTCACTGTGCTCAGACTGACCAGGTAGCCCATGTGCTGGGCCTACTGGACCCAGGCTGGGGAGTGGGCCCCGGGCTGGCGAGCTGGGTGGCCCACGGGAGGCCCGAGGTCCCTTCCCTGGGTGCTTGTGTCTGTGTGGGGGCGTGACGTGTCATCCTTAGCTCCTCACCCCTCCCACCTACTGCCCCAGGGTTTCCCCACTTTGAGGCCTGCCTGCCCCGCGGGACAGGCTGAGGAAGCCCGTCCCACCAGCCCGTTGAGGATGCCCCGCCCCCGCCCCCGCCCCTGCAGCCCATCCCTGGGGACCTCCGGCTCCTACCCCGGGTCCATCCTCCGAGCGAAGGCTCAGGCTCTCCTCGGCACTTCTGCTCCCAGTGCCAAGGCCCTAGCTGGGGACGCGAGTGCTGCTGTTTCATGACAGAGATGAGCTGGGTCTGTGCCGTGAACTGTGTCCACATCACCGAGAACACGGGCCACTGCAGCAGATGGGAAAGAGGTGTGTGCGATCTGGGGGGACACTGCTATCCCCGGATGCGTGTGCTGTCACTGGAGGGCTCCCGGCGATGCCCCGATGCCCACCGCGAAGAGTCTGGGTTAAACGTGTCACCCACGAAAAAAGGACGGCATGGCCAACCCCTAAGACAAGCAGACGTGTTCAGCTGTGAAAAGCTAAACTAAATGTCAGATTTTGTATTTGTCACATGGGTCATACTTGATCCTTTAGTGATGAAAAAGTGTTGATTCATTTTTACTGCAAAACAAATGCACTTTTTTTGAGCGCTGGCTGACAAGCTGGAGCTTGGATGGCGGAAGCTGGAGCCACCCAACCACCAGGCGGATGGAGGTTTATCGGAGCTCATGGACGCGCTGGGTCAGTTTCGGCGTCAGTGGCAAGGGATCCACCTTCTGATGCCAGCCCTGGATTAATTGCTCGCTCACCGAAAGCGCCACCTGCCGTCACTGCCTAGAGCACACCCGTGAGCTGGGAGCTTGGTGGAAACGCAGGTCGGGGAAAATGAGAAGCAAAGCGGAAGGGCCGAGGGAGGCGCTCAGAGCTCTCTTTCCTCCTCCTTGTCAGTCGGCCCATCATGGGGCTTCCGTCCACCGGCGAACCCCTGTGCGGAGCACGTCAAACGCTCCCCGGACGCTGTGCGTCCCCAGTGCCAGCCGCACTGTCAGCAAGGCCTGGTGATGCCTGGGAAACGCAAACAGACATCTCGCCTCCGCTTCCAGCCTTGGCCATCAGCTGCCCGCCCTGGAATCACACCTGGCCAAGGCCAAGTGCTCTGGCCCACGAGTGTGACCTGCAGGAAGCTGTTTGAGGACGAGTGTCACCGGGCCACATGTAGCCTCCGAGAAGAAAGCACGGGCAGATAGAACGTGCCAGTGTGGGCAAAGGACAGCTCCAAGGACAGGTCCTGTCCACCCATCGCTGGCCAGAGGGCCTCCTCGGCACCCCGCCCCCAGGGGGACCCAGGGCCCCTGTCGCCTCTTCACAGCACCCAGCTTGGACTCGAAGGCCAGCGATCTGTGTGGCGGTGAGCCCTGGGGCTTCTCTCTCCTCACCTCTGTCCACATGTCACACATCACGTGGAGGTGCTCCTGGGTGAGGGGCTCGGGGACATATTGGGCCAGCCGCATACGTGGAGCAGCCCTGTTCCCTGCCGGTCCTACCTCCCAGCTCTGATGACAAGATTCTGTGCTTCAAATGTAAATGTTTGGTCAGCAGGTTCTTTTCAGTAGTTTAGCCTCAAAATAGACTCATGTCATTTACTTCTAACTTGACCTTGAGCTTCCTGTGTCTGACTCATAGGTAGGTCGACCACAGCCCCCAGGCAGCTGTGACCAGTCAGCTGTCACAGCCGCCAGGCACGGGGTTTTCAGCGAGTGATGTCGACAATGATTTTCTCACTGGCACTGAAAGTCTGGCTTTGTAAAAAGTGTCCCTTGTATACGCACAGTGCTAGTATCGAGGTATGGTACGGCGCAGAGCACGGATCTGCACGAGGTTCACACCCGTGCAGATCCGCGCTCCGTCCTGCTCCGCAGGATCAGGATGTCCGGGCGCGCTACTTTTTAATTCGACAAGTGTTTCATGCAGACAATGACACTAGGCGCTTCGGGATCTACCAGCTCTCAAACTCGCCTCCTGGTGGGGAAGCTGCTCCCTTGGATAATGAGTGTCTTCTTTCGGAATGTAATTTCTGGGGGAAAGCATTTTTAGTCCTGGCCATAAACCAGCCCCATCCACCGGCACTGCTCTCAAGGAAGTGTCATCTCACAGGGTAGTTTTGAGGCTGTATTCTCGTGATGTGAATTCATGCCGGTGGGGCAAATGTCATGGTGCCCGGCTGGTCACACTGATAAAATGTACGTATAAAATGGTAAAACGAGAGCCAGGGTCAAGGACTGAATGAGCGAGAGCGAGGGGGGCTGGGAGGCAAGTCGCGACGTTAGGACAAAAGCAGCAACCTCCCCCCCGCCCCCGGGGACTGCGCCCGATGATGCCTGAGGAGGGGCGTGTGCAGCCGTGAGGACCCTCCAGACGCCCACGGCACCCGCGACTTTCCATCGGCTGGAAGAGCGAGGAAGGAAACAGGTGCCAAACTTCCAGTCCAGTGGCCAAATGTCCTGAAATGACCAGTTTTGCAGCAGGAATGTTTCAACGCGCTAAGACTTGTGATGGGTTTAAGTGGAAGAGACAATGATTTTTCCTTTTCCCAGAGTGAAAAGGCATGAAAATGCAGTGGGGCGAACTGCAGGGGGCGTGCTATCCCCTCGCACGCCCTTAGAGCATGCCGGTGGGGCACCCCGAGGACTGTGGGGTGCGCGGGACTGTGCCCCACGTGTTCCACCGGAGGTCTGGGCACTGTCACAAATGTCCCTTTCGTCGTAACTCGCCCGGCAGTGGACTCAGCCAGAGTGTCGTGCGTTCCCAGGGCAGGTCCTTCCTTGGCGTGGGTTCCAGGCTCGGGGGGAGGCGGGGTGCGCGGCACGGGGACCTGGGGCAGCAGGAGCCACATCGTGGATTCGGCCTCGTCGCCTTCCGTTCTCGCGTGCACACTGTTGCCTTCGACCCCGAACCGCGCTGACGCCTTCGTCTCAACCGTACATTCCTCCTGTGTCCGGGTTCTTCAGACTTGGCTGAGAGAGAGTTTATTCAACGCTGATGTCTTGATGAAAAGCATCTAAACACACAGGTAGTCTCGGAAGGTAACAACAGTGTCTTGTTTTGATTTACGAAAATTATAGTAAAGAGGAATGTAAAATTTTTCTCCAATCAAGGTTTTCTGGTTTCAAAAAAAGCAGAGACCACACTTACTCGCTGGGATGTAAGCCAAGCGATCTTTCAAGGGGGGCAGAAGGAGATCGCTTGTTCCCTCTGAAGACAGGACGTCGGGACCGAGTTGGGAAAGCCAGTCTTATCTTATGCGGCAGCTTCTCCTGCAGGATATTAAAGTGCTGTGTAAATGTTAGTTATCTCGTTGATTCTCATCGCACCGCATGAACCAGGGACACTACGTGCGGCCGGTCACCCAACTCCCTGGGCCACACATCTCGGCCACCTTTCACGGCTGTCATCTCCAACACAAAACGTTCTCACCTCCCTGTCGCTCAGAGATGGCACCGAGTTTGTGAAGGATGCAGTCACATTTGGTTCTGTCTCTTTTACTCGCCACCTTTGAATTGCTAACCTACGTCTTCCCCTTGTAAACACGTTAATTTAGCAAAATTGGAAAATGAAAATGTAGTTACATGAAACTAAGGGTGAGCCACTGCAACCTCGTGATCGCTAAGAGTCACCGTGGACGTCTGGCGTTCCTCTCTCTGGAGATTTCCTAGGTGCGTGGGCTCAGGGAGCATCATTCCCTTGAATACTGTATCACGTTCATTAAGATCATTATTTTAATATATCACATGTAATTATTTTCGTGTATATCGTTATTTTTAACAGTTGAATATCATTTCACTATATGAATGTTCCATAATCAAAGTAACTAAACCCTTATACCCAAACGCTGAGGCTGTTTCAACATTTTTTGCTGGTGTAAACTTCATCCACCCCGGGCAGTCAGCCTGTCCTTAGCCTTCTGAACCATTCTCGGGGGCCAAACAATTATGTAAAAACTACATACTCATATGGAGGTTTTATTTTGTTTCTTTTACAAAAATGGTACTACACCCTGAAATCCACTTTTCTCACTTAAAAAAAAAAAATACATCATGAAAGTGCTTCTAGAGAATTCTGTAAGTAGCTGTGTAATGTTCCATAGTGTGAAGGTGCCACTAATTGTCCAACCATTTTGCTTGACAGACGTTCAGGTCATCTCTTGATATTTGTCGTACAAGTAATCCCGCACCTGACATCCTTGGACATAGGTGCTAGTACATCCATGTGTTTACTTCCACAGGGAAGAGCGAAGATGGAGTCAAACGTATGTCTGTGACGGGCATAGACTCGTCGGATGCACCTCTTAAAGGCACGCAGACCAACGTGTAGAAGAATCCAGACTGCTCTGTCAGGTCCTTTCAGGCAGATATTCTTGCCAGAAATATCTTGTGTGTAAATGTAGACGCAGGAAACTGGTGCTTAGAAAAGCGGTGAGACTGGTTCAAGGTCACTCGGCCACATATTGCAGAGTCAGGACTAGGACCTACATCTCCTGATTCTTTGGCCGGGAC
>NW_011889058.1:531532-536845 GCF_000151845.1 Pteropus vampyrus | reverse complement strand
GCAGGCCATAAACACAGCGGGCGATAAATGAAGTCGAACACGCACACTTCCTTTGGCATTTCCACGGAGCGCGTCCTGGGAGGCGAGGGTGGGATGGAGCGGGGCCGCCGGGCCCCCTCGGCGGTTTAACAGGTGGGTGCCGTGGCCTGTGGGTGCACAGACACCCCGCAGGGGCATGGGGCGTGCCCGGGGGAGAACCACCTGTATTTAGACCCTTCGGGCCTCACCGACCAGAGGATGGATTTGGGATGTGGGCTGAGGGTGAGAGACGGAGCACGCACGTGCTGTTTCTTCTTTCCTGAGTCAGCAGCTCAGCGTGGAAAATGGCCTTCGGTGACAACCCCGTTGGTCCATAATTACAGATCAGCGTGCAGCGGGGACAAACTCAGGTGAACTCCGCTGACTTCCACCGGGGCGTCTCGCGGCGCATCTGAGCCCGCGCTGGCTTCGCATCCGCACCGGCCCTGGGCTCTCGCCGACGTGCTGGGGACTCGGCTGCGCGGGGACAAGCGCCCTGCACTGTGCACCATGGGGACTTGGGGAGGCCGAGGTTATGTGATGCACCTGAGCACGCCAGGAAGAGCCACTGATTCCAGCGAGAAGCGCTTCGGGGACTCTCTGTGCCAGACGGGCCGTGCAGGGAGCGGGGCGCAGGGAGAAGCCGACCGGTTGTTTACTTGGATGGATGAGAAGAAATAGGTCAGCGACTCGTTTCCATAGTGACTCATTGAAATAAGACAAACTGACACCAATACCGAGTTATTCTCCTATTCAAGCCCTTTTAAAAGGTCACTTTTAGCTGAGTTGGTTCCTGAATGTAAATAAGAAGCTCAAGTTATCTTTCTCAATAATTCTGTTTTGCCGCTTGCAAATGAAACGTTTTCTAAATCACAAAATTAAAAGAATCTACATTCATGCCACAGTGGTTTGTGGGTTCAAACAGAACATGCGTTTTACATAGAGGGATTGCGTTCAAAGAACTTCCGATTTAATTCTAGTTCTTAAAGTAATATTTTTGCTTTATCCCAAACTATAGGTTATGTGTGTGCAGTTGGTGACCAACACAGCCATATGACAAGAGTCTGGGTTAGGGACTTCAGCTGCATTGCTGGATGATCAGTTTGAGTAGAACTTTAACTCCGAGAGTGAGGTCGGGCGTGGGGCAGGGGACGCAGTCACTCTGGCTATTTTAACCATCACATGAATCGCTGCCCAATGTGACACCTTCTGAAGTGGTCACTGTCCATCTTCAAGGCAGCTGAACTGTCCTGACCCACCACGGGCGGCCAGGGTCAGCGGCATGTGTGGATCCAGCTTCCCAGTTGAGTGAAAGGGAGACACGGCCACCGCTGGGCCGTGCGCCCGGGAACGTGGGTGTGCAGGGTCTCCCTCTGCAGGTCGGGTGTCCGTGGGGACTGCTTCCTCCGCTCAGCTCTTGACCTTGGCAAACGCAAAGTGGGGCAGTCGTGGGACCTGGAGAACAGCCCTCCCATTTGTTCAGCCTCGAGTGGCAGAGGGGGCAGGAGGCTGCCCCATGAGCGGGTGGTCAGGCCATGTGACCGTGTGCGCGTGAGTGTACTTATGTGCGTACGGATGTGGTGTGTGTGTACGTGAGTATGAGCGAGAGTCCGTGCTGTCCAGAAGTGCGCCCCTGTGAGGGAAGCAGCAGGTCGGTGGCGGGAGGGTGACTCCTTCAGCACAGGTGACCCCGCTGACCCGGGCTGCTGTGCTCCCTCCCGTGGCCTGCCTTACAGCAATTTTGCTTCTACTTAGTGTCTGCACGGCTCTGTCAATGGGAGAAAAAGAAGGAAAGGATTTCTAGAGCAAGGTGGGGTGGTGGGGGGAGTTGAACCTTTTGGCTAAAATTAGGTGAGGAGATTATCACTGGATCAGCATAAAAGGAAAGAGCTTAAGTGATTGGCTCCGCTCCTGTCCGAGGTCAAGGATCCCGTTTCCTGTTTCTCTAGCACAACCGTTTGTCAACTCGATGTATTTTTTCTTTGTTTGGGCGCTTATTTTCTCTTAGCACAGCGGACACACGTATCCCAGAGCTAGTGCGAGACGACGAGGCCGCAGCAGAACAGCATTTTGCAGAGTAAAAACTCCAGCCTCCTGCACAGCGAAGCTAATCTTCTGTTTTCAAGGCTGGAGACTGTTCAGTCACCTGCAGCCGGGCTCGGCCCCACCTCCTGTACGTCCCCGGCGCCTGCTTTATTCTCCTGGAGTGTGTGGTCACTGCCTGCACGGCCACTCTGAGAGGAGCCTTCTCCCCTGTATCTGGTTAGAAATACAGCAGGCACAGTTCAAGTTATTGAAAAGTTGTAATCCAGTACAGTCCATCTCTTTTCTCAAATGACTGATTCACAAAGCAAATTCAAGAATAATTAGAGATAAACCTGACGAGAAAAAAATGAAAAACGAAGGAAGAAATAAGACAAGGAAATAAATATATAGGTGAATGTGTATCTGTGTTTGGTATAATGGTAAAATAAAAATATACCATAGAAAGTAAAGATATTTGACTTCTGAAGCTTTTAAACTTCTATATGCCAGAAAAACACATAGGTAAAATCTAAGAGCCAATGACCAAATAGAACTATGTATCAAAATTATGTCAGTATTAATATTAAATTTTAAGAATCCCATACAAATTAAGAATAATAAACATCTTAATAGAAAAACAAGCAAATAACATAACCAACAATAGATAGGGGAAGAAGGAGAAAAAATCAATAGACATACGAACAATTTTGAATTCTCTGATCAAGGAAACGCATATTAAAATAATAATGAGCACAGCTAGTTCCAACCCGTCTCCAATGAAAGGGGCAAGGGTTCCTGGAAGACATGACAAACTTTAGGAAAAACAAGAGAAATTTAGGTCTCAAATAAGAATGAAAAAAAAAAACGTATGTTTAAAAATAATATCCAGAAGACACGACCAAATGTGACATGGATGACATGTATTTGTGTACTGCTCAAGTATTCTGTTAGATCATAACATTCGAAAAGAGTCACACCTAAATAAATATCACACTGCTGAAACAGCAGACGAAGTCTTGGGCCACATTTTCAGGCTGTGGGTGTCTACGTCAACTGCAGTTGGTTCCGTCTTGGAGGGCGGACTGCAGCAGCCTCACGGGCAGTGCGGCTGGCGTGCAGAGACGGCCCCTGCACACAGGGCCCAGGCCTCCCCGGCCCCTGGCACAGCCTTTTCTACAAGCGATGGGAAGCTCCATTTCCTTATAAGCACAGGGACTTAAAAGGGCTCACTTCGGATGCATTTGTCTCTTATTCCAAAGTCTTTAAACACGCGCAAGTTAAAAATAGGGGACATTAAAGGTTGTATGTTCCTGCTTCTAAGGAAAGGACGGGGACTGGCTTTTCCTACAGATCAAGTCCCCAGCATCCAAAATCAACACCTTTCACTTTTCTCCATTTTTGATTTCCATCGTGCCCGACTGATGGTAGACAAGGAAGTGATTGAAATAATTTATACTAAGGTGTGAATTGTCTGTTGCTGCCCCATCCTGTGATCCTTCTCGCAGGCAACTTCGCAATCTAAAGGAGTCAGGTGAATCTAAAGGGTATTTAAAGGCCAGAGTTCCACCCATTTAAAGAATTATACCACGTAGGCAGGTCACGGGCAGGTCGGTAGCCCGTAGCTACTTCTTCTGCATGGAGACAGTATTGTTGATGCTATAGAGCTGTAATTTGCAAACTTTTGCTGGCGCACTTCCAGCAAAGAAAAAATGAACAGCAGCCCAAATAATTTATTGATTTCACATAGATACATGCACAATATCCGCACTAATATGCTTTTACTATAAACATGCAATTTTAAAGGGTGTGATGAAAATAAACAATATTTTAGACTATTTTGTCGTAACTTTAAAAACACATATTTTTTTTGTTTGCTCCAACTTGTGTTTGAGTGCAGAGGAAGAATAAAGTGCTTCTCACTTGTAAACTGCATACATACACCAAACGCTGAAAGAAAGCCAGAGAGTGCCTCTCTCTTCAGGGCTATTTGTCCCCACCCGACAGGAATGCTGGGGGAGGGGGGAGGGGATCAGTGTACAGTGCTAAAGTTTGTTTTTTTATTGGATTAAAAAGACAGAAAAGTTCTAGTGGCTTCTTCCTGTACCCCAGTGAATTATCTTCTCGGTGCATTCGCTGATCTGTGTGTCTATTTAAAATGAGAACAGGCTCAGATCCAGGGTTCATGGAACTCGGGACTGTTACAATAGCTGAGGAGAGGAAACTTTAAGAAAAATACAAAAAAAAACCCACTTACTTTTGCAACTTTTACAAACCCTGTGATCCCGGGAAGGCACGGTTTGAGCCCAGCCCAGGCTGTGGGGGTCTCCTCGCTGGGAGAGGCTGCGCCTGAAAGGGAGCAAGCTGGGGAAGGAGCGTCCTTTGCCAAAGGCTGCTTAGTGGCCTGGAATTTCGATTTCCCTCCCCGGTTGGGTCCCCTTCAACGGCCCTCCCTCTCAGAAAGTGCTGCCCCTGTGCTAAACCGTTCCACGCACAGTCCATGCGGCACAGTGCAGACGGAGGTCTGGTGCTGATAGCGGAGGCAAAGGTTTGCACAGCATCACAGTCATCCACCGCGGCGGCTGCTTCTCTTCTTCCTCCTCAAACTCGAGTTGAGGTTGCAGGAGAGCACGCTCCCGGCTGGAGAAGGATGTGTAGCTCTCTGGTAAAGAACAGGCTGAACTTACTCAAGTCAGTCACACCGTCCGCTCCTGCCATTAAGGGGGGCCCCTTCCCCTGTTCCTTCCTTGCAGGCAAGAAATTTGAGATGAAACTGGTCTTGCAGAAATCTCAGCTGTCTCCCTTTTAAGGCATTGTTTTCGATGTAAGATGGCAAAGGAAAATCTGAGAAAAGGCCGTGGCCAATAGCGGATATTAGGCCCCGAGAACACTGACATGTGGGGTTTGCGGGTGGGTGGGGGATGCGTGCACTTGAAGCGAGGCTTAGTGAAGGGCTCGAGTGTGGGCGCAAATGTGGAAGAAAGTGCGAATACCCGAGAAATTGAATTTGTAACAAGTTCCAAGTCCACTCCCTCCCCTCCTCCTTTCCCGACCTGTGCCCATCCGACAGGAGTGCCTGCCGCCAGGCCGCTGTCCTCACATGCCGGCCCGACGTGTCTTCCATTTCTCTGTTCTCTGAGTGTGGGAGACAGTTGTGGCCAGAGGTGACACGGCGCCGGCGCCGCCTGCCAGGGAGAGCGATCCGCGTCTGCCTGCTTTGCACGCCGGGGTGGGTCCCGGCAGGGACGCGGGCCTCAGGACCATCGCCACGTG
>NW_011889058.1:525909-530042 GCF_000151845.1 Pteropus vampyrus | reverse complement strand
AGGGGCGGGCGGGACCAGAGCTGTCCTGCCTCCCTGAGCCCTCCACAGTCGTGTGCCAGGTCCGCTTTCCGAGTCGCTACGGAGGAGCCACGTGAGTGAGTAACCGGCTGACCCTGTGGGGGTCTCTGTGAAATCTCTGTCCAGAAGGATAAACGCCTGGATGGGGCCCACTCTCCCCGCAGTCGGATTTAGGGAAGAAGCCAGAGCCTGTGGTTTAGGCGCCACTGCCACCTGGTGGCCACGCCCCCGAATTACAGCTCCGGGGTGGTTTTTCTGCTTTTTTTTTTTTGGAAAGATGAAGGAATTGCTCTCTAAAAGTTGAAAATGTGAGCCTGCAGTTATGAAGCTTCAGAATGCATGGCAGGAGAAAGGAGGCAGCAAGTGTCCGGGCGGGATGGGGAAGTTGCACATTTCAGGGCTTCCTGATTCTGGGCTTCACAGCACTACGGTCACTTTGAAATGTTTTGAATTCCCACAGCAGATGCCCCCGAATGGAAGAACCGTAACATATGCCAATTACCTCTCATTTGGGGTTGCCCGTTTTGCTCTTTCTCTCCATTTGACTGTCAAGTTGTTTTCAGCGAGCCCATTTATTATATCTACACTGAAATGCAGATGACGCTGGCCTGATTTCACGCTTCCACCCTTGACTTCTGGTCCTTGTCCCGCACAGTCTAGAGCGAACTCAACTCTGATCAGAAAGAACCCAGCAAAGAATATGATAACTTCCTCCCACTCTAGGGAACAACAGGCCGTGCAGCGTCATCCATGCTTCAGAAAACCGGATTAGATGATGATTAAGGAAGACAAGTGGTAGATGAGATCCCCAGATAAATGTCTCCCTGCCCTTCAGAGCCCTCTGCTCCCCCAAGTTAGACTTTATCACTTCGGATTTCTGGAGGCTTTTGGACTTACACTTTGCCAAGCCAGTTTAGGGGAGAAGAAGGGCAAAGGTGAAGAAAGGAAGGAAGAAAGGAAGGAAGAAAGAGAGAGAAAGAAAAGAAAGAAAGAAAAAGAAAAGGAAGAAAGAAAGAAAGACAGACAGAAAAAGAAAGAAGAAAGAAAGAAAGAAAAAGAAAGAAAGGAAAGGAAGGAAGGAAGGAAGGAAAAAAGAAAAAGAAAGAAAAAAGAAAAAGAAAGAAGAAAGAAAGGAAAGAAAGAAAGAGAAGGAAGGAAGGAAGGAAGGAAGGAAGGGCGGAAGGAAGGAAGGGAGAAAAGAAAAGAAAAGAGAGAGAGAAGTGTGTGGTAGGTCGGGGCCAGTGCCCCACGATTTACCAAAAGTCTTTTGGTTTTAATGCCACGAAGTGAAAAACCAGGACAGAATTTACACATGGCCACGCTGGACAGCAAGTAGGCAGCGGGATGGAATGCGGCCCTCCATCTCCTGGACACGGAGAGCAGGCTAATGGAGCATGTCCCCAGCCTGCTAAGACGCTGGGCTGCTGGCAGGGCGCCTGGCTCCTTTCCTGCTCCCTGCCCTTCTCCCTCTCAGATGGTTTCGTGATAAACTTCCCAGGGAACTGGAATGTTCCACTTCATCTCAGGAACTGAGAGTGAGCAAAGTTCTCAGATGAGAGTGTGTTAAATTCACCCTGCCCTTCCTCTGCATGCCGCGCAGGAGTAGGCGCAGTGCGGGACGGGGAAAGCTAAGCCGGGTGGCGGGATTTAAGGCTTTCCAGCCTGTAGATGCGGGAAGCGGACATCTTAATTTTTAGGGCTGCTCTGTCGGGCACTTCGCAGCTTCCTCTTCTAACTGCTGAGTGCCATCAGCCTGCAGACCGCTCTCTCTCTGCACACTCGCGTGTAAATGGTCCTGCACGCCAGCAGTGAGTCGCTGCCTAAACAAAGCCAGGGACCCAGCACTCCATAAATAAAGAGCACGTTTAGCCCTCGGCTGTTTAAGCCCACTGTCCCTCCACACGCAGGAACGGCCCTGGGCCTTGGGGGCAGTGGCCGTGCTTTCTGGTCCCGGCGTTCTGGGCGGGAAGGGAGGCCCGGTGGGACAGCACCGCGCAGTGCTGCACGTCTACCCTCGGCCTAGACGCGTCCACGGATCGGCGGCCCTGACCGCAGGTCGTCTGAGGGTGGCCGTGGTGAGGGCAGGTGTCTGGGCAGCAGGCTCAGAAGATTGGCTGTGTGCCCGGCGCTTGCCCCTCAGTGATGGGAGTTAAATCACGTGAGGAACGGCCCTCTCAGTCTGTGTCGCTCCGGGAGTGTGCGAGCGCCCTGCTCGGGACCTGCCGCAACCTTGCCGGGGTCTCTTGGGTGGGGACAAGGTACGTGGAGGAGAGCCTGAGGAGTAGGAAAAGGCTTACTGGGTAGGGCAGCGACCAGCAAATATTTTCTGAAAAGGGCCAGATGAGAATCGTTTTAGGCTTTGCGAACTACACAGCCTGTTCCGACGACACAGCTGGCCCGTGGCACAGAGGTTGCCACGCACCAGCCTGAATGAGTGGGCTGCGTCCGGTAAAACTTTACTTACAGAAATGACGTGATGGGCGGGACTCAGCCCTTGTGCTCAGTTTGCTGACCCCTGTGGAGGGAGAAGGAGCAGAGATGTTGTCATAAGACTCAAAATCTAATTCCTACTCTGCCGTGCACCAGATCTGTGACCTTAGGCAAATTATGTCTGAGCTCGTTTCATCATTAGTGAAAGGGATTAATAAATTTACCTCGCAGAGTTGCAGTAATGTGTGCAGAGTCCCGCACACTGCACGGCACAGAGCACACGCACGACGCACAGAAGGCTCGTCAGCAGAACACTCCAGTGCTTCGTCGCCCTCTGTCCTTGATGAGCATCTTCTGCCTCATTTGTTGGACCTGACTCAGAGCGAACGAAGTGTCTTGCATTGCGTTTGTATTCTAAAAGCAGGTCTTTGCAAGCTCACTGGCGTGTTCTTTCAGAGTGCCCGTCAGCACGCGGGGCTGCGCGGAGTCCCCTGGCGATTCACACCAGAACGTTGCTGACCCCAACATTTTATAATTATGACAGAATCCAAAACAGATGCATGAAATCTAGGGAGGGCTAGAGCGCCATTAATTTGCTCTATGGGAATGTCCTTCGTAAGCATATTTTTGGGCAGAAATATGAGAGGAGAGCCAAGCAATAAAAGATTCCTGCATGTTCTAGATGCTGCAGTTTTGGCAGTTTGTGGCAGAAAATTTGGAAGGTGTGGATAACTGAAACAGAACTGCCTAAATTTATGGTCCAGCTTTTCACTAAAATATCTGTGTTTGAAAGATGTCACTGATGAGAGAAATGAGACTGTGGATGGCACAAATTGAGATCAGATGAGCAGAACCCTTAACTGTGACACCAGTCAGCATTCAGTTCTTTAGAGCATGAACTGGGCCAAGCTGCTGCTTGAGTCTCCGTCAGGACACGTTAACAATATGAGATGGGGAGGAGCTGTATTGGGCACGTGACTTCAAATACTGCAAAACTCAGGAAATAGAGATGGGACAATTACAAACATTGTTTATAAATATTTCTAGCTAGAATAAGAAGATGACTATAATGCTATCTTTCTATCAAAAGCTATGTCTTTGCTAAATGAAAAAGCTGTTCCAGGGATAACTAAAGCTGTGTGGAACTGGTTTCCAGGAGCTCATGAAAGTTGTACATAGTTAGAAAAAGAATGAATAAGGTTTTTAAAAAATGTAGTTAAAAAGAATGAAAACTTCACCCCTGGGATGAAGAAGACGAGGTGCCCACTTTCACTTCTGCTCTTCAGCTTCGTAGTGAAAGTTCTAACCGCAGCGATTGAGCAAGTAAAAAGGAAAGACATCCAAATTGGAAAAGAAGAATTAAAACTATTTCCACAGCAGAGTACCTGATCCTATACATAAAATTCTAAAGAATCCACAAAAACAAATCCTACAAGAGCTAATAAACAAATTCAGCAAAGTTGCAGGTACAAGATCACATACAAAACCAGTTGTGTCTCTATATACTACGAGTGAACAATTGGAAAAGGAAATTAAGGAAACAATTCTTACAATAGCATCAAAAAGAGTACAATACTTAGGAATAAATTTAATCAAGAAAGTGACAGACTTGTCAACTGAAAACTGCAAAACATTGCTGAAATTTTAGAAGACTTACATGAATGCAAAAGACACTGCATATTCAC
>NW_011889058.1:519157-523954 GCF_000151845.1 Pteropus vampyrus | reverse complement strand
TAACTGTAACTTTTCCGTCGCGGACACAGCTAAGTTCTCAACTAATATTTCTCAGTTTGAAAAAATCATTGAAGCATTTAGGATAGTGCCTGGAATAAGGTAAAGACCTGATAAATATTGAATGAATGAATGAACCACTCTGCTGGTGGGAGTAAAGCTGGCAGTGGTGGAGGCCTTCTTTGACCGTTCTTCCAATTACTAACCCTCGTGGTTGGTCACACGGCCACAAAAATTTTCCCCATGCTAATAATTTTTAGGAAATATCAATTCATAGCTTTGGAGCTGTAAATATGTTTCTTTGGCACTGGGCCTGGCGAAATGGCGGTCCTGAGGGTGAAAGGCAGAGCATGGCCAATTCCTTCCTGGCTCCTTCACCTGAGAGCGTTTGGAGTAGCTGGTGGCAGAAGCAGGGCTCCTAAGCCCAGCGCAGCGTTTTGAGACGCCATGCCCCTCCTTTTCGTTCAAATAGAAAGGAAAGACAAGGTTACCAACCTGAAGTCACAATAGGGGAAATACAGGCTCTGAAAATAGCACTAAGAAGCTTAGGGCAATGGCCCATCGTTTGGGTAATACCACAGATTCTTGCAAAGAGGCAGGAGGGAAATGCATGTCAACAGAAACTCTTCCAATTATTAAGCTCTTCATGCTTAGCTCCTTGTTGGATGGGATAGCCAGGAAACACGTGAATGCTAAGTGTATCTTGATTAGACATGAAGTCTCGTTGGTCATTCAGAATTCTATTCATATCAATGAATCAAATTCATAGAAATCATACTCATATAGATTTTTCTCTCCATCTGTCTTTTCTATCTCCCTTCCCATCATCCTTTGTTTCTCTCTCCCTCCCCCCTCCCCTCCTAGTTATATACATACCTGGGTCCAGTGGTAACTCCAGGCTAGGGAGTCGCCTGTCCCAGCACTTCTCAGAAGTCAGCGTGCCCACAAATGACCCGGGAGTCCTGAAAATGCAGATTTCATCTCAGTAGGTCTGAGGTGAGCCTGAGAACCTGCATTCTTGACTAGCCCCTTGTACGTGGACCACACGGAGCAAAGACAGATTTCTTGGTGAGATCCCCAGCCCCCTCTGACGTTCAGTGCTTTCCATTGCCCTTGAACGTGGAGAAGTCACCGAACAGGTGGCGGGAGCGGGGGGCCGAAGTCCTAGAACTGGGAGGTGTGTGTGTGTGGCTGGGGCCAGGAGGTGGGGTGTAGGACTTGCAGGGTGTGGGCCTGAGAGCATGGGGCTCCCTGAAGCTGACAAGGAGCATTCTGGCTGGTTTTGCTTCTCTTCAAGGTGGGAACCAACAGATGACCTGGCAAGGAGGTGCCATGCCAGTCAAGAGATAAGGTCTCCAGCAGCCTTGAGATGGGGACCCCAGAGTGTTCCAAGCTCTCACGTGCCAGCGATTGGTGGGCTCTGCACATGCACATTCTGTCGCTGTGTTTTAACCATTCTGTGATCCCTTCTGACTGGGGACATCTCTTAGAAGGATGGCTCTTCTCGTACCAACAAACATCCAAACGAACTGCCTGCCAGGTGTTTAAAGCATCTCTTGAGAAGTAAAAGGATGTTTTGTGCATTAGGATCCAGAGTCTCTATCTGAATGCAGACCACCCACCGTGATTCATGCTACTGTCACTTAGGGAACAGGGAGGTTGGAAAAGCCAGTTTCCTGTTGCCAAGGAGGGCGTGTACAATGAACGGCAAGGGATGGACGCAGACTCCAGCGCGAGGTGTCACTGGCTCACTTCCGGGACCACCTTCTTGCTACCCGAATTGCATCCTCAGAAGCCTGGCTCCTTGGGCGTCAGGTCCAGACTCTGGCAGCATTTGTGGCCTGGGGTGTCCCAAGGTGGGGTGATAGAGCCACACTTAAACTCTGGCAGTGCGGAGCAATCTGTCTGGAGGCGCGATCACTTTCAGTGCAATGCCGCGTCTTATCTTTCTCTACCCGAGGACTTCTTCATAGTCACCATATTTTGGTTGATGCAGTTTATAAGCGGTTATCAAACAAATGCCAATACTTGTTGTTTTTGGTCGTCCCATCACGATTCCGATCGTAAATCTAGGCTCTTCGGGATTGCTGCCGAAGAAACGTTCGAGATGAAAAGGAAGTCATGACAAATGGCCCTTTGGCTTCTTAGGACTGGACGCTCACGAGGCCAGGTCCCAGGCGGAATTTTCTTATGGGTGCTATGACGGTCCCATATTTTGGGGGACAGTCGTAATTTCAGATATTCTATTTTGTTGTTTTAATAAATATGTTCAAGTTCGTCAGGCCACAAGTTTCCTTTTGTTCTTGGAAATCTTGCCTAAGGATGAATATTGCTGAAAAAGGGTGTGGCCCACCTTTCTTCAAGAAGCTTGGTGAGAAAGCGCGGACGCATCAAAGCGAGTCTGTCTACATCAACTGCAGCGACACCTGGATGGGGCACCCGTGGTGCCAGGTTCCCGTGTGAGAGACAGATTCGCTGAATGGGCTGGTGAAGTGGCGAGCGAGAGCAATAGGAAGGAAACACTTCCACTGCGCTGGCCGGACTCGCAAGCTGCACGTTTTCTCGCTAATTGATGGAGCCAATCACAGGAGTGGCTAAAACGTTAGTGACAGAACCCATGGCTGTATGAGCAATTCCCGCGGGTCGGAAGGAACTGTAGCGATGGCGGCACGTCTCACAAAGCTGCGTGGCTTCTGGGGCTCTGGTTACATGGACCCGGGACACGTATCTCCATTCAAGAAAATTTCAAAATGGAAAGTGCAAGTTGCTTTGCAGACACCACCGACTCACAGGCTGCACCTTGACCTAACATTTTTACGTTCCATGTTTTTGCTTACAATGCTTCCTTCTTAGGAAACTACCTATTTCAGCCCCCACTCTCGTTGGAGACTATGTGCTGTATGCAACGTGAAAATCACTCTAAAAATACGATTACACCAGAGCTGCCTCTAGGGGCCGGGGGAGTTGGGGAGCCTGCGTTGGGTGCGGTGGACACCACTTGCAGGCTGGGAACAGGAGAGACGGCTGGCTTTGCCCTGCTTCACCAAACGGTCCCTCTGTGCACATAGTGTGGAGTCTGTCACCCAGGCTCCACGTGGTCCTCACCCCACCATTGACAAGGCAAACACTCGGGATTTCTGCTCTCCTTCCTTACACCACTGTGGCTGGAGGTTTGTCATTTCTAGTCCCTTCCAGACTGATTTATGACAAATTTATGTTAAATTTAACCTGATCTTGCTGCATGGCCAATAATAACAGTCAACCTTTATACTGCCCACCTACACAAAAGTTGTCTTTGTTGACTCTTATCATGACCAAGCAATGTGATGTTACTGTCTCTAGTTTACAAATAGCAAAACTGAAATTTATTGACTTTTCCGTGACGTAAGGAAGAGGCATGACCGAACCCAAGGCCAGTTGTGACTTTGTGTTCTATTGGAATAGTCTATTTATTGAAGCCCTGGGGTCGGGGTGCTTGAAAATGATGAGGTACTTCCTCACTTCCGTGGAAGGACTTCAACTGGCAAACCAGCTTTGGGAGTTTCAGAACTGGTTATTGATCAGCTTAAAGCGAAGCCTGTAACAACTCTTTGAGGAATCAAATTCTCAAGCAAGTATCCTTGTTAATTTAAAGAGATTTCTAAAGTCAGAAAGAAAGTCTCCTGTGGATCATGTGCTTACCATTTCTGATGCTCCTCCTTGCTCCGCATAGGTCCCGATCTGGTGTTACCTCTGTCTGCAGGGTGTCCTTTGACAGTTCTCGTGGTACTGGTTTACTGGTGGTGAATTTTTTCAGCTTTTACCTATCTGAAAAAGTATTTTGCCGTCATTTTTGGAAGACAGTTCTGCTGGGTACAGAATTCTAGGTTGACAAGTTGTTCTTCAGTACAGTCGGCCCTCCATAGCCACATGTTCTGTACCCGAAAATATTTGGGAAAAAAATGTTAGGTTATCGCTGACGTGTGCTACATAGCAAGGCCCAGGATGGTGTATCTGCACTGAATGTAAACAGACATTTTTTTCTTGTTATTCCCTAAACGATACAGTAGAGCAACTATTTACGTAGCACTTACATGGTATTAGGTACCGTAAGCATTCCAGAGACGATTTAAAGTGACCTATCAGGGTCATCTGTGGGCAGAGCTCACTATTGGGGGCACAGCCCTCTGTCTGGAGCTATAGTCAGAGATTCAAACACATAATGACATCTGAGGCTCTCTGTCCCAGGACCACATCTGTGAATTGTGCTCTGTGGTAAGTTCGTTCCCAGCACAGCGTTTCATAGATACTGTTTCTTCCCCACTGGAACATGTTATAGACAACACCAAAAAATCTCAAAATGTTTGCTAACCTAGCTTACTGCAGGTGATCATTATGTATTTTGTTATGAATTTTGCAGATTCTTTAAACAGGCGTTCATCTGTATTTGGAAAAGGGTTTAACTTTATATGAACTCCAATCCCTAAACGTGCAGAATACTGCATGCTACAGTGTGCCGCCGGGTTAGCTCCACCTGCGGGACCTGCATCACTGGGTAGGCATGGCTCCACTGGGACCACTCGTTGCTGGGAGGCTAGCGCTCCTATCAGGAGCTACCTACACAGCAGGTAGTTTGCCGCCTCATTGAACTATCTGCTTGGAGCTTCTTTGGCAGTGGATCAGTTACTACACAACGGCCTTCCGACCTCAGATCTGCTTTCCTCAGTATGCTCCACGCCCAGCTTCCCAGTATGGATCTGCACTGGTTTGCTTCCAGCTCTGCTAATTGAATAGTTCCAGTCCTGTCCTTTTATAGGCAAC
>NW_011889058.1:517200-518572 GCF_000151845.1 Pteropus vampyrus | reverse complement strand
GCTCTGTGGTAAGTTCGTTCCCAGCACAGCGTTTCATAGATACTGTTTCTTCCCCACTGGAACATGTTATAGACAACACCAAAAAATCTCAAAATGTTTGCTAACCTAGCTTACTGCAGGTGATCATTATGTATTTTGTTATGAATTTTGCAGATTCTTTAAACAGGCGTTCATCTGTATTTGGAAAAGGGTTTAACTTTATATGAACTCCAATCCCTAAACGTGCAGAATACTGCATGCTACAGTGTGCCGCCGGGTTAGCTCCACCTGCGGGACCTGCATCACTAGGTAGGCATGGCTCCACTGGGACCACTCGTTGCTGGGAGGGTAGCGCTCCTATCAGGAGCTACCTACACAGCAGGTAGTTTGCCGCCTCATTGAACTATCTGCTTGGAGCTTCTTTGGCAGTGGATCAGTTACTACACAACGGCCTTCCGACCTCAGATCTGCTTTCCTCAGTATGCTCCACGCCCAGCTTCCCAGTATGGATCTGCACTGGTTTGCTTCCAGCTCTGCTAATTGAATAGTTCCAGTCCTGTCCTTTTATAGGCAACACGGTGACTACCGATGTCCCTAGTGTGGCAGCATCAGGGACCAAGGGAACTTAGAATAGCCGAATTTGCAGACTTCTCATGACGAGGCAGATGGGAAGGTTGGGCAAAATTAGTAGGAAGGAGAAGAGGCCAACAGAATCACAAGCAATTATAATCTTTCGAATAAATTAGGTGTTTTTGCCAGGTCGGTTGCTATATGAACATGAGTAACAACCTCAAAAATAATTTTAAAAATTTTCATTCCCCTTTTCTAATTTTAAGTCAGGATTGAAAATGCTTTTAGAGCTTGCTTAGCAGGAGGTTTGTAAGCAGCTGGTTCTGACTCTGAGGGGCTGCGTGTGTGGTGTTCAAGTGACTTAGGAGCAGCCAGAACATGACAGGGAACACCTCCCTGGGGAGGCGCGGGTCTCATTCGCAGCCCTTCCCGTGGGGCATGGCAATTGTCTTTAAAAGGGCTCATCGTGGTGCCCTTTGAATGACTTGGTGAGTAAATCGCTTTCCAATCTGTTAGCTCTTGGGGAACAGCAGGAGGTGACATTGTAAGTTTTGTTGGGCATGAAACACTGGGGAATGTGCTCCCAAGGGTGGGGCGTGGGACTGAGCCTCCCAGGAACCAGGAGAGAACTTTGGGGACCTGGGTGAGCACCTCTGTCCCTCACTGCAAAGATAGGCCGTGCCTGAAGAGATTTGTCGTTCCCTTTCTGCCACCACGGCACATGTCCCACGCGGAATAGGAGCTCAGTAGATCCTTGGCGACTGCAGTACCCCTCTGCATGGCGACCTGCCCGGACCTCAGCAGCCTCCTTCTCAGAGAGCAG
>NW_011889058.1:516763-517150 GCF_000151845.1 Pteropus vampyrus | reverse complement strand
CGCTGGAGACCCGGGAGCCTGCGGAAGGGGAGGGGGGCGCCGAGCCACCCCCGGAGGGGCTGCAGCAGGTCAGTGAGAGCCACTTCGGTCGACAGCCCGTTTCTGACCCGCTCTGCTCTGATGGAATCTTGCGTAGACGACAAGGTTAAATGCACAAACACCTCCGGAGCCACGAAGATGCCGAAGCACACGATTTCCTGCCAGAGCTGAGTTCGTCGTGGCGGCAGGAAGCCAGGCCTTCTGCACGGTGCTGATGCTGAGTCCGGAAGGTCGGCGCCAGTCGTGATAGCCCCCCTGGAGGGTGACCTTGTTTTGAATCTTGGGTCGTCTCCAAGTCCAGTTACTGTCGCTGCGTGCCCAGGAGCGCAGGCACACGTCACTGTGCCC
>NW_011889058.1:515534-516713 GCF_000151845.1 Pteropus vampyrus | reverse complement strand
ACGCGGAATAGGAGCTCAGTAGATCCTTGGCGACTGCAGTACCCCTCTGCATGGCGACCTGCCCGGACCTCAGCAGCCTCCTTCTCAGAGAGCAGCATCCTCACTCACTGAGCCCTCAGGCAATAGCTGGTGGGCCAGGCCTGGGCCCTGTCTGGGCCCCGACCCAAGAAGGACCCATGAAAGTCACTCTCCAAGGCTTCGCTTTGGGATAGAAGGACTCCACACGCAGCTCTTAGCACCAGCCCGTCCTGTTCTCATGGACTCGTGTGGTTAGCTGCTTCTACCCAGTCTCTGTCACCAGAATACAAGCACTCGATTGCAGAATCATGCCTGTTTGTTCACTGCTTCATCTCAGCATCCGGAATCATGCTGGCACCTAGCAGATACCTAATGAACGTTTGCAATGATGAGTGAATGAATAAATGAAAACTGGCTCGGGGAATAAAGGGGTGTGCCAGGGAGCAGAGCTGGAATGGTGCTTTTTCTCACGGGAAATGACGATGGTGGGACTTTTGTTCCTGATGCGCTGGCACTCTGTAGACAAGCCTTTCTCTCTCGTAGGGCCCTGGGCCCATTAAACGTGAGTGCACCTTCAAGCACCGGCTGTGAGAAAGGTGAGTGAGATTGATTTTCACAGTTGTTAAGAATGCATGAGAGGCACCTAATTGTTAATACATGTCGACCTTTCCATTATGTTCTAAATCGTGTGTTATCCATCAACCCATTGATACTACTGAAAGCCAAATGAAGTGCAGAGTGTCTTTTCCTCCTTCTAGTCTGTAATCCCTCTGGGAAGGTGAGCTTACTCGAGTCCAGAGGCTCTAACCAAAGCATCCTGTCCTGCAGCTGGCGGCCGTTGCTACCTGGACATGGTCCTTCCCTGTTCTCCATCCTCCTGCTGTTTGAATGGCAAACAGCCACATGCTCTTTTCGCTCGGTGACTCGGCCACTCGGAATAGAGTGTTCCAGACTCAGCCTCTAGTCAGGTAGGGTGTGCAGCAATAGAACAAGCCATCGAAGGGGCTGGCACCGGGGCCTGAGTGTGCATGGTGTGGCTGACACTGAAGTTTCAGGTGGGGACATACCTAGACCCGAATCTGCTAACGTGAAGCCGAATAACCCAGCAGTATATGCGTTAGCAGCGAAGCAGGGGCCAGATATGGTGGGACATCAAAGGCT
>NW_011889058.1:513967-514499 GCF_000151845.1 Pteropus vampyrus | reverse complement strand
TTTTTCAGAGGATGTTATGAAACGGTTTGGGGAGAAATGAAGATGCATGGCTTTCTCTTTTGAAAGGGTCGTCTCTGGCCTCCCGGCGGGAGGCGCGTCCCCTGCGCTGCCAGCGGCCCTTCATCCTGCCGGGGTCACACGGGGCTCCCGCGCTGGGCCCGCAGGGGGAGCGCCGAGGACCCTCGCGCCGGCGCCGCGCTCCGCTGGGGAACGAATGCCTGGTCGCCGTGAGCGCACGCGCGGATCGCTCTTCTCCGGTGAGTGACTGAATCACTGTCTCCAGGCTCCGGGAGGGGACCGCTGTGACGCGGAGATGGAAACGAAGCCGGCTTCCGACCAGGACATCGTGGGAGCTCGTGATGCGCTTGGGTCTGTGCACAACGGACCCTTTCACAGTCCGGGCAACGGAAATGTCACATAATTCCCGAAGCACAATGTGCGGCTTGTCACCCCCTGCGACGTCTCAGTGGCCTTTGTGTGGCGAAGACAGGACACTGGAGCGGGGGCGGTGGCGAGAGGCCACATTCGCCCG
>NW_011889058.1:506741-510832 GCF_000151845.1 Pteropus vampyrus | reverse complement strand
GTCAGAGTTCGGGCCGTGCCGCTTTCCCGGGTTGACGTGGAACGCCGCGGCTGACCGCGGTCTGTGCCGAGGCGCAGGCACACAGGACCTGGCGAGGGGGGCGATGCCGGCCAGCGCGGTCTCCGCCCTGACGCTTCCTGGCTTCCCGGCCCCCTCGCTCCGTCCTCTCGGGCCGAGCCTTCCTGGTTCCAGTGAGTTTGCAGCCATGTAGCCTGACCATCCCCTGGTGCCCGGGCCTCCCGGGTTCTAGGTGCTGGCCTGTGCCCTCCCTGAACCCTCACCCCGGCTTCCAGCCTCTGGCTCTGCCTGGTCACCTGGCACCTGAGCCAGACCAGGGGAACCAGATCTCACTCTGTGCCAGTGGCCTCGTCTCATAGCTCTGCTCCGTGGTGCCCCGCAGCCGAGTGCTCGTAGTGTTTCTAACCTTCTTCACGGCATCGACACGCTCACGACCTCGAGGCACCTCTCATAGGGGTGCCGCTTCTCCCCTTACTGTTTTCTTGGCCCCACTTCCGGTCACTGTGCAGCTGCTGGGCCCCGCACTGGGCCCCACGCGAGCTCTGATGGGCTCCGCAGAGCTGCAGTCAGACGGCTCGCCGCCTCGGGGCCGGACGCACCCCGCGCACTCACCGTCCAGCTGTGTGGGCTGCGGAGACCCACACCGGGTTCTCACGTCCATCTGGTGGACCTGATTCCTGGTTCTCAACGGTGACTCTTTGTCCTACGGAGTCAGAGACGCTTAGGAAGGGAGGCCAAGCAGGAGTCCCTGGAACTGACCCACTCCCCTGCAGCCCCAGCCAAGCAAATCCACAGTGACACCACGTCCCAGTAAGCACTGTGCGAGACGAGGGCACCGCCGAGGATAGGGTGCAGGCATGTGGTCCCTGCCACATCCCTGCCTGAGTCGTCTGTCCAGCTTCTGCAAAATCCTTCACGTATTGGGGTGAATGCTGGTGGACGAGTGTAAACTTCGGCAAGTGGATACAGTGATCGTTTTGTGACTGGCCTTCCCTCAGCAGTGAGTCACAGACAGAATAGCCATAGTGACAGGGAAGGACAGCGAGGGCTCCCTCTCACCAAGGCTCAGCTAGTTCCTGCCACTGCTGAATACCTGCCAATCATAAGATACACACCGAGCCCTCGATGAGGAATCGTCCTGCAAGGAAGCCTGTAGCTGAGTGTGGAAGCTGGGTATACCAGATGCCTTCTTACCCTAGGGGACAGCAGTCTGTCCTTCCTAGAACGGACCCCTATTCCAGAGAGTGCCACCCTGGGGCTTCCGAGGAGCCCACTCTGCCCTCGGGCACGTGCCACCTGGAGTGCAGGGTGGTAATGCCCCCATGAGCTTTCATCCCATCAGCCTGGAACATGGTTCTGGATGGCACATGAAATACTATGTGCCCGCCGACTTTCCGACCTCCTTTTGCCTCCAGAGGAGTTGCCAATCGCTGAGTGGATGAGGTCCTTGGAGAGCTGAGGAGCATCAGCTTCCGAGGAAGGGATGAGGTTGGGGATGAAGGATGGGGATGGGGCTGGAGGTGGGGATGGGGCTGGGGATGGGGCTGGGGACGGGCAGGGAGGATGGTTGGAAGGCGGAGCAGGGCCACATTCAGAAAGCTGGGACTGGGGAGCCGGGTCTGCCATGGAGCTCTGCACAGCAGCCCGGGAGGAGCCACTTGACTCCTGTGCTCAGAACTGTGCCTGTCAGGCGTAATGGCGGCTGACCTTGACTGAAGGCCGTGGGCGCGCTTCGCTGTTGTATTTTACATACACCACTTGCAATTCATAACAAGCTCCGAGGGACGCACACAAAGTGAGGGAGATCTTTTAGACCCTTGGCTTTCCTAGCGCCCAGAGCTGGTGGATCACGCTCCGGGCTGGCTCTCAGCTTAACTTTGGGCTGTGGGTGTCCAGAATGATGGCATCGTCTCACTTAGTCTGAAGTTTCCACTGAGTATTTTTCACTGTGTTTTATTCATATTCATTTCTGTTGCTGAATGTGCATAGCCCAGCATATCAGCACGCACTGTGTTCGGCCGTGGTTGTCACAATGATCTCAGATGGGCTTGTGCTTTTCCACTTACAACTTTGTTGTTTGGTTCAGACCTCAGCTGAGAATAATGTAAAAGCTTCAATGGCTAAACGTCAGACATATCCTGCCACTTTTGCAGAGATTTTTATGTAGCGATTTCCTGTGTCTTTAAGCTTAAAAAAATCATTGAATCATAAAAGTGTCAGAACTAGAAAGAACATTAGCGAGCGCTTACTTTAGACTAATGAACGGAGCCTCAGAGAAGGTAAGTGACTTAACACACCAGTAAGTAACAAATCACCACACTAACTCCTGTGTCTTATCCAGTTCTTTTTCTGTGGTGTCACTATACAGAGTATTTCTGGGAAAGAGCTGGCGTGCAAGAGAAAGTTACGTAGTCTTTGCTATATATCAGCGGTCCCCAACCTTTTTGGCACCAGGGACCCGTGCTCCTATGAGAATCTAACGCCTGATGATCTGAGGCGGAGCTGAGGCCCTGATGCTAGCTCTGGGGAGGGGCTGCAAACGCAGATGAAGCTTCGCTCGCCCACCACTCACTTCCTGTCGTGCAGCCCGGCCAGGCTGTTACAGATCTGCAGCTCGGCGGGTTGGGAACCTTTGCTAGACATCATTTGAAATTAAAACTCACTTGATGTGGGCAGCATGTCTAAAACTAGGCTATTACCAAGATTACCTCTGGGAGGAGCAGCGGTTACTTTAAGTCGTTACAGATTGAATGTCTGTCCTCCAAATTCATGTGCTGACACCTCCCCCCAATGTGATGGTTTTGGGACGTGGGGTCTCCGGGAGGGGGCTGATGAGCTGATGAGGGCAGAGCCCTCGTGAATGTGATTAGTGTCCTTACAAAAGACCCCAGAGAGCTCCCTCGCCTTTCGCCACATGAGGACACAGCACGAAGACGAGCAGATGGCCCTTTGCATCTCAGAGAGTTCTCACCAGAACCTGGCCGTGCTGGCAGCTGACCTCGGATGTCCAGCCTCCAGGACTGTGAGTAATAAATTTCTGTTGTTCATAAGTCACACAGTCTATAGTACGTTGTTATGGCAGCCCCAATGGACTAAGAAAATTATGAAGAAATATAATTTAAATCTACATGCAGATGAGTTCCCGAGGAAAACAGTGGTGCATGGATGTTGGCTGTGCGAAGCCTCCTGCCCCGTGGGTCGGACTAGTTCATTCATTTTAAAAAGAGCTGTCTGTCAAGGCTGCAGCCTACGGAAAGTGAGTTTCCATGGGTGTTATATGGTGATTTCGCTTTAACTGTATGTCCACAGAAACGAGTCTGTGCTATTGCTATTTTCTTTTTAATTGGAAGATTTAAATAATACTTCCCCAAATGTCGTACACATGCCACAGATGGTATAGAAAATTATTTTAGGTGACATCTCAACAAATATGTGTTATTTAAATATCTGTGTATATTTCATAAATATTAAAATATATTACAAAACACACATTTGATATACAAATATACAAAGTTAAAATTCAACAACAAGTAAACAACCCAATTGGAAAAAAAAAATGGGCAAAGATCTGCATAGCCTTCCCACCAAAGGAGGTACACAGATGGCAAATAAGCACATGAAAAGATGCTCCGAATCATATGTCGTCAGGGAAATGCAAATTAAAGCAACTATGAGTTGCCACTACGTACCCACCAGAATGGCTAGAACCTGGAACCCCGAGGTTGCCACCCGCCGGCGAGGGTGTGAAGCCACAGGGACTGTGCCAGCGAAATGGTGCAGCTGCTCGGGACAGTGCGGCCAGTTCCTGCAGAGCCCTGTGACCCAGCGGCTGCGCTTCTTGGTATTCGCCCAAAGGAGGTGACAACTTGTGTCCACACAAAACCTGCACACGGGCGTTTATAGCTGTAACTGCCAACCAGAAGCAGCCGGGACGCCCTTCGGCAGGTGGACGGGTGCGTAACCTGTGGTGCGCCAGGCCCATGGAACATCATTCGGTGCTAAGAAGAAATGAGCTATCGTGCCACAAAAAAGACAGGGAGGAATTTTAAATGCATATCACTAAGTGAAAGAAG
>NW_011889058.1:500018-506691 GCF_000151845.1 Pteropus vampyrus | reverse complement strand
GACTAGTTCATTCATTTTAAAAAGAGCTGTCTGTCAAGGCTGCAGCCTACGGAAAGTGAGTTTCCATGGGTGTTATATGGTGATTTCGCTTTAACTGTATGTCCACAGAAACGAGTCTGTGCTATTGCTATTTTCTTTTTAATTGGAAGATTTAAATAATACTTCCCCAAATGTCGTACACATGCCACAGATGGTATAGAAAATTATTTTAGGTGACATCTCAACAAATATGTGTTATTTAAATATCTGTGTATATTTCATAAATATTAAAATATATTGCAAAACACACATTTGATATACAAATATACAAAGTTAAAATTCAACAACAAGTAAACAACCCAATTGAAAAAAAAAATGGGCAAAGATCTGCATAGCCTTCCCACCAAAGGAGATACACAGATGGCAAATAAGCACATGAAAAGATGCTCCGAATCACATGTCGTCAGGGAAATGCAAATTAAAGCAACTATGAGTTGCCACTACGTACCCACCAGAATGGCTAGAACCTGGAACCCCGAGGTTGCCACCCGCCGGCGAGGGTGTGAAGCCACAGGGACTGTGCCAGCGAAATGGTGCAGCTGCTCGGGACAGTGCGGCCAGTTCCTGCAGAGCCGGACACATTCGCCCTGTGACCCAGCGGCTGCGCTTCTTGGTATTCGCCCAAAGGAGGTGACAACTTGTGTCCACACAAAACCTGCACACGGGCGTTTATAGCCGTAATTGCCAACGACCGGAAGCAGCCGGGACGCCCTTGGGCAGGTGGACGGGTGCGTAACCTGTGGTGCGCCAGGCCCATGGAACATCATTCGGTGCTAAGAAGAAATGAGCTATCGTGCCACAAAAAAGACAGGGAGGAATTTTAAATGCATATCACTAAGTGAAAGAAGCCGATCTGAAAAGTCTGCCGACTATGTGATTCCAGTGACGTGGCATTCGAAAAGGCAGCACTATGGAGACCGCCAGGAAACCAGAGGTTGCCAGGGCTTCGAGTCCGGGAAGAGTGAACCCCTAGAGGCAGGGAAATCTGAACGTGGTGGCACTATGGTGGATACACGACATGCGTCTGGCAAATCCCATAGGATGCAGGCCAAGAGTGAAGCTTAGTACGAGTGGAACTTGGTTAGTCCTCACGTAACAATACTGGTTCATTAAATGTAACAAAGTTACCCCACGAACGGAAGACGTTATTAACAGGACGAACAGGGCGCGTATTACTGGGAGGGTTCATGGGAACTCTGTACCAGCTCCCCAATTTTTCTGTTCATCTAAAAAAGTCTATTAATTATAAAAGACTTCAGAGTCTTTGCCCAATAAGTAGACGTTGCCTGTCATGAGCCGCCGGGACGCGCCAGGCACTATTTCAGCACTGGAGGTCAGGCCCGTGTCATAAAGGGCACGGTCTGCTTTGCTCGGGAGAGAGTGCTGGTAGCGTGACGTGCCACCAGGTGGCGCTGCCACATCGCTCCCCGTCCCTCCGCCGCCGCCACCCGGATCCGCCCCTGGATCCAGTAGCCGGAAGAGGGAGCCAGCTCGCTTCTTCAGACGAGTGTCCCCAGCCGCCGGGGGCTGGTCGCAGCAGCTCAGGCGCGCTGGCTCTGGCACTGGCCCAGAGCAGCGCTTCCCGGCCTTTTGGCGCCGTGGCACCAGCAGGGAAAATGGTGACCGCGCGGCGACGCGGGCGGGGCCGCCCCGGATGGAGGGGCAGGCGGGGCCCCGCCGTCCCCTCGCGCGTGGCTGCGGGTGGCGGGAGCGCGCCGCAGAGGGGACCGGGGGGAGGGTGGCGTTCCCGCCCCGTGCGCCCCGGCGCAGCGCCCACCTGTGGCCGCGGGGACGCCCCGCCCCGGAAGTGCGCGTGGGGGCCGACGGCCGGCGGTGGCCGAGACCCTTCCTGCAGGCGACGAGCGCGCGTGTGCTGCCGCGTGGTCCCCGCGGAGAGCGCGGGGCGCGCAGACAGCTGCCCGTGCGACCGTTCACGTGAGCGCTTGGCACCTAGAGCCGTCCGGTGACTTCCTGGGGTGGCGCAGCCTGACGCCTGTGTTTCTGGGACAGGGGACGCTTTCTGTTTGCAGCCGTGAGGAACCTATAGGAGAAAGCGTGTTGGTAAGCTTCACGTGGCAACTGTCGCCCCTCCAAAAGCAAAAGCGCAAGCGTGGACCCGAAACATGCTGGCCAGCTGCGTGGGCTGTGCCTACGGCGTGTGGTTCATGGCCCCCCGGGGGGAGGGGCAGGAGGGCCCGGAGGGGTCAGCGCGGTGAACGGGGTGGCGCAAAGGCTCAGCGTAAGTCAAGCGCCCCCCCCGCCCCGTTTCAGGGAGCAGTTGAGCAGGCGAGTGCTGCTGCCTCCACCATGAGCCACGGCGAAGAGCTTTTCTATGTTTTGCCCACGCAGGAGGCACGTGATCGCTGTCCCCCCCCCCAGACTGCAAACAGCGCCTCCAGTTTCCCGGGAGGATGAACCGAAGCTGCTCATCCTCGAGGCCCCCAGGCCGGGAACACTGCCGTGGTGGCCTTCCCACGGAGTCCCCGCACACGTGCTGCGGTGTCGTTTGTCCAAGATTCACATGGCAGACTGGGCTGCGACGGTTTCTGGAAATGGGAATGGAAAAGATTTGCTGAGAACATAAACCTCCACTAGACGGGTGACGGCGGCAGAGCGTGGACAGGAGTCCCTGCAGCCGAGTCAGGAGGGATGTAGTTAGCTGTCCCTTCCCAGTTATGTCTGTCACCTTGTCCCGGAATGCACTGCTCGTGGGTCTGGGCCACGGAGTGCGCACACCGGCGGTTCCTTTCGTGGCCTATCGCCTTCCCGCCAGCGAGAAGCCCTAGGCAGGAAATGGAGCGCCCCGTGGACTCGCTGGTCCCTGGCCACGCGGCCTCCTGTGACGGGCGGGCCTGTTCTTTCCACTGTGCTCTGAGTGGGACATGGAGGCGTTGCTGTAATGCTCAGGTGCTTCCGCCTCAGTCCTCGGTGCAGGGAACGCAGACAAATGTATCTACATAGTCAAAAACGCCGGAGGGCTGGAAGGTGCTGGTGCGGGATCCGCGTGTAAACACAGCGGGTGGGGTGGAGCTGCTCTGCGCAGACACCACGTGGGGACAGTTATGGGCTGCAGGTCTGAGGGTCTCTGGAGAACAGCCCCACTTTATTTTCCATGAATCACGAGCAAGAAAGTTTCCCACTGGAATGTGCTTGGTGCCACCACACTCCACACTCAAAATGCTAATGGAAATGTTCTGCTCCATGGCATATAAACGGAAGGTCCGAGATGCCAGAAGGAATGCAGAGGTCAAAAACAAACAAACAAAAACCATAAGTAGGTATATCTAGACAAGTTAGATTAAATAAAATAGTATAATGTCTTTTCCAGTTTAAAGGTAGAATTAAAACACAGAACAAAGTATGTGAATTCGGAGAAAGGTCCAGATACTGATTAATTCCCTATTTTCATATGTGTCATCTTGAAGTTCCTATGGTGCCCTTAATGGAGTACATAATTTTCAAACTAGTAAAGGGGAAAAGTAGAATGAGAAAAAAATCCAAAAGGCAAGAAAGTAGAGAAAAGTAAACTTAGATGATTTGGGACAAATCAAAAACAAAAAATGAGATAATAGATTTGGTTTTCATTTATATTAAATCAACACCAGAAGTATGAGAATATGCCTAGTATGTTCATTAAAACAAACCTCGCATAACCCAAAGTCCATCAACAATGGCTTGAATGAATAAACTCTAGCATAGTCTTACAATGAAATACAACAGTGAAGTAAATGAACTCTGACTGTATTATATGCATCAGCATCAGTGAATCTCACAAGCACGATATTGAGCAAATACGTAAAACAAGAATTTCAAAGATCTTTAAGAAAAGGTTCAGAAGTTGGACCGGTTGGCCCATGCTTTGTTTAAAAAGCTCTCACTGTAGTACCACCTATGGGATGGTTACGGTAGAAGAACTTGTCAGAGCAGGTCCTTCTGGCAGTAGGAGGTGCTCAGGGAGGAGCATAGCAGGAGGAGCATTTGTACGTCCATCAGTGGGTCATTCAGGGAGGAAGAAGTGCTCCTGGAGGAGCACTTACAGGCTTCCAGGGTGTAGGCCCTGTTCTCTAGCTGTGTCCTGTGTGGTGGTTCTGGGTGACATACGTTTTATGCCTCTTTTTTATGTCTGATACAGTTATCAATCTAAAATCAAAAAAGGAGACAAGCCCCCCAGGGAACTCTGAGACATCTCGGAGAGTAAATCCCGAAAAACCGCCTACTTACAACCTCCCAAGACTGAATCATAAATAGAAAACTTGTACAGACCGATAATGAGAAAGGAGATTGCAACTATCATCACACACCTCCTCCCAAAGGAAAGCCCAAGAACCACGTGGTTTCACCAGTGAATTCTACCAAATATTAAAAGAATCAACACTAATCCTTCTCAAACTCTTCCAAAAAATCGAAGAGAGAGAACACTCCCAAACTCACTTAAGGCCAGCATTACCCAGATACCAAAGTCAGATAAGGACATTGAAACTATAGGCCTGATGAATATATATGCAAAAAAATCTCAACCCCTCCCCCCCCCAAAAAAACCCCAAAACCAAAACCAAAAAAAACCTAGTAAGCCACTATGATCACATGGATCATCCCTGGAAAGCAATGCAAATCAATAAATGTGATATGCTACATTCAGAGAATGATTGATAGAAGTTATATTTTTATCTCAATAGATTCAGAAAATGCATTTACAAAATTCAACATCCTTTCAAAATAAAAACTGTCAGCCAATCGGGTATAGTAAAAATGCACCTCGACATAATAAAAGCCACATATGACAAACTCATGGCTAACGTACTCAATGGTGAAATGTTCAAAGCTTTCCTGCTAAGATCAGGAACAAGAGACAGGATGCCCACTCCTAGTCAGCTCGAACCGGAGCCCTAACCAGAGCAATCAGGCAAGAAAAAGAGAGAAAAGGTATCCGTATCAGAAGGGAAGTAAAATTGTTCACAGATACTACGTATTCTGTATGTATGTATGGTTAAAAAAAGGACCCTTTTGAACTGCATAGGGATGCAGTGATGAGGATACAGCTGTTTTATGGGTGAGAATCTTGTAACTGATCACGTCTACTTCTTTACATAGATTAAGAAACCTGGACTTGATTTTCTATGTGCCTTTTATAACTACATAGGACTTTGATAAGCTTTAGGTACTCTTTTTGATTTTTTACTCGTTTCATCCTTATACCTCATTTCACTGATATAAATTGCTTCAAATTGTTTTTGGAACAATATACTTTATACATACATCATCATCATCATGATACAAATTGATTTGTAAATGGCCAAGGATTCTTGTGATCTGCCTCCAATCTTTTGTAGCCTTATGTTCTACTTCAGTCCTAAAACACGTATGGAAAGTCATATTTTCTCTAAACGTACTATGTGGATTTCTGCAGTGATGCAACTAGGTACTCAGGATTAATAAGTAAGCAGATTTGGTTTGAGTCCTGGCTTTGCCTACAGCCTATGTAGCCTGAACCAAATTACTTAACCCCTTTGAACCTCAGTATCATCTGTAAAATGGTACCTTACAGAACTGTAAAGATGTTTCATGTAAAGCACTAAAACATAAGCAGTTTAAGATTTAATTTTTTAATCCCATTGGCCATTCACTAGCAGGCTGACTTCGGTTAGAAAAGCTCTCTGAACTTGCTTTTAAAATCATTATCTGCCTAATATTTTCCGGAATTAGATGAATATACGTAAATATAAGTGAACGTATATAAAGCACCTACCAGATGATTCCTAATTTTAGCTTTTTCCTTTCTTTACCTGTTGCCTCCATCTTGAAAGCGTTTTGTCATATTGGACTGCAAGGAGAGGGACTTCCTGTTTATTTTTCTAACTGCATTAATCTTGTCCGGCTCAAGGTTTCTCTCGAGTCCTGGCTGTAGGCAAAGCCAGGACTCAAACCTCCATTATAATATTTTGACTAGTGTTGTGTCGTTCCTGCCCCATCGTTCCAAGTTTTTGGGGGGGGAGGGGGAGCAACAGATTCTTTTATCTTTGTATTCCCTCACAATACCTTGCAATTGTTCAGTAATCGCTACTAATCGCTTTGAGTTAATTTTTCTGAGGATACCGTTAGACTTCTTTCTTTAGGCTTACTTGAGCAAGTGATCATTCCTTTTCTGATAACTTGGCCTCTCTCAACCTCACCGGACACTCTGCCGTCCTGTTGCGAGAAATCTGCGCAGTTAGTATGGGCAGCAAAACAAAACCACCAACACATTTGAAAGTGAAATTTTAATGTACTACATCGGACGACAGGGACACTAGATACTTCTGGATTGTGTTCCTCAGCCGGAGACCGGTGTGCTGGGCACACGTAGGTTCCCGGGCTCGTCGCCACTGTAACGACAGCGCGCGGCGACGCTCTCTAAGGCCGTCCTCAAACAGTGCGGGAAGACGACGTGCCCGGGAACGCTGCCCGGAACCGAAGGAACACAGGTCAGCGCGCCCTCCACACCTGGCGCGCAAAGGACCCTCGGTTGAGCTGTCCCGTCGTTACCGTCGCCCCACCTGGAAAACCACCACCACCCGCCCATCGCAAGGGCACCTTTCTTCCTCATTTCCCGGACGGCCGTCACGGCCACACGTCAGCACACAGGGACCGTCAGGCG
>NW_011889058.1:488065-498780 GCF_000151845.1 Pteropus vampyrus | reverse complement strand
ACCGGGACGCCGGCCCGGGCCGCAGGCCCCTGGAGCTGGGAACCGCATGCGCAGGGGTGCAGGGCGCTCTGCCCTGCCTCCATTGAGTTGTGTGTCTAGCTGGTCGCCCACCTCGGTGACTCAGTGTCACCCTTTCCTCCACGATGAGTAAACTGACATTAAAGAGCTGGCGATTAAAGAACAAAGATGCAGGCTGGTGCGGGCCAATGCACTGATTTTCAGAGCAGGATGGTCAGTTCTGGACCTTTAAACTTTGTCATCTAAAGCATTTAGGAAGAAAGAGGTAAAGGCTAGGAATTAGTATAAACTCGTTAAATGGACACACCGAACGAGGCAGCATTTTTCTGGTTGGAATGGATGAAGTTAGACATGTAAATTAGGGAGACGTTATGACGTAGCTGCAACTGCGTGTGAATTTCAGCAAGAACTTAGTCTTCGAGTGGCCTTTAGGGAGCCGGAGAAGTGTTGGCTGACCAGTGATCCAGGTGTGCAGAATCACAGTTGGATAACAACTGCACAGAATTTTGATGAGTGGCGACAGTTTCTGGAAGGTCTTCAAGGCCTGTCTCACTGCTTTTGCCTCTGTCAAAAATAACGTATGGGGCAGTGTCTCATAACTTGGAAGATGGCTTAGGATAGAGAAAAAATAGGAAATTTGCGTTGACATGACGCTGGGAACCTATTCTGCCAGTCTTATCTTACCAAATGGCTTCACTGTCACCTGATCTTTCAAATCCCGAACTTAGAAATAATACTTTTTCTCTTGTTCCCCGAGCATTTCATAATTAAGTCTTGTGGCTTCTGCCTCAGAAGTGGATTTCCATCAGGCCCTGATCTGTCCAACTGAAATGTCACCCCCCTGGCCCTGCCGTCGTTGCATCTCTCAGGTGGACTTCTGTAGGAGCCTTCTGACTGGTCTCCTGCTAGTCTTGTCCTATGAATGTGTCACCTGTCAGCCGGAAGGGCCTCTTAAATGTAAATCAGGTGGTGCTGGCCCTGATTAAAACGCGAGTGGATTCCGCGTCCCTGTGGAATCCGCAGGCCTGCGGGTTCCTGTGGGTCTTACTCCTTAGTCCTACTCCCGTTTCTCCCGTTGCTCTAGCATCGAGTCCTCTGCTCCTTGATGCCGCGTGTGTCCATGTGTCGGGGCCTTTGCTGCTCCCCGCGCTGCTCATTCTCTAGGTCCCAGCGCTTCAGCTTCCTAAACCTGTCTAAGACGAACTTCCCGCTCTACGCCTGTCTTTCTCTACTGCCGAGGTTCCCACAGTGTGGGTTGTGGGGCCCTGGGGATCCCACACTCTTCTAGGGGTCCGCAAGGCACATGTGGCCTTTTCACTTGGTTAACATTTGCACTGATCATACAAAAGCAGTTAGGGGTAAAACTCCCGAGGCCTCAGCGCAGATCAAGGTGGTGGTGGCTGCGTTATCGCCATGTGTCCCACTCAGAAACCCCATACTGCAAATGCAACAGAGAATGCAGAGCAGATGCGAGGGTCTACCTGTTGCCTCTTAAGCCAGATGTTAAAAAGATTTAGAAAGTGAAAACTTAGTATTCTTTTGAGAAGATATTTTTCATAAAAAAATGTTAAATGATAGATTTATTTTTAAATGAGTATTTGTAAAGTCCTAGTTTTAATTTATAATAGGGCAAATATTAATAGATATAAGCCATGTAGACCTGTCTTTGGGGTCTTCAGTAATATTTAAGAATGTAGAGTGGTCCTGAAACGAAAACGTTTGAGGACCCTTGTGCTATTAGTTTACTCTCAGTGATGTTTCTCATAATCTGCAATTACTATTATTTTTTGTGTTGCCCATTATCAATTTTATTTTTAAGAAAAACCTGGGAGGTAGGTGGGGATTTTTACAGATAGAGGAAATGAGAAACAGCGTAAGTGATTTGGCAGGTCCACTCAGCTAGTAAGTGGCAGAGTTGAGATTCGAATCTACATTTGAGTCCAAAGTGTGCATTTTATTGCTCAGCCTTGATGAATGGAAAGCTCTACGGATGGGTTAATTCATGTATTCGACACATACGTTAAAGCAGTTCTTGGCATAGGTGGGCTCTCCGCTAGGGGCTCAAAGTTCCAGGTCAGAGCCATGGCCTCTGCCTTGGCGCTTCACGACAGTGTGTCTGTCCCATGGTGGCAGGAGCAGCTTGTGGCCTCAGATAACAGGTGCTCAGATTCTAGGCTTTCCAGAGAAAACTGTCCAAACAGACCCCAGGAGCATTTCTCGCAGTGGTGACTGGCGCGGGGCGGGGGTCGAGAGGTGGTAGCCTGCGTCGTCTGTAAGTCTGCGGGGTGGGCCCGAGCGCCTGCTTCGCGCCTGGCACCATCCTGGGATGTGAAGGTGAGTGCGGCAGGATTTTGTTCTTTATCACAGTTTTCTCAGTTTACTCTTAAGAAGCAGTAACGTGACCTCGAGGGCCACTGTGTTTTAGGATCTCATGGCTTCCATCTGTTCTCTCAGCAGACGGATGCAGGACTTTTCTTCCCAGCCGCACCTTTAGCTGGCTGCCTGCGGAGTCTGTTTTGTTGGAGAGGTTTGTCATGCTGCATTTCCAGAGAGCTGACACAGGCAGACCTGGAGCCGAGGAACAAGCAGGTTCTTTCTTGTGCAGATGACCAGTTTGGGCCTTGTAGAGTTTCTGGATGAATTCAGGAATGCTACACTGTACCCTCAGGAGAGGTGACGACTGGGACAGGCTGTGTGGTGGAATGTCACTTTTCACAAAGCAGCAGCGTGTGGTGGCCTCTGGTTAACCCAGGTGCTGTTGGTGGGTGGCGATTCAGGGCAGGCAGTCAGGGGTCCCGCATGAAAAAGCTTCATAAAGGCACGACCTTCCTTCTCCACGGTTGAACTTTGGCAGGCAGGCAGGAAGTCAGCATACTGGTTACCTCGAGGGAGGTGTGATTGGGTAACACTTAAGTTCTGAAACTTTTCTGATCCTGGGAGCAGTAGTGAGCGAACATCGGTTCAAAGTCTTGATCTTCGACACAAAACTAGGCTTGGACAACCACACTAAGCCATGGGTCTTCGTTTCGTAAGCTGAGCTGAGCAGTTTTTTGTAAGCTGTCCCAGGGTCTTCCCACTGTCTCTGTGACAAGGACGCTGTCCCTGCGTGTCAGGAGCCAGCGGTGCCTGCAAACCAGTCTGTGGTGCTGAGACCTTCAGCGAGTGTTACCGCAGCTCGGCAGGGACTCCCCTGGGGGCCCTTACAGGGCCCCGTGACCAGGCCGCTCTGGGTCGGCTGACATCCGGGCACTGAGGGGGATCTGGCTGTGAGTGCCCCTGAGGCTCCCGGATGCCCATCCTGTGCGGAGGACACAAGCAGCGGGGCTGTCTCCCTGTGGGTGGCGGGGGCGGGGGTTCCCGGGGAGCCCGATGTGCGGGGCCGCCCCGACAGCGCCCTCTGGAGTTGGAGGGGTCCCCGCAGTGGGTGCAGGGGAGGAGCTTGTGTCACCCATGAGTGGCGCGGCGGCTGTGGGCGGCGCTCCCGGGCGCGAGTGACAGGTCGCAGCTGGCGCGGGCGCCCCTCCCGCCCGCCTCAGCGTGGCCGTGGCGTAGGGGTCGTCAGGGCGGCCAGGCCGGTGTCCGGTGTCCGCGTGTCGGTGGGAAAGCCCGGGCCGTGCTGAGGAGCTGCCCGAGCCCTCGCTGCGGCCGCCCCGGACGCTGTCCCTGCCCAGCGCTGCCCCACCGCGCGCCGCGCCTTCGCTGGGGCTGAGTCCCCCGGCGTGTGCTTGATGGGCTCGTCGCCGGTGCCGCGTGGCAGCGGCGCGTCCCATTCGCAGCGTGTCGTTTCCTTCGCCCTCAGTTTTCCCTTCTAATACAGACGTCTGGGGAGCGTCCAGGCTGGGGCCACTGCGGACAGGCGCTGCCGCCCACGCCCCTGCGCGTCCGGGTCCAGTGGACGCTGCCGGCGGCCTCTCCCTCCCGCACTGAGGCGCTGTAGTCCCAACAGTGCTTAGTGTCATCTGTCCTTGTCGCACGCTAGCCGTTCTGGTCTGAGTACTGTCATCCCCGACTTTTAATTTCCGGTTTGTGCTAATAAGGTTTTTATGCCCATTAGCCATTTCTTTGTGTGAAGCTCTTGTTTAAATGTCCTCCCATTTTTTTTACTGGGTGGAATTTTTTTTCAAATATTTACTTTTATCACCCATACTTTTTCTTTTCTAAAGAAAGACTTTAAACTCAGGTACTTATATATTCAGACACTACGCACACACTCAAATTTAACAGAACTACGGTATGTTAAAATTATGACAGAATACAACCTTACGTATCCAGAGCCTCGCCTTCCAGCTGAAACAGAGTCCTAGGCTCAAGGCTGGAAGTTACAGGCCTCGTGGGTGTTGCGAGCACATTCTTCCTTTGACAAAGCAAAAAACCGATCTTCTCTACATAGAGGAGAATAATTTTTTGTCGATCCCTTCTCCGTATGTCCCGTATCGGGATAGAGTTTACCTAAATGTCGAGTGCTGTAACGTACACCTTTCAGTCGTGTTCCTGTCTTGTCTTCTAGGCTGAGGTCGGTCCCCTGCGGCCTAGCCTTTCTGGCAGACAGCGTCACCGGAACACAGCCGTTTGCCCGTTGCCTGTGGCAGCTGTCGGGCTACAGCAGCAGATCCGAGTCGAGTCGCTAGGACAGAGACCTCCCGACCCACAAAGTCTAAACATTTACCGCCTGGCCACTCACGGAAGCCGTTTGCCAAGTCCCGCCCTCGCAGTAAACCGTGACCCCGTGCCAGGCGGCACCACGCTGCCATCTTGGAGCTCCTGTTACCTCCTGTGCCTCAGGCCCCCCAGGGCAGGCCCCTGGGCGACGCGGGCATGCAGGGCGTATCCACTCCACACGCCGTGTTCTGCAGTAAGCAGCCTTACTGTTTGCCTAAGCCTAATCTCTTTAAGGCTGGTGAGGGCCTTTGTCTTAGTCACGGGGTGGAAAGCCTGGGCACCCCCCTAAACAGTGATCCCCAGAAAATGGGTGCAGTCAGGCAGCTGTCGGCCTTCCGCCTCTCTGCCCGGTGCCTTCGCACTCACTGTGCAGCTTTTTGCCCTGGCCGCTGACGCCCTCTGCCAAGCACTGTCAGGTTGGTGACAGCCACGCTGAGCCCTAGGGTTGCTGCCCAGTGACGACCAGGGACGTGCTTCCTGCGGACGTGTGGCCGTGCTCTCTAAGCGTGACGGTGTGCCACCGGCAGTCCGTGCGGTGGCTTCGCCAGTACAAGGACAACTTACAGTTGTGATGGCTGTGTATACGTGACGCTTACGTCAGAGCAGTGCGGGCCTGACGGGGACGGACACACAGAGTCAAACCTGACAAGACGGGCTTCGACACACCCCTGGGAGAAGGCGAATGTAGCTATGAGCGGCCTGACCCGGTTAGGGACCGTTTAATGAGTTTCTGACGGGGTATGTATCTTAACTCTGTCACAGGTTTGTTCCATGTCGTTCATTGTGCTACCTATACCAATGTTTGTGAATTTCCACGAGACTTTTTCTCATAGAATCAGCATCCAGAGGACACGGTTATAATAACGGTCCATGTAAACATATACATAATTTCTTGTATTAAGAAATAGGCCATGAACAGCACCCCAGGAGTCCCCACCGTGCTCTGTCCAGTCAGGACTCCCATGGGACCAACCGCCGTCCCGATGTGTGACAGCCTCGGTGAGCTCTGCCCACGCATTGAACGTTGTACGATGAGATCGTATGGATGTTCCCTGATGGTGGACATCTTTTGGTCAGCGTGAGAGGTTCATTGTGTCACTGTGTAGCAGTAGGCCGTCCATTCTCACGTCGTGGTCCAGCAGGTCCCCGGGTCACGTCGCTCTGGACTGTCATTTTCTCGTTGAAACGGCTCACGCTTTTGCTAGCCAGGGCGCTCGGCTTGGCCCTCCGCCGAAGGCATCTTATGCTGAGACCATGACAGTCTTAGGCTTGCAGCTGGGGTGGACGCTGCTGGCGGGGGCCCGGCTCAGGTGCTGTTCTCACACGAGGCCAAGGCGGAAACTGGGCTCTCGTCTCAGAAGCCATGACCTGGAGATTGGGGCGCCGATCGACGGGAGTTGAGGAACTCCTGGTTCTGCCGCGGCGAGCGGTGTGGTTTTGACCGAGTGGCTCAGTTCCTCTGGGATGTTGGGTTTCTCGGCCGTTCTGCAGGCCGTGGCGCGTAGGACCCACCACTTCCCCACGCAAACTTTATTTCTTACCTTTTCATTTAAATCTGTTCGACTAGCTGATGCCTTATCGTAGTTAAGAGTTTTGAAGTGTGGACGGGCCCTTCCCGAGCCCTGCTCCCCAGTCAGCCAGCTGCCTGTCACGCCGGCCGCCAGCACACGCACACGCGAGTGCGCGGTGTGTCCCCGCCCTTCCACGCTTCTAAGGAAACGACAGCATCTAGAACGTCCTGCTCCTTCCACTGGCTCCATTTTGAGGATGGCTTTTCTGTATGAGGTTGTTTTATCGCCACACGAGTCCTTCTGTAGAGAATACGTTCTATCTGATAACGGGCCAAACGCGTAAGTGCGTCCCCCGGGTCCAGCGCCCCCGGCGCCGGCACTGTGAGTTGACACGTTGGTTGCTTCCTCAAGAGCAGGTGCCGTGGCCGGCGCTGTGCGTTCAGGGCATTTAGAATTCCGAGGGAGATTGTACCAAGAAAATGATGTGCACGTCAGCTAGCTGTTAGGAGCCATCAGACGGCTACAGCGATGTGTACAAAAGGAGACTAGTTAGTGCAGATGTGACGAGCTGGGCAACTCTTTAACGTATGTAGCTTTGAGGTGGAGGGTGTGAGTCAATGCCACAATTAAGTGGGAATTAGCTGTGTTGGTCGTGAGAGCTTCAGACGACTGGGAAGAGACCCCCAAAATCGTTAGCTTTTATCTGCTCTCCAAACAGTTAGCAGATATTTTTCAGGCACACATTACGTGTCAGACTTTGTGCAAGGCTTTAGGGGTACAGAGATGAGGCGGACAGGGTTCGTGGGCCCAGACACCTCAGAGCTTTCCTGAGAAGGTCCAGTTGTGCCGGACCCTGAGTGCCGACGCGTGTGGCAGAGCAGGGGAAAGCGGGAGAAGGCAGGAAGGAGGGGACCAAGTGGGAAGGAGACGGAATCGTGGCGGTGAGCCAAAGCGCTGCCGAGTCGAAGTCGGGCGGTGGCGTCAGGCGTCCCAAAGGGGACTTCCGGGAGCGTTATGGAGTCCGAGGATGAAAAGTGGGAGCAGAACGGTTACGTGGTTGAGAGCTGGGCTCTCGGAGGAGCTTAGGGGTGCTGGAGGAGGCAGCTGGGGGTGGCGCCGGGGAGAGCAGCACGTGGTGGGGCCAGCTGTACTCGGAAATGATTTTTATTCAAGCCCTAAAATAAAATCAGAGCAGTTCGGAGTTAGCTCAGTCGCTTTCGACAGTGAAACCGATGCGCCTCGCTTTAACGTTAAAAAGCCTCGCCAGGACTTAGGGAGAGCCGCGAGCTCACACGACACGGAGCGTTTAAGGCCGGAGAGGCGCACGCGGGAGATCCACGGAATGCTGCCGGTGCGGAAGGTTTTGTTGGAGCCGGGTGTCACGTCAGAAGGGGTATTTCGCACAAAAGGTCAACTTAGGTTTTCGGGCTGGGGGTAAGGACAGACCTTTGCCTGTAAGGTCCAGCCGACCGGCCTGGTGCCAGCAGACAGTGCGTCTGGCCCCGGCCGTTGCAGACCGTGGGGCCGGCAGGTCCCCTCCGTCCTGGAGGCCCGGGGCCCCGCGGGGGCAGGAGGCGTCTTCTGACTCTTCTGCCTGGCTCTGGGACCGGCTTTATCATTCTGCGGTGTGGCAGACAGACGGCTCTTGGTGTTACTTAGGATCTCTAGTTACATAGAGTTAAACCGACTTTGAAACAAGTCTCTAGATTTTTCTCAAGGCAAGCAAAGCTGCTCCATCACCTTCTGACCTTCACGCACTCAGTGTTTGTTTAATTTTGGCAGTTTGAGTTCTTGGTGGCAGGAAGGATCACAGAGAATGTCCTGTCTCTGGGTAAGGCGACTGCCTGGGACCCTGTAGACAGAGTCTCGCTTACAGCAGCGGACTCATGCGAAGACACCGCCACCCCCTGACCCCACCACCCCGTCCTCTGGGGACAGAAATGGGTAGTAGGAGGCACGGGCCGGATGCCGTGGGCGTGAACTCTGCCAAGTGCAGTCGCTTTGTTGCCCGCGCGCGTGAAGGCGGGAGCCACGTGCAGGACACTCGCTCCGGTCTGCGGGACGTTAGATGTGTGCTGCCCCGGATCTCGTGCACTTGCAGCCGCCTCAGCCGGGCTGGCCGTTAGCAGGCCACGTGCATTTGAGCACACCCACCTCCTTGAGAACCCTATGGCCCCAAACAGTGGACACGCACAGACGTGGGGCGTTGGCGTGAGCCTCGTGGGACTCGCGGGTGTGGGGCCCACCTGTGGCCTCCAGGTACGCTCTTTCATAGGCCTCTTTCTGAGCAACAGATGCTCCAGGATAGACACAAGGGATTATTTTGAGGCCTAGGAGGCTGCCCAGCAAGGGCCAGCCCTGAACAGAAAGAAAGTTGGGTGACAGAGGCCCGCCTGGCCCTGGGGGAAAGGCTTCCTGCTTCCTCCTGTGAAGAGCAAGAGCCACATCTGCCAAGCAGAGTGACAGCCCAGAGCTGCGTGGATTTTAAACTCATGCTCCATGCGAAAAGTAAAATGCTGTTTTCCCCTGCTAGCTAATTTGAATTATTGTTGTTTTAAGTTTGCTTTAACAGCATGTCATACTATTACTGAAAAATGATTTGATTTTATTTATTATGTTTGAGCTTTGTTAAGGAGAGAAATCTTGCTTAAAATAGAAAACTTTTTTGGAAAAATCTTAATTCATAAGCAAAACAATGTCATTTTTCAGTTATAAATTTTATAGTTTCTTTTAGCGTTTTGCCTATCATTTGCAGTTAATTAAACCCTTCCTCATTTTTGAGTAACATATTAAGTAGTTTCGACATATAGACTTGTTTCATTCTGCATGCTGAAATGTTTCTAATTTTGCATGTTAGAGGTTCATCTGAGGTGGTCTTTTATTTCTGTGTTCAACCTTTAGCTTAAAACACTTGCTATTTACTTCTTAAAACACAGTTTTCAACAGATATTTTACTTGTACCTTCCTAACTTACAAACTGCTTCCCACGGTAAAAACTTTTTCAAAGGGAATAATAATGGATGGGTTGTTGTGGTCCCAACAGTCATTTCTTTTGAGCCTAGGGAGTCATAAATGTTTCATTATTAGTGTAGTGCAGAAATTTAAAAAGTGTGCTCTTCGACTAGAATGTGGTTATAGTTAAGAATAAATAGAATAAAAACGGGTTATGTCTTTTCGTTAGTAGAGCCATCTTACTTACAAATGAAGTTGAAGTCTTTTGAATTACATTACTATTTCTTGAAACTGGAGTTTGCTTTACTCGCGAATCTGTCAGAAGGATTTTTGAAGCTGTTTCCTGCTTTCTCCAGGCCCTGTCCCTGTGCACCGCAGCTGTGCACCCCACCTCCGGCCCGTGGGCTGTCACAGTTCCTGCTTTAAGGCAGGTTCTACTGCTGGATGGAGTTGGAAGTGCAGGCTGCTTTCTCAGACGGACTCAGCTCTGAGAAAGGGGGCAGGCCCACTTAGTGCATGCGTGCTCGGGAAATAGATTTCTCAAGTCTTAAAACCAGCCCCCTACCCTGCCTTCGAAATTTTAGATTCTAATATTTTGGGGTCAGATTTGATATAGAGATTTGTATGTGACACGTTTCTAGTCTTCGTGCAGTTAATATGTATTGTATATTTATGCCCAGATTCTAAGACCTGGAGTATATTCACTTATTTTAAGGAATTGCAGAGATTAAGAACATCTTTATGGCATCCTTGACAAATGTTTGTGGTTATCACGTAGTCATTCTGGTTTGAGAATGCTTTGCGGCGTGCGGCCGTTTACCTAAGGGGGCTTGCAGAGGCCCGCCGTGAAACCCAAGGGCTGTGCAGTTCGCAGCCCTCCCCTCCCCAGACCGTGCCACCTGACTTAATCTCTCTTGGCAGCAGTTTTCTGAGGTCGATTGAATGAGTGAAGCAGCTTCTATCTCTTGACCAGAGTTCTGTTGACTGAGTGAGTTAGGAACGGTGTGGATTACTGGTGACCCCTGAGAGTGACTTAGAGGTGACGTGCCTCCAGGATTCGTAGTGACTTTGAAACCACACGCAGCGGGCAGGCCAGGCTAAGCACATTATGGCTTTCGTGTGAGCTGGCGAGTGTGGCCGTGAAGCCCCAGGAGCTGAGTTTCAGATTTTTAAAAGTCCCGCGAAGAGGAATTTAGAATCGCTTCCTGCGTGTCCATCATCTCAACGCTTCTCATTTCCAACTTAAAAGGCATGCCCATTGAAAAGTTAAGATACCATTAATTTCATCTAAAACCTCTCATAAATCTGTGACATAATTTGGTTTCTGAACAGTAACCAAACGATTTAGTTTTATTTCTGTGATGAGAATAACACCTGGTGTTTATTGACTATACTTATGCGATTTTATAGATGGAGTTTTAACATTGAATGCGGAGAGCACTAATTATGCCTGTCAAGTCCCAAACTTCCATAAATGTGAAATCTGTCTGCTATCTTTTCCAAAAGAGTCCCAGTTTCAACGCCACATGAGGGATCACGAGCGAAACGACAAGGTATGTATTTACAAGGGGCGTC
>NW_011889058.1:485250-488015 GCF_000151845.1 Pteropus vampyrus | reverse complement strand
GTGCCACCTGACTTAATCTCTCTTGGCAGCAGTTTTCTGAGGTCGATTGAATGAGTGAAGCAGCTTCTATCTCTTGACCAGAGTTCTGTTGACTGAGTGAGTTAGGAACGGTGTGGATTACTGGTGACCCCTGAGAGTGACTTAGAGGTGACGTGCCTCCAGGATTCGTAGTGACTTTGAAACCACACGCAGCGGGCAGGCCAGGCTAAGCACATTATGGCTTTCGTGTGAGCTGGCGAGTGTGGCCGTGAAGCCCCAGGAGCTGAGTTTCAGATTTTTAAAAGTCCCGCGAAGAGGAATTTAGAATCGCTTCCTGCGTGTCCATCATCTCAACGCTTCTCATTTCCAACTTAAAAGGCATGCCCATTGAAAAGTTAAGATACCATTAATTTCATCTAAAACCTCTCATAAATCTGTGACATAATTTGGTTTCTGAACAGTAACCAAACGATTTAGTTTTATTTCTGTGATGAGAATAACACCTGGTGTTTATTGACTATACTTATGCGATTTTATAGATGGAGTTTTAACATTGAATGCGGAGAGCACTAATTATGCCTGTCAAGTCCCAAACTTCCATAAATGTGAAATCTGTCTGCTATCTTTTCCAAAAGAGTCCCAGTTTCAACGCCACATGAGGGATCACGAGCGAAACGACAAGGTATGTATTTACAAGGGGCGTCGAGATGTGAGCGTTGGAACTGGAGGTGCAGAAATCCACACGCGAGATAGAACTTGTTCGATAATTTAGAGTCCTCGACTGTGGAGCATTTCACAGCATGTGAGACGTGTTCTGACATGTTGTTTTCTGTCGTAGTTGCATTCCTAGCTATTATTAGGTGACAGGAGAGAGTGAGGGCTCGTCTGATGAGTGTGTGTCAAAATTACGTACGAGTGGAGAAAGAAATATTCTTAAAACGTGACTTTTCTCGGGGAGTTTGATTTCCTGCCTGAGTCAGCAGGGAGCTGGCGCACCGTGGTGCGTGTGGTGTGTGTTTCCCCCGCAGGGCGTGCTGCCCCTTAAGGGGCCTCGCACTTGACAGGCGCTTCCGGCAGTGGCTGGCCTTCCCGTAGGCGCAGCCCCATCTTAGAGATCCGCACCCCCTCTGCAGTGCGCCCTGCGGCCTGAGTCAGGACCCTTAGTGTCCCGATGGAATGGCTTGCCCGATACACGGGAAGTGGCAGTTAAACGACAACTGAAAAAGTGGCCCCGGCTTTTCTCCCAGTGGGAGAGCGTGAGCTAGTGAGCCATGGGAGGGCCGACAATACCAGGGTCTCTTCTCTGGGACCAGGATGTGACCAGCCCCGCTCAGCTTCCAGCGTGAGTGACGGCCTGCAGCGGGGTTTGCGTGCTACTAACACGGCGCCCTCTGGCGTCCCCCCAAAAGCCACAGCCCGAAAGCGCTGGCTCCCCGCCACCGGTCTGGGCATCCCAGACAGAAGTGGTCCAGTGGTTACACTATCTTTCTGCAAGTAAGTGGCAGAATACCTTCCCTTTGCGGAAAATTTTAGACCGACATAAGCAGCTCTGTTAAAACCTGGGAACATTTTCGATTACCTGTTTTGCTTAAAGCGGTGTAGTTTACAGCCGGGGAGCTGGCCAGAAAGGAAGGGAAGAATGGCAGCAGTGCAGGGCTCACATTCGTTGCCATGGAGACTGCATCCTGCATCCTGACACGCGGACAGGCAGCCTTTGCTGGTAGGAGTCTAGTCTGCGTAGGTGTGTGGCTGTCCTGCAGTCCTTTGAGACACTCTGGGAGCAGCTTTATGTGTCAGTTTGGACCGGTCGAGGCGTCAGAGAGGCTGGAAAGGCCGTCTGGACCGTGGTCCCTGTCGATGTTCGCATGGCTTTGTTGTGGAAAGACTGTGTTTCAGTGGCTTCTTGCCTTTTCTCTCCAAATAGCCACACCGATGTGACCAGTGCCCCCAAACGTTTAATGTTGAATTCAACCTGACACTTCATAAGTGTACCCACAATGGGGAGGACCCCACCTGTCCTGTGTGTAACAAGAAATTCTCCAGAGTGGCTAGTCTCAAAGCGCATATCATGCTGCATGAAAAGGAAGAGGTAATTATTTCGGCCTATACTTTGTTAACTGGTTTTTAAATGCATCTAACCCTTAGGAGGATTTTAGGTATAAACTAGTTTAAAAAGCCTTTCGTGTGGATTTCCAGGACTTAACCTTCATTAAGTGTGCCTTAGCTGACCTCCATTTCACAGATGATACATTTATTTTCTGTACCTGTTAATTTGGTTGGAGACGTTTTAACGTGTAGTATATTTGGAGGGTCAACATATGTCTACGTTGGCTAGAAGGGGTCCCCCACACACATATATTTAAAGCTGAAAATAACTTTTATAGGAATCTGTAGTGGCCAAAAGTAAATTTTCTGCCTCTGAAGATGGGAGAGTGTCCTTGCTCGGCTCCTGGACCCCCTGACGTGTGGGGGTTTGGGAGTAGAGAGACTCACGACGACACAAAGCAGTTTATACACCAGGTGAACATCCCTGGGGGCCACAGGCATAGTCCGGGGACAGCTTCACGGGTGACTGGGGAAAGACAGCTCCCTGGTGCTGGGCTTCGAGGGCCTACTTTATAGTGGAAATGACTGTTACCTTAAAAATACTGTAGGAAATTAGGAAAATACAAAAAGTAGGAAGGAGAGCATGAAAGTCACTTGCAGCTGTCCCTTCCAGGGCTCATTGCAGATAACTGTTTGGCACGTTTTCCTGCTGAGACAGAAAAACAAAGACAGTGTTCAAG
>NW_011889058.1:483455-485200 GCF_000151845.1 Pteropus vampyrus | reverse complement strand
CCTGTCGATGTTCGCATGGCTTTGTTGTGGAAAGACTGTGTTTCAGTGGCTTCTTGCCTTTTCTCTCCAAATAGCCACACCGATGTGACCAGTGCCCCCAAACGTTTAATGTTGAATTCAACCTGACACTTCATAAGTGTACCCACAATGGGGAGGACCCCACCTGTCCTGTGTGTAACAAGAAATTCTCCAGAGTGGCTAGTCTCAAAGCGCATATCATGCTGCATGAAAAGGAAGAGGTAATTATTTCGGCCTATACTTTGTTAACTGGTTTTTAAATGCATCTAACCCTTAGGAGGATTTTAGATATAAACTAGTTTAAAAAGCCTTTCGTGTGGATTTCCAGGACTTAACCTTCATTAAGTGTGCCTTAGCTGACCTCCATTTCACAGATGATACATTTATTTTCTGTACCTGTTAATTTGGTTGGAGACGTTTTAACGTGTAGTATATTTGGAGGGTCAACATATGTCTACGTTGGCTAGAAGGGGTCCCCCACACACATATATTTAAAGCTGAAAATAACTTTTATAGGAATCTGTAGTGGCCAAAAGTAAATTTTCTGCCTCTGAAGATGGGAGAGTGTCCTTGCTCGGCTCCTGGACCCCCTGACGTGTGGGGGTTTGGGAGTAGAGAGACTCACGACGACACAAAGCAGTTTATACACCAGGTGAACATCCCTGGGGGCCACAGGCATAGTCCGGGGACAGCTTCACGGGTGACTGGGGAAAGACAGCTCCCTGGTGCTGGGCTTCGAGGGCCTACTTTATAGTGGAAATGACTGTTACCTTAAAAATACTGTAGGAAATTAGGAAAATACAAAAAGTAGGAAGGAGAGCATGAAAGTCACTTGCAGCTGTCCCTTCCAGGGCTCATTGCAGATAACTGTTTGGCACGTTTTCCTGCTGAGACAGAAAAACAAAGACAGTGTTCAAGTTGCACGTGTAAAACTCGCATCCTAAAGATTGTGTTCGTACTTTCTATATGGGTTTGCGTATTTTTATATATGGCTTTAATTTTTAATATAAAATCATTTATCTTTTAATGTCATTATGTAAGTAATGTATGTTTCTTTTGGGAAAAGTTAGAAAGTAAACAGAAGTAATATTAAAAGAATAATCACATCAGTTGTAGAAAATGCATGTAGTGTTTCAAACTTCTTTTTGCTATACGTGCTTTCCATAATAGTTTGTGTTTAAAAAATAGTTTGTTTTTTTTTAATGCATAAATAGTTATGCCACTAGACAGACTGTTTGGTGACCTGCCCTTGTCCCTTAATATACTGTGAATATTTTCTTTTCCTTTTCATGTACTGTATCCTGAGTCTTCCCACTTGTCAGTATTTTAAATTACTTTATTAAAGAAGTAGCATGATGATATGTAATCGTTTCCTTTATTATTTAACGTTTAAGTTGTTTATACTTTTTCAGCGTTATAAATACTACATCTTTGTGTATATCCTAAATGACTTCATCAGGGTAGATCTCTCCCAGCTACAGTTGGATTTCTGGACTCCAAGACTTTTTCGAGTTCTCTGTAGACGCCGATCGTGTCCCAAAACGCTGCCCCTGCTCCCTGGACTATGGCACTCTCCAGCAATGGCCGTGGTTTTGTTTTTAAAACAGAAATGTTTGTATTAAACAATGGCACGTTAAAATGTTTTGGAATAAGTACTGTCTGCACACCATCAGACACCCAGCAGACAAGCCTGCAGAGGGTGGAAAGTCGCGTCTCCGTCAGCCCCC
>NW_011889058.1:478652-480977 GCF_000151845.1 Pteropus vampyrus | reverse complement strand
GTTGGTGTTTCCATTTTCATTGCATTAGATTTTTAGATTGTTCCTGAGAATCGAACATTACAAAATCGAATCTTTATCGTCAAACATCGCTCAGTAATGTTTTGTTCATAATTCAGTACGTTATTTACGCTTACTCTTGAACGTTTTCAGGTTTTTCTTAACGCCGTTCTGGGGGGAGTGTTTATTTGTCTGTGGGAGTGCAGGGCTGAGCTCCGCAGCCCTGCATCGCACGAGATTTTCTTGGTGTTTTCAGGTGTACAGCTTCATCTATACATCATAATTGGGCAATAAGATTTGGTTTTTTGTTTTGCTCTAGTTTCAACGACCACGAGTGGTTTAAAGCCACCTTGTGATTGTTGTCCCCATAATATGCTGCAGCAGCCCCCCACCCCCAACCTCCTTATTCTGAAAGCGCCATGCTTGAGAGAGCAGCGCCCCTGGGAGGCGATGGCTCCTGTGCCCGGATCCGCCGCCTTTAGAATGTCCCAGCTCTCACCCCACACACCTTTTCTGAACAGTGTTGAAGCGAGGCGTGCACATCGTCTTACTTGTCCCCTCCAGTGCCATCGCGCACTTTCCCGAGGGACGGAGACGCTTCCGTCGTCATCACAGAGCGGTCCCCACAGCCTGGAGTGACCCATCTTCATAGGTCCCCGTCTGGAGGGCAGGAGTGACAGTGACCGACAGTGTGTGGTGGAGAAGTGAGCTTTGAGCACTAGGGCCAGCTGTCCCTTTGACCCTGGGAGAAGGGGTTCCTGCGGCAGGCGCCTCCTGCTCCCCTGGACCGTTCTGGGCGTCTCGCTGCACAGCTCCGCGGGTCCCGGGTGCCAGGGGTTTCGCACGGAGGCCTGGCCCGGCCGCGCCGCGTGTGCAGGCGGGGGCCAGGCGGCCTGGTGTCGGGAGAGGCTGCTGTGCAAGATGTGGTCACCGCGTAGCCTCTGAGTCCTGGAGCTTCTGTTCCACGCTGATGTTCACCCGGCCCCTGCTTGTTCCCACAGCGAGTGTGTGACACATACAGTTCGCTGCTGAGAACTGACCCGTGTTGGTGGGGGGGGGGGTGCTTGGTGGCCTTACTTTGTCCGTCCGCCTGTGTCGGGGTCAGGACGCGTGGGGAGCATGCCGTGGAACAGCAAAGGAGGCAGGACGGAGGGACGTCGGCGGGAGTGTTGAAACGCTGCAGCGCGTGGTCCAGGCCGGGCGGGCAGCGTGCGCACATGTGTGTGCGTGTGTGTGTGTGCGCGCGCTGCCCGTCTGGGTGGGCCCGGCCCTCGGCGTGGTGGGGGCCCGGTGTGGCTTCCAGGCCAGGCCGGCACACGGTCGTCCCCGCGGGTCCTCCGCACAGGCCACCAGGACACTGAGAGTCATGGCTTCCACTGTCAATGCTTCTTCACGCAGGCCTTGCAAACTCCACTCCGACTTCTTCCGTAGCTGAAAAGAGAGATAACAGTAACGTATCCCCTCCAGAAGTTCTGAGGTTTTTGTACGTTATTTTCAGAGTTTCCCTGCGTTGTATTTTCTTTTCCACATACTTTGTCCAAGTTGTTTCCCAGTTGGTTCTCCACGGGGAGCTCATGGTCCTTCTGCCTGCGATGCCCCCTGCTCGTCACTGCATTCACTCTGTCTGCTCAGGTGTTGCTGGTGCTTAGCGCTGCTGTGACGTGGTCTCCTGAGACGGGGGGTCGCCCCACAGGCGAGGGGGAGCCTGCGCAGCCCGCCCTCGGCCTCCAGCCGCCTCGGCCCCCAGCCGCCTCGGCCCCTCACCGTTGTGGATCCCAGAGTGGAATCAGCCCTCGAGTTGGGACGATCCTCTTCCCGGAGGCCGTGGCGAGATGCGTGTTTCCCGAAGCCAGGCGCCTTTACTTTTCTGCCGCGACTCAGCCCTCCTGCATTTCCAGCCTTGGGCCAGAACAGCTTCTCAGGTCCGCGTGTGACCACGAGAAGGGGAGGCCAGGGCGGTCGGGAGAGGCTCGGCGCAGCCGCGGTGCGCAGACGCTGCCGGGGGCTGTGCGGACGCTTCATCCTCCTGCCGTCACGGGGAGCAGGTTCCGGAGGCTGGGAAGCGGTGTTCGGCAGTCTGACCTTTGTGACCCTATGCGGAACAGGGGCTCAGGACTAGGGGCTCCACACGAGCAGAACCCAGAAGTCCGTGCGGTGCCTGCTGCGGCTGTGCAGATGTGCAGGCGGCGTGGAGGCGGGGTGCTCTCTGTCCGGGCTTCCCGCCCCCGCAGTCTGGCGCTGTGCGGTGCGGAGCTGGCAGGGCGGCGCTGCCCACGGGGTCGTCTGGGACGCCCACTGCCCCGCTGTGTCTGGTTCACGATGACAGGG
>NW_011889058.1:478104-478602 GCF_000151845.1 Pteropus vampyrus | reverse complement strand
CTAGTGCGGGAAAGGAGTTGAGGTGCTGCAGGCACCTGGTGACTGGAGGCCAGGGATGCTCTGGAACCCGGGCAGCGCCCAGCGCCCCTCCAGACACACAGGGAGCTGGCGCCTCGGAATGGAGTCGCTGTGTGAATTTACGGAGTCACATATGTGTATTTAGAATTCTGACGGAGATTGTCAACTTGCTGTCCATGGAGGTTTAACCGGTGTCAGCCCCAGCCCACCATAGTGTGTGAAAGGGCCATTTCTTCGTGCCATTTCTGCTATCTGTGCTTTAAAACTTGTCTCTTCCTATCCAGTAATTGTAAGATGGTATGTTTTTGTTGTTTTAATTTGTATTTCCTTCATTATAAGTGAAGTTTAGCATCTTTCAACGTTTATTAGTAGTATTTTTTCTGTTTTCTAATTTTCTTACCTTATCTTGGGATGTGGGTGGAGATTATTGGTCTGTTCTTACGGATTCGTGACAGCTGTTTACATACATAGGAAGTTAAC
>NW_011889058.1:475372-476972 GCF_000151845.1 Pteropus vampyrus | reverse complement strand
GTGCCACATCTAAGCAGGCGGCTGCTGCTACAAGGCAAGCTAAGATCCAGACTGACAGCGTAATACCCCAGATGTCCAGGGTGCAATCGAAAACCACTCGTGGTGCTAAGAAGCAGGGCAGTCCCAGTCCAGTGGGGAGAGACGGCAGAAGACCTAGATGTTGGAATCACCTGGCAAGCATTTTTCAAGCAACCATCCTACAAATGCCTCATGAATTGTCTTGAAACATGGATGAAATGGAGATGAAGACATGGCATAAATGGAGACTGGAAGAACCAAAGGGAATTTATTGAACTGAGAAAGCCGGTGATTGAAATAAAGGACTCAGTCGAAGGTCTCAACAGTAGACCAGAAAAGACAGAAGAAAGAATCAGTGACCTTGAAGACAGATCAGTAGAAATTACTTGAGCTGAACAACAGGAAAAAGTCGATTAAAGCAGTTCCCAGAGCCTCAGGGAACGTTGGGACAGTGATCGAAGACCCCGCATGTGTGTCAGAGGACTTGCAGAAGGATGGGGAGGGAGAGCGGCCGAGACTGTGCTTGCAGAAGGTGACCCAGATTTGGTGGCAGGCGTAACGCACACGTTCGAGAAGCTGAGCGAACCCACCATAGGGGAGTAAGCCCAAGGGACGTGCACCAAGATACATCGTGATCGAACTTCCGAAAAGCAAGGGCAGGAAGTGACCCTGAAGAGGGCACGGGGAGAGCATCTGTCACCTCGGCGCCACACCGATTCGGTGACATCTGGATCTGTGGGCTCCAGAAGCAAGCGGCACACTTCAGTCGTTGAGGGGAAGGCACCATCAGGCATGGGTTCTGTATGTGGTGGAGACGCCTGGGGGGAGGGGAGGGGGGTCGGTGAAGACTTCGCTGAAGGGGTGCGCTCGGAACCTGCTGCGAGCAGGCCTGCCCTCAGCGATGGCTGGAGGGGCCCGTCCAGGCAGAACAGAGGTGCTGACCCAAGGAGGCCCGGGACCCCGGAAGCAGACGGCAGTGTGGTGGTCAGTTCTCTGGTCAGCTTGGGAGGTGGTTTGGGGTGAGGTTAACGTTTAGACCAGTGAATGTGAAGCTAACACTTCTCTCTGGGATGTGGGTGGCCCTTAACCCAATCAGTTGGAGGCCTTAATAGAACAGAACGACTGATTTCCCAAAGCAAGATGTGCTTCTCCAGCTGACTGCCTTCTGGGGTCCCCCGCCCGCCAGCCCATGCCGCAGATGGTGGGACACTCGTGTGAGCTGATCCCCATGATGACACTTGCTGTCTGCACACACACATCCCGTTGGCTCTGTCTCCCTGGAGAACCCTGCCTGATAACGGACTTTTGAGACGGATAAAATAAAAACTGGGGTGAATATAATACATCATCTTCCCCTTGGATTCCTAAGTCCCTCTCGATGATTGAAGCAAAAATGATCCTCCGGTGTGCTCAGTGTCCCTGGAGGAAATGCTGAGGACAGTCGTATTAAAAGGGGGCGGGACCCAGGACCGGCGTGGAGGCAGGATCTCCGCATCGCCGGAAAGTGAGAAGCGATGCCAGCAGATGGTTACACAGGTGTGGCACGCAGAGCAGCTGCCAAGGAAACCAACAGAGCAGCGTA
>NW_011889058.1:464303-474923 GCF_000151845.1 Pteropus vampyrus | reverse complement strand
CTCCGAGTGCACTAAACCAGTGTCCAGTGACCACCTGCAGCTCCAAGTGCACTAACGCAAAGGCAGGTGTGTGGCAGCCGCCGAACGTGTTCACCGTTTCTGGTCTGGCCGGAAGACCCTGGGCTCCAGCTGGTGGGACGTGCAAAGCTTTGGCGTCTGATGAGGTGCCGTAGGCCCATGGAGGTCGAGGGCCACTCAAGACACGAGCAGCTGGGGCTCCTGGCAGTGGGTCGGGGCCACCAGCACAGTGTCCCCTGGAACTGCAGAAGCAGGAGTAAGGTTGCCTTCTGGGGGTTAAATTCTGAGGTGACACGATGGGTCAGAGAGGTGAAAAGTCACAGTTAGAGGGCCCCATTTTGTCACGTGTGGTATATGCTTCAATAACATTGATTTAAAAATTATTTATGAGCATATTTTCTTATGTGTACTCATAAACCGGAATTACTGTTGTAGTTTAAGGTGTCCCATTTTTGAATTTTTACTTCTAGAACACTAAACTGATTTGAGATTAATAATCTAAAATCCGTAGTGGTCACTACTTTATAAAATTAAATCTCAAAACCAGAGAAGTAAACCCAAAAAGTTACTGTAGTTTTTAAATCATTTAGGGATATTTTCTTAGAATGCACGTGACTATGGAAGGTCCCATCTTTCATTGAGTAGGTCACTGACTGAGGAGGGGTGACACAGGACGTCCGGGGAAACGGCGCAGGCACCCCCACGCCGACGCGCTGCCCACAGAAGGCGGCTGTCCGTGTACCGGGCCTGGTGCCCGGGGCTGGGGGCCGTGGGTGCCGCCGTCTGCGGGCTTCAGGTTGGCCTTGCGCCTTGAGCGCTGTTTTGAGGTCAGCGGAGGCAAAGTCCGGTGGGAAAGGAGGCACGGCTCCCCACAAGCCTGGGGCAGAGGGCAGGGCAGTATTGTCACTGGAGCTGGGGCAGGGTGGGCAAGTGGGACTCAGTGGGGCCGAGGGAGGGGTCAGCCTGGGCCCTGGGGCGGGCGGTGATGGGGCAGGCGCTGCGGGAGGGCCTCAGGGTGCCAGTCCTCTCGTGTCGCGTACCCTGACTTGTTGAGGGCGTCGCACCTTCAGCACGATGGCATCTGGTGAGAGCTCCGCGTCTCCCTGGATGATGTCTGCCTCCCACTTACGGTCACTGACAGTCCTTGGGGCAGGCTAGCTGGCACTCCAGCGAGAGGACCCGACATTAGCCCTGAGCACGGAGGATGCCTCCCTCACGTGGGAAGTTCGTTGGCTGCCGTGGGGTATCGCGCCTCTCACCCAGGACCTCCCCAGACACTGCCAGGCTGTGGGGGGTGGGGGGCACCCCTAGCTTCTCGGCCGCTGGACGTGGACAGAGTGACCGTGTCAAGACCTTCTGGCCCAGGGCATACGTCACTGTGCCTTCACCGTGAGAGTCAGGTGTGCGTCCACCAGGGTCTTCACTCAGAGAATTCTGACAAATTTCTAAGTGGCATTTATGCAGATATTTCCTGAAATACACTAATCTGATTATTGGTAAAAAAAATGAGTAAAACGTGCATGGGGTTGAGCAGTAAGTCTGAGCCAGAGCAGCGAAGAATAAGGGTGAGGACGGGAGGCTGACAAGTCAAGTTTTGCTTCGTAGCTATAAAATGGAAGACTTGATGGAGTGTTAGTGAAAACACCTTTCGCCATAAAAATTCAGGAGTGTGGAGGTCATTTTTTTAAAGACATGCAGCAAATTATATTAGGTATTCTCTTCTTTTTAACGCTTTCCTGGGAAGAATTTTCTGTATTATCAACGAGATACTGACAATCTAGTCATTTGTTATTTCCTTAAATTATGATATAATAATACTAACTGAAAATTATTTAAGTTGAAGTCATTATTGGATTAATCAAAATATTCCATTCACCCTCATCTTTTTCTGCAAAGGATGCTGAGTAGTGTCTATGAACAACCTCATTCTCATTTAATACATTCCCAGGACTGTTTCGTGCAGTAACTGGAAGAGATTCTAGTGGACAGAAATAGCAGTGTATCTTGCCGTTTGGAGCTCCCGGGCTGTGCTCACTGGTGGGCTGCAGTGGCCTTTTTTCGTGTTTGGACAGTTGTTTGGGGGGCCGTCTAGGTAAAGGTCGGTTCCTGGGGTTCCGAGGAAGCGTGCGTGCTGGCCTGTGCCGAGTCGGCGCTTCTCCTGCTCAGAGCTGTTGCTGAGCTCCCTCCGTGCCACGCGCTGCTCAGCCTCGTGACGCATCGCCTGGCGTGGGTGAGGGCAGGTGTTACCGACGCCCCTTCGTCACTTGCACGTGACGTGGGCAACCTGCTCAGACGCACGCGGCTCGTAGTGGACAGCTGCCTGGAGAATCTCTTGATTCTCCGCCGTCCGGAACACCTGGACCAGTCCCGCTGCATGAAACAGGAGTAATTTAAATGTTATAGTCGCCGTATTAAACAAGTTTTTAAAAAGCAGATGAAATAAATTTTATTTTAATATATTTTATTTATTTATGAAAATATATCCAAAATATTATAGTTCAAATGTTAAAAGTTTTTGAGCTCTTTTACGTTCTTTCTTTTTGCGGTAAGACTTTGAAATCCTTTGTGTGTGGTACAGTTGGGCGTTTATTTGAAAATTTATCGGCTGTCATTTTCCTTTGAGGTAGTTTACCAAACTATAATCTTAACTTTGCCGACCCTTTTGTGGTAGTGAAGTCATTGTGCTTCTCTAAAATTTTCACAGCACAGATGGACAAAATGCAGTCACCCGACAGCCAGTTTGTAACAGTTCACCTTGCTCAGGAATCGCCTTGTTCCCTCATCCCTTGTTGTATCTGCAATGAAATGGTTTTACGTGGTCGTATTTGGATGTGTGTTTTGGGGAGTGCGGATGTGTCCCGGGGGAAGTGTGACTCGCGTGTGACCGTGTGCAGTGCTCGCTCTCTGAGACTCGAGGTGTGTGCTGATGCGTGCGCTCTGCTCGTGGCCCTCCGCAGAACCTCATCTGCTCCGAGTGCGGGGATGAGTTCACTCTGCAGAGCCAGCTGGCCGTCCACATGGAGGAGCACCGCCAGGAGCTGGCCGCCAACCGGGTCCACACCTGCAAGGCCTGCGGGAAAGAGCTGGAGACGTCGTCCCAGCTGAAGGAGCACATGAAGACTCATTACAAAATCAGGTACGAGCCTTTACTCGGGCATGAAGGAAACCTGCGCGACATCATAAAGACCGGCGAGCTTCGCCGTGACTGGTTAGAAGTGCTGGCTGCTTTAGCCACGAGCTAGAAGTGCTGGCTGCTTTAGCCAGCCCGGGATGGTGTCAGGACGTTCTAACCTGTGCTTCACGCGTGCCGCAGGGAGGACGAGCTCCACAGGTCGACCTGCGTCAGGTGGCACAGGCGGGCTGTTCTAGCTCGCCTTTTAATGCTAAACACTGTAGAGCAAGGCACTGCTGGGGACACATATTCACGGGCAGGTGACCGTGCGTGCAGTGGATTCACGAGGACCAAATTAGCCCCCTTTCAATGAACTGGTTTATTTGTGCTGCCTAACTGATTAGCAGCCATGCGTGCCGGGCACTGCTGAGCGGGCACATAGATACTTACGAGATACTTACGACGACCTCATCAGGCCAGGATGCTTTTATGTCCCCCCTTTGTGGATGAGAAAATCTGAGTATAAAAGAGAGACCAAGCAACTTTCCCAAGGTTTGACAGTGTTAGGGGTTTGAATCCTAATGGTCTGGTTTTAGAGCTTGTAATGTTATCAACCGTGCCTGTGTTTACAAACATTTATACATTTATTCCTAGTAAAACGTAACATGTCTTTCACATTTTCATATCTGACCTATTCCCAATTATATATTTTTACTGATATTCCCTTTTCTTAATAAAATTAAATACAAGTTCCTTCTAGCACTTTGTGCTCAGGGTGGCTCGTGGGGTGGTCGGTTGTCATGTACCGAGCTAGTTTCTCCACCAACCCGTGAGAGCCAGTGTCAACAGTCTCGCGCCTCCTGCCCATCTTAGCGTGCCGTCTCTCCAAGTCCCAGTGTCCAGGACGTGTCGGAACCTTTCAGCAGCAACGACCAGAACAGCAGGGGCCACAGCAGCCGGTACAGTTGATGGTGTGTCCGCAGACTGTGAGCCATCTAGCCGTCCTGCCAGGCACCGCGTCTCAGAAATGCGGACGAGCATCCCTTTTGGTCACGCTCTCTTGTCTCCCCAGCTCCTTCGTGTGCCTGTGGTGGACTGGCGCGGTGTCCACCGCATACTCGGCTACTTCAGTGAATTTTCAGCCCCAGGATGTGATGCGTGTGCAGTACACAGTAGAATTTTATTTTAATGACATTTTAATACAGGCACGTTTGATGTGTCCCTAAAGGTTCTAGGGAGCAGAGGTGCCTAGATGTTTATGTGGCCATCACGCCCTAGACCGCACAGGCTCTGGGTCCTCACCGACAGCCTCGTTGCCATGGATATCATTTAGTAAGGATGACAGACAGTGTCCCAGAACGGGTCAGGCAGTGCGCCTGTGTCACCTGGCGGTCCTGTGGAAACGGAAGTAAAATCACGCTGGCCTGCGGGAGTGGGTGCTGCGGCTGAGGGGAGGAGGCCGGCCGGGCTGTCGGGCCTCAGGAGCCACTGTGGGAATGAGGATTCATTCCAGGTGCAGTGGGAGCCGTCGGAGGGTTTTACGCCTGGAGCGGGCTGCCCAGACGTCAGGGGTGGCCACGCTGCCGTGGGCCGGGGTGGCAGCCGACAGGCCTGAGTCAGCGTGGCGGGACGAGGAGGCGGGAGAGGCGAGACAGGCGTCTTCGGAGGTGTTCGGAGTGACCCGGCCACTCTTGCAGGTGGACTTGAGGTCAGGGTGGGGAGGGGAAAGCCCGCTGGCGCCTTGGCTTGAGGTGTGCACGCTGGCGTCACTGTCTCCTGTTGCGGGCGGGGAAAAGGCAGGGTTCCGCTCGTGCCACACGCTCGGTTACAGCCGCCACTGCACTGGCCAGCAGAGCAGGAGTGGAGTCGGGCCTGGGCTGGTGCGCGGGGGTCAGACCGCAGCGACCAGTGGCGTCGCGGTGGTTGTGAGCAGGGGCGGGGTGCGGCACGGCTCACGGCAGCGTGGCATCGGAGCGGCAGAGGCCTTGGTGTTTGACGCCACAGGGAGGGACATGCCGACCGCCCCCAAAACACAAACTAAAACAGACTACGTCTGTCTTTTCATTAGATAGGGAAAAAGTGGATTTTTGTGATACTGTGTACGTAAAACTAGTATGTGTGCGTGCGTGTGTAGGGGACACAGACGCACACTCACAACCTGGGGGGGCGGGTTCGCACTGGAGCAGGCCCTCACAGCAAGCCAGCTGCTTGTGTGGAGGGGCCCTCTGGAGGGGTGGCACCAGGAACTCAGTGGGCACCATGTCGCACTAGGGTGTCCGGCACGAGGCCCTACAACCGCAACGTGGACCGGAGCGGGTTCTCGTATTCCTGCCCGCACTGTGGGAAGACCTTCCAGAAGCCAAGCCAGCTGACGCGGCACGTCCGGATACACACAGGTGCGTGTGCCTGCCCGTGGGACCGTGCCGAGCTCACGCACACGGAGCGAGGCGCTGCCTCGGGCCGGCTGGCCCATGCGCGCCCCGGCTCTGCGGGCGTCGGGCACTTGGGGGAGGCGGCCGGGGGCGGTGGGATCTGCGCGGGCGGCCTGCATGTGCCTCGGTGACTGTCACTGTCCTCATGCCCTCTCTCACTTGCAGGTGAGAGGCCCTTCAAGTGCAGTGAGTGCGGCAAGGCCTTCAACCAGAAGGGGGCGCTGCAGACGCACATGGTCAAGCACACGGGCGAGAAGCCCCACGCCTGCGCCTTCTGCCCCGCCGCCTTCTCGCAGAAGGGGAACCTGCAGTCCCACGTGCAGAGGGTCCACTCGGAGGTGAGCCCGGCCCGGCCCAGGCGCTCGGGTACCGAGGGCCCTGTGGGGGCGGCTGCTGGACACGATCCGGCCCAGTGATGACGCCCGGCCTGCAGTTCTGCACGTCTTGTCCAGGTGTAGCGCGGCCGGTCCCTTGGAGGCCCGCCGCCCTAGCTGCAGTCACGAGTGCAGGTGGCCTGGTGACACGAGGACAGCCCGGTGCTGGGGCCGGGCGTGCGTTCGCAAGGAGCCGCCCGTAGGGAGCACTGCCTCCACGGACGGAGAACGTGCACCCTGTCACCACTCCTCACTGCCTGTCACCTCCCCTCACCGCCCCTCAGTGCCTATCACCGCCCCTCACTGCCCCTCCGTGCCTGTCACCACCCCTCACCGCCCGTCACCTCCTCTCACCACCGCCCCTCCGTGCCTGTCACTGCCCCTCACCGCCCGTCACTGCCGCCGGCTGGGAGGAGGCCGAGCCACAGCCGAGCCGCTGTCTAACTCCGGCCTCTGTTGCTGACGGCGCGCTCAGCCCCGTCAGACGGCCGCTTCCTACCGAGTCAGGGATCTGAAAGCTGGTTTCTCCCGGGAGCCAGTTCGGGCCCAGAAAACACCGTGGCTTTCGGTTGCTCTTGCGCTGTACTGGCACAGAGACCCGGGCCGCTGAGTCGAGAGCCGTCTCCCTTACAACCCAAAGTGATGTTGGAGGGCTAGGTTTTGCTGTCATTTCTCGTGGAATGATACATCACGATTTGTCATAGTTTAAGTATTTGTCATAGTTTAAGTAATTAGTCATAAAATGTTGTTTTTTCTCATTTGTTCTTCAAGGTCAAGAGCGGCCCTACCTATAATTGTGCAGAGTGTAGCTGCATGTTTAAGAGTCTAGGCAGCCTGAACACTCACATCAGCAAGATGCACATGGGGGGCCCGCAGAACCCCGCAGGCTCTGCAGAGACGGCTCACATCCTGACGGTGAGTGGAGTGAGCAGGCTCAGAGAAGGATCTCCTTTTACCAAAATCTGCCGTCTTAATGGTGACCCGTGAGATTGCATGTTATTTAGAACACTGAGGGTCGTAAAGGTGCCGTGAAAGGTTTATGTGTACGGTAACGTGCTCCTTTTTTCCAATGAGTAGGGAAAAATCAATGTTTTAAATTTCAGGATAATGTTACATGATCCTGCTTCATGAACTGTCACCTGAACCAGTAAAAATAAGACAAATGTAACTATAATTCCTACAGCGTTATTGACAATTATTATTGAATATTCTGTATCATTGTTATAATTTGGAAATCAATTACCCTTTCAAATATATGTTTTCACGTCTAATGTGATAATTTTTCCTGAGACGTTGGACTTCCAGGAAACTAAATTGTATTTTCCAGTACACGTGTTTAAAATTGAATGGCTCAAAACACACACACACACACACACACACACACACACACACACACACACACGTGTTCGGAGTGACCCGGCCACTCTTGCAGGTGGACTTGAGGTCAGGGCGGGGAGGGGAGAGCCCACTGGCGCCTTGGCTTGAGGCGTGCACGCTGGCGTCACTGTCTCCTGTCGCGGGTGGGGAAAAGGCAGGGTTCCGCTCGTGCCACACGCTTGGTTACAGCCGCCACTGCACTGGCCAGCAGAGCAGGAGTGGAGTCGGGCCTGGGCTGGTGCGCGGGGGTCGGACCGCAGCGACCAGTGGCGTCGCGGTGGTTGTGAGCAGGGGCGGGGTGTGGCACGGCTCACGGCAGTGTGGCATCGGAGCGGCAGAGGCCTTGGTGTTTGACGCCTCAGGGAGGGACGTGCCAACCGCCCCCAAAACACAAACTAAAACAGACTACGTCTGTCTTTTCATTAGATAGGGAAAAAGTGGATTTTTGTGATACTGTGTACGTAAAACTAGTATGTGTGCGTGCGTGTGTAGGGGACACAGATGCACACTCACAACCTGGGGGGGCGGGTTCGCACTGGAGCAGGCCCTCACGGCAAGCCAGCTGCTTGTGTGGAGGGGCCCTCTGGAGGGGTGGCACCAGGAACTCAGTGGGCACCATGTCGCACTAGGGTGTCCGGCACGAGGCCCTACAACCGCAACGTGGACCGGAGCGGGTTCTCGTATTCCTGCCCGCACTGTGGGAAGACCTTCCAGAAGCCAAGCCAGCTGACGCGGCACGTCCGGATACACACAGGTGCGTGTGCATGCCCGTGGGACCGTGCCGAACTCACGCACACGGAGCGAGGCGCTGCCTCGGGCCGGCTGGCCCATGCGCGCCCCGGCTCTGCGGGCGTCGGGCACTTGGGGGAGGCGGCCGGGGGCGGTGGGATCTGCGCGGGCGGCCTGCATGTGCCTCGGTGACTGTCACTGTCCTCATGCCCTCTCTCACTTGCAGGTGAGAGGCCCTTCAAGTGCAGTGAGTGCGGCAAGGCCTTCAACCAGAAGGGGGCGCTGCAGACGCACATGGTCAAGCACACGGGCGAGAAGCCCCACGCCTGCGCCTTCTGCCCCGCCGCCTTCTCGCAGAAGGGGAACCTGCAGTCCCACGTGCAGAGGGTCCACTCGGAGGTGAGCCCGGCCCGGCCCAGGCGCTCGGGTACCGAGGGCCCTGTGGGGGCGGCTGCTGGACACGATCCGGCCCAGTGATGACGCCCGGCCTGCAGTTCTGCACGTCTTGTCCAGGTGTAGCGCGGCCGGTCCCTTGGAGGCCCGCCGCCCTAGCTGCAGTCACGAGTGCAGGTGGCCTGGTGACACGAGGACAGCCCGGTGCTGGGGCCGGGCGTGCGTTCGCAAGGAGCCGCCCGTAGGGAGCACTGCCTCCACGGACGGAGAACGTGCACCCTGTCACCACTCCTCACTGCCTGTCACCTCCCCTCACCGCCCCTCAGTGCCTATCACCGCCCCTCACTGCCCCTCCGTGCCTGTCACCACCCCTCACCGCCCGTCACCTCCTCTCACCACCGCCCCTCCGTGCCTGTCACTGCCCCTCACCGCCCGTCACTGCCGCCGGCTGGGAGGAGGCCGAGCCACAGCCGAGCCGCTGTCTAACTCCGGCCTCTGTTGCTGACGGCGCGCTCAGCCCCGTCAGACGGCCGCTTCCTACCGAGTCAGGGATCTGAAAGCTGGTTTCTCCCGGGAGCCAGTTCGGGCCCAGAAAACACCGTGGCTTTCGGTTGCTCTTGCGCTGTACTGGCACAGAGACCCGGGCCGCTGAGTCGAGAGCCGTCTCCCTTACAACCCAAAGTGATGTTGGAGGGCTAGGTTTTGCTGTCATTTCTCGTGGAATGATACATCACGATTTGTCATAGTTTAAGTATTTGTCATAGTTTAAGTAATTAGTCATAAAATGTTGTTTTTTCTCATTTGTTCTTCAAGGTCAAGAGCGGCCCTACCTATAATTGTGCAGAGTGTAGCTGCATGTTTAAGAGTCTAGGCAGCCTGAACACTCACATCAGCAAGATGCACATGGGGGGCCCGCAGAACCCCGCAGGCTCTGCAGAGACGGCTCACATCCTGACGGTGAGTGGAGTGAGCAGGCTCAGAGAAGGATCTCCTTTTACCAAAATCTGCTGTTTTAATGGTGACCCGTGAGATTGCATGTTATTTAGAACACTGAGGGTCGTAAAGGTGCCGTGAAAGGTTTATGTGTACGGTAACGTGCTCCTTTTTTCCAATGAGTAGGGAAAAATCAATGTTTTAAATTTCAGGATAATGTTACATGATCCTGCTTCATGAACTGTCACCTGAACCAGTAAAAATAAGACAAATGTAACTATAATTCCTACAGCGTTATTGACAATTATTATTGAATATTCTGTATCATTGTTATAATTTGGAAATCAATTACCCTTTCAAATATATGTTTTCACGTCTAATGTGATAATTTTTCCTGAGACGTTGGACTTCCAGGAAACTAAATTGAATGGCTCAAAACACACACACACACACACACACACACACACACACACACACACACACGTTTCTTCTTTTTTTGTAGCTCAGCCTGGGCCGGTTACTTCCACCCTTTCTGTTGATAGTGAGAGGCAAACTGTAAGCGTAGAGCAGGTGTCTTCGCAGCGGCAGAGCTGGGACGGTCTCAGGAGTTAGTGCTGCTGGGAAGGCAGGAGGCTGGCGGTTCGCGTTGCGCCAGCAACCGCCTGCTCCCTGCCGGTAGACAAACGGGCCCACTAGCATTTGTCCCTGAGCTTCAGGGTCACGGTTAGTGTCTGTCTTTCTTTTCTTTTCTCATGATGTTTGCATCTGGGGGTGGTCCCTTAGCTCACACTCCTCAGGGAGATGTTGTGAATAAGTTCCAAGACCGAAGAGTAATTAGAGCCCAGTAATGAAATCTGAAAATTCTGTTTTGGGCTGAGTATACTTTTAGTATAATTTTCAGTGTAATCAGCCAAACGTTAAGAGTTTTCACTCTTTCCTTTGGCAGTATGCAAATCAAATACATGGATATAGTGAATAACCTGGAGTGACAGTCCAGATAATTTTTAAAACTTACATTCTGGATAAAAATCTGGAAATGCAGTCGAGGTGTCTGGAGACCTGCCTCTGCCCCCCCAACCCGGACTGCCATGGGGGGCCTGTCCACGCCGCCGTGTGCACTGTCCCCAGGGCTGGCTGGAGGCCCTGTTTGCCTCCCAAGTGGTTCTGTGTCTCTTACTTTTCCTTGTACTTTTTCTAACTCTTGGCCTTTTTGCTCTACTTTTAAAGGTTTCTTCAGCTCGGTCTCATGATT
>NW_011889058.1:461353-464253 GCF_000151845.1 Pteropus vampyrus | reverse complement strand
TAATTTTCAGTGTAATCAGCCAAACGTTAAGAGTTTTCACTCTTTCCTTTGGCAGTATGCAAATCAAATACATGGATATAGTGAATAACCTGGAGCGACAGTCCAGATAATTTTTAAAACTTACATTCTGGATAAAAATCTGGAAATGCAGTCGAGGTGTCTGGAGACCTACCTCTGCCCCCCGCACCCGGACTGCTGCGGGGGGCCTGTCCACGCCGCCGTGTGCACTGTCCCCAGGGCTGGCGGGAGGCCCTGTTTGCCTCCCGAGTGGTTCTGTGTCTCTTACTTTTCCTTGTACTTTTTCTAACTCTTGGCCTTTTTGCTCTACTTTTAAAGGTTTCTTCAGCTCGGTCTCATGATTCTTTCATTGATTTTTAATTTCTGGGCGCTTTCATTGAATTATTTTTCATTGTGATTCTTTCATTGAATTATTTTTAGCTAGCTGGGTCTTTAATTTCTGGGGGCTCTCTTCTGTGGTCTGATTCTTTCTTTTTCAAGGCATTCTCTTCTGGTTGGGTGCACTTCCTGCTGAAACCTGGTCAGCCTCTTCCGGTTAAAGGCTTTCTTCTCCGAGTCCCCCGCATCGCCCCCCACGGGTCTCGTCAGAGAGCTTATAGCTCTTGGTGCCTCTTGGTGTTTCAGAGTGAGGCAGCAGCACACCTGTGTGTGAGCTTTTCGTGCAGGGTGGAGCTGGATCACCTCCAGGGTCACTTTACTTGTGATTGGCCAGGGACCAGCCCTTAAACTTGGGGTCCCTGGTGGCAGAACACAGAAGGCTTTTTATTTAGTCTGGAGAGTTAAGTGCCACAAAAGGTGCCTGAGTTCTCCTCAGAAAGTTTATTTTTATCTCTTTTTAAGGTAACCCTCATTTTTTTTTTTGGTCTGAAGGTAAGCGTCTAACTGCCATCTGTCCTACGGAGGAAGACAAGGGGCTAATTGTCAGTCCTACGTATTTTTCCACAGAGAGTCTTTATTTTCTTTAATTAATGACTTTATCTTTTAGAGCAGTTTTAGGTTTATAGGAAATGAGCGGAAAGCACACAGAACCCCACGCGTGGCCCCCGACTCTATGGTTCCCGTGGGAACGCCTTGCTCAATGGTGTGTCCGTTCCGGCCGATGAGCGGACGCCAGCAGTCTGCCATTGACTGAAGCGCAGTTTGTTAGGGTGCGTCTCCGCGCCGTGCACTCTGTGGGTTTGTTAGGCGCGTGGTGTCCTGTGCCCCCAGCGTAATGTCATGCGGAGTCATGGCTCTGCCCTCCCCCGTCCCTGACAGGATGTCCAGATTCCTACGTTTCTGAAAAATCAGATCCGCCCCCCTCCCCCACACACACGTCAGCTGCAACTTCACGGAGTCTACCCCCAGCGCCCGTTTTCCAGAAAACCTTGGAATGTTTTCACCACAGATTTCTTTTTATTTTCTTTATTTATTTCCTAACTTCATTGTAATGGGCTAACAGGTTTCTGTGCTCAGCTCCCCATCTTGAATTGATAGCATCTACTACCACTTAAAAAACTTAAAAAAAATCGTGGTAGCAAAATTCATTGAAGATGTTGTTTTAAGAGCCAGTATTGTGCCAAACATAAAAATCAGTGAGGCATCACATTTAAAATTTGGGATATTGCTAGATTTTAACGCTCGTACTGGAGATATACCTGTTTCTTTCCTTTTGTTAAAAAAAAAAAAAAATTGAAGTACCAATTAATGTAATCGTTTATATTTTTAATGAAAATGTTGCTGTTTCAGGCCACGCTGTTCCAGACTTTACCTCTTCAGCAGACAGATGTCCAAGTGACGTCAGCATCGGGTCAGCAGACTTCACAGGCAGTGACCGATGTCATCCAGCAGCTCCTGGAGCTCTCGGACCCGGGGCCGGTGGAAGCCAACCAGGCCACTCAGCCTGGCCGGCAGCTGAGCATCACCGTGGGGGTCAGCCAGGACATTTTACAGGTGAGGCGCGTCCCTGCTCTTGTCTGTGTCGGTCAGAGCCCGGTGTCGTGACCGAAAGAACTGTGCGGGGCCTTTGAGAATGAGGACTGTTCACAAACATGTCCCCACTGAAGAGGTTACAGCAAAACGTAACATGCTTATTGAGTTACTTGTGGGCAGTGCAGAGTGCTAAATGGTTTATTCACACACACGTTTTAAAATCGTTCAGAACCCTTTTCTCTGTAAGCGAATTTACTTGAAAAGCACGGGCTCGTATCTGCCCCTGCCGACAGAGGCACAGGACGCGCCTCCTCTCCCTCGAGCTCCTGGCACAGCTGCTGGGAGACGGGCACTGCCCCCTGGGAGCACCGCCCCCTCGTGGCCACGCGCGCTCCCCGCGCCCGGGGTGGGCGGGCGGGGTGCGCTCCCGTCTCTGCCCAGTCTGCACACAGTCTCCACGTGCAGACAGCCGGCCTCGGCGGCCTCTCTCTGTTTATGATTTAAAAACTGGCCTCTCTCCTCCGCCTTTGTGGTGCCCCGTTGGTGGGCGTCACGGCAGCCTTTGGCTTACGGGTAAATCCAGTGTCATGTAAACCGTGACCCCCAATCCGCCCCGAGACACCCAGAGTTGTCTGCAGGAGGATGCCTCGGAATCAGAATCCGCCAGTGCACTTCCCTTTGCTTAGAAACGTCAGTGCTCGTGCCGTGGCGGGTGGAGGCGAGATGTGAGCCTCAGAGTTGGAAGTGTCGGTGCGGATGGCGGCCGGGCCGCGCAGACTGTGCTTCCGGGGTGGCGCTCGGGCTCTGGCGGCGGTCTGGCAGGCGGGGCCGGGCCGCCAGCCCTCCTAACCTCCTAGTTTTGTTCTGTCTCAGCAAGCCTTAGACAACAGTGGGCTGTCTTCAATTCCAGTTGCAGCACACCCGAGCGACGCCAGCCTCCCCCAGGCCTGCGCCACGCACGGGCGGGCTCC
>NW_011889058.1:457173-458118 GCF_000151845.1 Pteropus vampyrus | reverse complement strand
CGGCAGGCAGCTTCTCCCGTTGCTGTGCCTGCACTTAGGGAAAACGACGCCCCGTTTACAGAAAACCCCGCTCCAAGCAGTGTGTAGCAGGGCAGAGTGAGTGGCCCAGGAAATGTCACCTGGAGTCCCAGTGGCGACGTGGGCGCGGGGAGAGCTGGTCCCTTGGGCCGGTGGCCGGGAGAGCACCTTGGAGTCATTTTTAAGGACTTCAGCATCCGGCTCCTGGCCGGCTGCCCGAACCCGACTTACCTCTGAGCTGCCTGCACCAGGGCGGTGTTCCCGTGGGAGGCACTGAGCACGCCCTGGGCCCATGTGCGACGGGCTGTGCGCGGCGCCCCCACACGCAGGTGAAGGGTGCTGTGTGCAGGCCTGCCGGTCACAGGCATGTCCCGAGGGGGCTAGAGGAGGTGCAGGGGCTCCGAGCCTGACCGCAAGTCAGCAGTTCCCACCGTCCGCCTCGCCTCCCCAGAGCTCTCCCGGCTCGGTCTGCGATTGTCCCTCGGTGACAGCGACGTTCTCTGGACCTCGTGCTACTCGGCTTCGCTCCCTCCACCGCCTGTGACAGTTTGCAGGAAGCGCGGCTCCTCTCCGTGGCAGCAGGCCTGCCGCTCCCTGTCCCCTCCTGTCTCCTCCTGCTCCTGGCACGCTGCGTGGGGCAGAGGCCTGGGCGCCGGCCTTGCACTTCCAGTCCAGCCTTCTGGCTGCTGAGGGCACTGGCTCCAGCAGGTCGTGGGGCCGCGGTCTGAGTATGGTCCCTAGACGGGTGGATGAAGGTCACGCGGCGAGCAGCGGTGTGGACACACTGGTGAGGGGCGGCGGGGCCGGTGACGAGGTCCGTGCACGCGCAGACGGTGGGCACTGCCGCTTGCTTCGCAGTCCGCTTGCTGCCCCAAGTTCGCTGGGCCCGCGTGCTCCGTGTGTCGCCTTCCCTGGCGGGGGCTCCGA
>NW_011889058.1:451345-455723 GCF_000151845.1 Pteropus vampyrus | reverse complement strand
ACAGCAGGCGTGCGAGCCTATCATGGCTGTCAGACGCCCACACTGGAAACGGGGCCCACCTTCCTCAGCTGACACGTCACCTTCGAGAGCGACGTTGGGATTTAGTTCGGCTCAGTGCCATGGCTCCCGCGGCTGTGGCACACGGTTCCCACATGGTGTCCGACCAGAGTGACTCCCACGGCCTCTGATGGCCACCTCGCCGTCCACCCCCGCCTCGGGAGCCCCAAGCACGCTCGGTCTCCACCCTGCCCTGGGTTTAGCCACTCCTGAGGGAATGGCAGCAGCTCGGCCTTGGGGGAGCTGCTCGGTAACGGAGCCAGGCGAAGGCCCGGCTGCTCTGCGTCCTGTGCGTGTCGTCCCTGGTGGGCGGCGGGCAGCTGCACCAGGCCGGGGCATGCGCGTCTCCCTGACGAACCGCTGAGCGGAGGTGGTTCTGAGGGTGTCTCGCTGGGTGGAGCCGCGCGTGAAGGCGGAGAGTTTCGTGTACCTCGCCGTGTGTCCTCTGGGCTCGGCCTTCCACGCGCACCTGCCAGGCGTCTGGAGAGGTCCTGACCTGCTCGAGGCTGGCCGGGCCCCTCGGTCTGAAGCCTGAATCAGCATTTTGGCCCCTGAGGGTCCAGTCTGTCTTTCCCGCTGTCCTGGGAGTGTTCTGGCTGCACGAGGCAGGTCCCCTGGCCCACAGCAGCCCCCCTCTCACTCCGTCCCACCCCCTGCACTGCCCAGGTCTTTGTCGCCTCGTCCCCCTCGTCTCCTGACACCATGGACGGAGCTGGCTGTGTCTCTGGCGCTCTCTCTCGCGCGTGGAGCCTGACTGTGGAGTGAGGGGGACATGTCAAGCTTTCTTGCTCTCCGAGCACCGTCTGCGGCCTGGAGGCTCCCCGTCACCTCGCCCGGCTGCCCCGCAGGCTCCGACGTGCCAACTCCCAGCGGACGCCGCGCTGTCCGGCCACTTGAACGCTAAGGCTCTGGAATCTACACCTGGCTTTGCCTTTCAGACGCGCCTCAGAGCAGGGCCTTCTCGCGGTCCAGCGCTGCCTTTCGGCGCTTCCCAGGAGGGTCACCTTCACGCAGACGATTCCGAGTGTCCTCCCCTGGGATGGCTCACGCTGCCTTTGCACGCCACGTGCTCGAGTGCAGGCACCGCCGCAGCCCGGCTCTCGCCCTGTGCCACTCCGTTTCCTTCGGGGGGGCACGTGCCTGCAGGGGTCCTTGGCACGTGGCAGGCGCGTCCTCGGTGCCATCCTCGGTGCCATCCTCGAAGCAAAGCTGGGAGGACAGAGCTGAGTCAGGCACATGGGCCGCGCATGCACCGTAGCTTTCCCATGGGGTGACATCTGGCCTCGGCCGAGTCAGTTGCCCTTGAAGTGTCAGCTTCCTCATCTGTGGACTGAGCGGAGAACTGATGAGGAAGTCCCCGTACGGTGTGTAGACCAGTGCCTGACACATGCAAGTGCTTAATGAGTCCATTAAAAATACTTATTGAGTGGGTAAAATTTGCTCGTGTCACACGGTTCAGAAGATACAAAATGGCACACAGGGAGAGGCGCGAGGCCCCCCAGCCGTCGCCCTCCGCGCCCCTGCCCAGGGCAGCCGCCATGTCAGGGTCTGTTCCTGTGTCTTTTAAACAGACGGCACATCACGTGTTACACATGTCGCCACTTTGAGCAGGACAGTGGCACACTGTGCACGTTCTGCAGTTCACTGTTGCCCACCTGACACTTATTTTACACAGTGCCGGTAGCGCCCCGTGTTTGTGTAAATGTTAAGGTCATTCGTAGTTTTCGCTAATACGTACAGTGCTCCAGTGGGTACGTTTAGAGTTATGTCATTTCACACTTGTAAATTTATCTGTAGCGTACGTCTCTGGAAGTGTCAGGTTTCAAAGGTTAAGCTCTGTGAAGATTGTTTTAAAGTTTTAATTTTAAAATAATTTCAGGCTTAACAGAAATGTTGCAAAAACAATACAAAGAATTCTCACCTTTCTTACGTATAGGTTCCCCAAGTGTTAGCATTTTCTTACTGTTGCTTTCTCCTTAACTGCGTGTTCCCTGGGTTTTCTGAGACTGACTTGCAGATGTAATGCCCTGTTACTAAATACTCCAGCAGATGTCTCCTGCGGCCAAGGACACCACCCCACACAACTGTAGGACAGTCACCAATGCCAGGGTGCTGAAATCGACCCAGCCTGCAGATCTCCTTCATTATTTATGTCACTAATGTGCTTGAAGGCAAAAAAAAAAAAAAAAATTCATTCATACTTTAAAAATTTCGGTGAATGTTGCTGATTTTTTCCTGTGGAGTCTTATGGATTGCCATGCTGCAACTTGAGTTGGAGTGTCTGTCACCTCGTGGCCTTTGGGATAGTTGTCACTGGAGTGTCAGGTCCTTTTCCCTCATCTGGTAGGATCGGAGTGGCTTCTTGCTACAGCTCTCATCTCTTCTCTCAGGAGAAGTACGGTTGAGCGGCTTCTCACGCTGAGCACCTGCCTGTTTCCCACGAGAGGGACCTGGTTTTTATTTGCTGTGATACATCAAGGGCGTGGCACCGGTGAGCTGCATTTGCGGCACATGTCCTCTTCTGGTGCATTTGCCTTTTCGAGTTAACAGGGAGAGATGCTTTGTTTCTCTGTCGCAAGTTTGTTTTACGACTTTTGGACTTGTATAGTGCTTAGATTTCAAGACCGATAGTTTTGAAAAACAACCTTTTTTGACTCAATTTCATTCCGTTTCCAGATGGACACCTGGCTGTCCAAATGCCGCTGACTGAATAGGGCCCTACCTCTGACACGCAGGGCCCTATACACTGCACTCACAGACCAGTGGAGGTCTTTTTTGGACCCTATTCCACTCCATCAATCTGTCCTTTTATTTTGTGTTCTGGTACCAAACAGTTCTAGCTTTAGAGTGTGCTTTTGTAAGGGGCCTAGTCCTCTCTTGTTACACTTTTCAGAAAGTGTATTTTTGACCACTTTCACATATTTATTTTTTCATACGTATTTTAGAATCGTCTGTTAAACTTCCCCAACTCTAGTTCTGCAAAACTCCTACTGGCACTTGCACGTACGTGATGTAACTGGAGAATTGACGTCTTTATAATTTTTAGTCTTTGTACCAAAGAATAGGTTCTGCGTTTCCATTTATTCAGATTTTTTTCCCCCATATTTTAGTAGTAGTTTAAGTTTTTCTTTTGAAGTTTGTAGATATGAAGGATATTGATTCTCATGTATTAAAATGTGGGCCTCTGAATTTTAATTTTTTTAGGTATATAGTCATCATTTGTAATGAATGATTTTACTTTTTCCTTTATAGTTTATATTGTATGTTTCTCTATCTTATCTGATTTCATTGGCTAGTATCTCTAAACACGATAAATTAATGCAATGACAGTGGACTTTTCCCTTACTTTAAGAGGGTTGATTTTAGTACTTTTCTGTTAAGTCAGGTGTGATGAGATATGTTTTATTCACCTCCTTCTGGTTTTAGTTTTCCGATTAAGACTAGATGTTGAATTTTAGTAAAAGCCTTTCTATCTTAAAGGTGATTTATGTTTTTTGTTTTTAAATTTATTAATATGTTTGAAGAGGAAAGCGGCCAGCACCAGAGATGGTTGCCATGGGGAATGCAGGTCTAGTTTTCCAGATCTTTCCATTTTTTAAAGGGCCGTTTGTCATACTGTGTGGGCCAAACAAAACACATGCAGGCCAGACTTGGAGGCGGCCTCAGGCTACCAGTGTGCAATCTCTGCTTCATCTGTTTCCAGAAATAAGTAGAACCTGGTGACAGTTGTGTATTATGTCATACGTAATTTAAGATAAATTTTCATTTTCATTTTCATTTTGAGGATGATTTCCTAATTTTAGCTAATAGATATTTTTATACTTTGCTTTTTTTGATCCGTCATGACAAAGTTATGGCACTTGCCTGAATTAATTTTTCCTTGTTAACTTTAAGCAGTCTTAAGTTGTAGACTCCCTTGACATAAGCTTTATGACTGTAGACTAAATGTCTTTCTCTCACTTTGAAAGCCATTCTCCTTGTTTCCTACTATTTTTCCCTCATGGTTTATGTTCCTCTCTGTTCTTGTTTCCACTATTTCACTGTTTTTTTTTTTTTTTAAATGTTTTTTCCTCCTTTTTCCTAACTTCCTTCCCTGTGTTAATTATTAATTAGTCTTGCAAAGAGCATCCTATTCAGGAAAACACAGCGCTGCCCTTTCAGAGTCACTTGCACATATGCAGGATCCCTTGTATTTACTGGTAACAAAGAGAAGGGAGATTTTCTGTTTTTGTGCTAAAACCACCTCTGTACAGCAGATCCTCGAGTAACGTCATTTCATTACGCTGTTGATGAGAAAAAAAGGAATCGCTTCCGGCCGGGC
>NW_011889058.1:441013-449310 GCF_000151845.1 Pteropus vampyrus | reverse complement strand
TGCGGCGGCCCGGCGTCGCTTTAGGCCAGTGCGAGGGCAGGTCGCCCACGTGGGAAGCCCCGTGGCCCTGGCCGCCATTGGCCTCGGGACCGTGGCCCCGCGGCTTGAGGGACAGGGGACCTCTCGCCTGCCCTGCCCTTCAGCTGTGCCGTCGTAGTCGCGGCCCCAGTGCGTCAGGGCTGCGGCGCCAGGGTCGTTGAGACCCGCCGCTCGGCGGGAGAGCGCGCAGCGCGCTGAGCTCGCTGTTGTAAACTGCGCGTGAGCGGTGCGCAGCGCGCACGGCGGTCTCACTTCGCGCTTCTCACCGGAGAGGAGCTCTCCCTCCAGGTTAGCAGCGACCCCCGCCCGCCCCCCGCGGGGTTCCTGGGCCGAGCTGACCGCTGACCCGTGGGGGACTTTTAGAAAGCTGAAATTAGTCAATTTTGTATGTCCTGGAATCTGCATTTTCATTCACCCATAAAGTGGTAGCTGAAGGAGATTCCCTCCAGAGGAGGAAGGTGATAGCGCAGGGCTGTTCAGAGGGTGTTGCTGCCCCATCGGCAGAGGCGTTGTTATTTACAACCAGTAGCAGCCGCCATTTCCTGCTTGAGTCCTGAGTGCCCAGTACCACTCGGTGCTGTTTAAGGTGCTGTTTAAACTTTACCGCTCAGGACCCCAGCAGCTGGCAGGTGTGTGACTCCAGGTTACAGGTGACGACCTGAGACAGAGAGCAGTCTCACGCGCTTTGATAATCTTCAAGACTGCTGCTACTAGGAAGTCCGTGTGTCTCTTCTGAAGAGGAAATCTTTTTACTTCAAATGCTCTCATCCCATGTCTTAACATCTGTAATGTGAACTGTATGCAAACAAGGGAAAATGACAAATTTATCATAGCCCTGAAATAATAAGCATGAAATGAGAACTCGAATATTCAGATCAGTATTGGAATTTTATGTTGGCATTAATCGTGGAGCTGTATTTCCTTGAAGTAACTCTCCGGTGTGCTTTCATTTTCATTAGGAGTCAGACCTTTCGCTTGTCCTCACTGTGACAAAAAATTCCGAACCTCAGGCCACAGGAAGACGCACATCGCTTCCCACTTCAAACACACGGAGCTGAGAAAGATGAGGCACCAGCGCAAACCTGCCAAGGTGCGCGTCGGCAAGGCCAGCACCCCAGTTCCTGACATCCCGCTGCAAGAGCCCATCCTCATCACGGACGTAGGTGAGACGCTCTTCCGTCCGTCTGTCCCTTGTGGGGGCGTCGAGTGGCCTGCCCAGGCAGCCTGCGGTGTGACGGTGACGAAGTTCCCTCCAGGCGTGCTGTGCTGCAGCGGGCCGCGAGCTTGCTCCACCGTCAGAGTTCGAGTGTGAGTCCTGGTTCCGACTGAGCTCCCGCTCCCTACACGCTGAGCTAAAAGAGAGATGGCGCGTGGGGGACGGTCCTAGTGCACGAGTTCTCCCAGGGGAAGCTGCCTGGATGGAGCTCAGGGAACGGCGGTGTCCGCCCCATGGACCGCAAGGTGACGCTGCTGTTGATCTGAAAACCCGCGTCTGCTGTCCAGTGCTGCTCGGGGGCTGCTTCAGTCCTGGAGCCGCGACCCTCAGGGGCTCTCATCGTTCAGGGCGCAGCCAGATCGGCATGTGGTGGGTTAGAGCCCTGGGCACCCTTGCCTGGCTTGGGCAGTTCACAGAGCGAAGGGCCAGTTTCACTTAGCATGATTACACTTCACCGCAGCCCGTGGGTTCCCAGCGGCTCGTGTTGTTCCTGACATGCAGGATGATCTGTGAAAGTCAGGACAGACTCAACATTTTTTTAGTGGCCCTAGAGTTATCGTTCACGCTTGAAACGTACCCTCACTTTGCCAGATATTGAGAGTTGCCATGAGTCAAGTTAGACCCCTGTGGGCTTCTGGCCTTGAAGTGTATAGATGCTTAATTGTGTGAAAGTGGGGTTCGGATTCTCCAGGCTGCTTTGCCAAGGTTAGGACGGGACCTGTTTTGCTCGTTGGCCTTAGACGCCCGCATCTTAGACTGAATTAGTGGAGCGGGCGTCTCCTTTGCTCTGGGCCCAGCCAGACGCAGGAGGGAGGTGACTCTTAGAGGTGGCTTCACGTTGTAAAATGCCATACATATTCTCGTGCTTCATTGTCGTGTGTGCTTGTGTGTCTCTGCTCTCGGACTCTGAGCTCCGTGAGTCCTGTGAGAAAAGGTGTGACTGTAACCTTGGGGACAGCTTGGTAAATGACAGAGAGGGTTTTCGCGTTGTTTTTTTAAAGTCGTTTGACTTAATTGGGAGATTACTTAAAACACAATGTTTTATACTAAGATTGTTGCTTTGGAAAGTATTAGAACGCCTCAGACATACTATACCAAGAAATTTGATGGCTGCATATTAAGGAAGCAGTGTTGGACGGTCATGCAGTTTCAGAAGCTTTTAGAGCTGCACAGGAGCTGCGAAGGCATCTTTCCAGAACTTCCCTTCGTCTGCAGACGTGAAAACTGGGCGCCAGGGGGACTTATCACCACACAGCCGGGGCGTGCCCGTGGGTGGACGGGCCGGAGGCGGTGTCTTCTGCGCTCTAGGCCAGGCTGTGCTCCGCAGAGCCCGTCACCCCCCATGCCTCGGTTTTCCGTCGCTGTGTGGCGGTGCCTGCGCCAGGACTGTGCTCACCGTGATGGCTGTGCGGCTGCGTGCACTTGGGGGTCCGTATTTCACTAGATGTGCCGCCTGTTTTTCTCTACACCGGAGAGGAGCCCTCCCTCCAGGTTAGCGGCGACCCCCGCCCGCCCCCCGCGGGGTTCCTGGGCGGAGCTGACCGCTGACCCGTGGGGGACTTTTAGAAAGCTGAAATTAGTCAATTTTGTATGTCCTGGAATCTGCATTTTCATTCACCCATAAAGTGGTAGCTGAAGGAGATTCCCTCCAGAGGAGGAAGGTGATAGCGCAGGGCTGTTCAGAGGGTGTTGCTGCCCCATCGGCAGAGGCGTTGTTATTTACAACCAGTAGCAGCCGCCATTTCCTGCTTGAGTCCTGAGTGCCCAGTACCACTCGGTGCTGTTTAAGGTGCTGTTTAAACTTTACCGCTCAGGACCCCAGCAGCTGGCAGGTGTGTGACTCCAGGTTACAGGTGATGACCTGAGACAGAGAGCAGTCTCACACGCTTTGATAATCTTCAAGACTGCTGCTACTAGGAAGTCCGTGTGTCTCTTCTGAAGAGGAAATCTTTTTACTTCAAATGCTCTCATCCCATGTCTTAACATCTGTAATGTGAACTGTATGCAAACAAGGGAAAATGACAAATTTATCATAGCCCTGAAATAATAAGCATGAAATGAGAACTCGAATATTCAGATCAGTATTGGAATTTTATGTTGGCATTAATCGTGGAGCTGTATTTCCTTGAAGTAACTCTCCGGTGTGCTTTCATTTTCATTAGGAGTCAGACCTTTCGCTTGTCCTCACTGTGACAAAAAATTCCGAACCTCAGGCCACAGGAAGACGCACATCGCTTCCCACTTCAAACACACGGAGCTGAGAAAGATGAGGCACCAGCGCAAACCTGCCAAGGTGCGCGTCGGCAAGGCCAGCACCCCAGTTCCTGACATCCCGCTGCAAGAGCCCATCCTCATCACGGACGTAGGTGAGACGCTCTTCCGTCCGTCTGTCCCTTGTGGGGGCGTCGAGTGGCCTGCCCAGGCAGCCTGCGGTGTGACGGTGACGAAGTTCCCTCCAGGCGTGCTGTGCTGCAGCGGGCCGCGAGCTTGCTCCACCGTCAGAGTTCGAGTGTGAGTCCTGGTTCCGACTGAGCTCCCGCTCCCTACACGCTGAGCTAAAAGAGAGATGGCGCGTGGGGGACGGTCCTAGTGCACGAGTTCTCCCAGGGGAAGCTGCCTGGATGGAGCTCAGGGAACGGCGGTGTCCGCCCCATGGACCGCAAGGTGACGCTGCTGTTGATCTGAAAACCCGCGTCTGCTGTCCAGTGCTGCTCGGGGGCTGCTTCAGTCCTGGAGCCGCGACCCTCAGGGGCTCTCATCGTTCAGGGCGCAGCCAGATCGGCATGTGGTGGGTTAGAGCCCTGGGCACCCTTGCCTGGCTTGGGCAGTTCACAGAGCGAAGGGCCAGTTTCACTTAGCATGATTACACTTCACCGCAGCCCGTGGGTTCCCAGCGGCTCGTGTTGTTCCTGACATGCAGGATGATCTGTGAAAGTCAGGACAGACTCAACATTTTTTTAGTGGCCCTAGAGTTATCGTTCACGCTTGAAACGTACCCTCACTTTGCCAGATATTGAGAGTTGCCATGAGTCAAGTTAGACCCCTGTGGGCTTCTGGCCTTGAAGTGTATAAACGCTTAATTGTGTGAAAGTGGGGTTCGGATTCTCCAGGCTGCTTTGCCAGGGTTAGGACGGGACCTGTTTTGCTCGCTGGCCTTAGACGCCCGCATCTTAGACTGAATTAGTGGAGCGGGCGTCTCCTTTGCTCTGGGCCCAGCCAGACGCAGGAGGGAGGTGACTCTTAGAGGTGGCTTCACGTTGTAAAATGCCATACATATTCTCGTGCTTCATTGTCGTGTGTGCTTGTGTGTCTCTGCTCTCGGACTCTGAGCTCCGTGAGTCCTGTGAGAAAAGGTGTGACTGTAACCTTGGGGACAGCTTGGTAAATGACAGAGAGGGTTTTCGCGTTGTTTTTTTAAAGTCGTTTGACTTAATTGGGAGATTACTTAAAACACAATGTTTTATACTAAGATCGTTGCTTTGGAAAGTATTAGAACGCCTCAGACATACTATACCAAGAAATTTGATGGCTGCATATTAAGGAAGCAGTGTTGGACGGTCATGCAGTTTCAGAAGCTTTTAGAGCTGCACAGGAGCTGCGAAGGCATCTTTCCAGAACTTCCCTTCGTCTGCAGACGTGAAAACTGGGCGCCAGGGGGACTTATCACCACACAGCCGGGGCGTGCCCGTGGGTGGACGGGCCGGAGGCGGTGTCTTCTGCGCTCTAGGCCAGGCTGTGCTCCGCAGAGCCCGTCACCCCCCATGCCTCGGTTTTCCGTCGCTGTGTGGCGGTGCCTGCGCCAGGACTGTGCTCACCGTGATGGCTGTGCGGCTGCGTGCACTTGGGGGTTCCTATTTCACTAGATGTGCCGCCTCTTTTTCTCTAAATGCTTTTTTTCTAATTTAAGAACTAAATTTTAAATAGAATGACATGCAGACTGGGAAATGGTAGCGTCGGGGGGATCGTAACATTCTTGTCTGTAGCTGCTTCTGAGATTTCAAACGCGTATGTATATATGTCATGTCCGTTCTTTACAAATCACTGTCTTTATATACGATTACTTGTGTGTGTAAGTATCATATCATTCTGGGTAACGTCCATGTTTGAAATGTCTTTTCTTTGAAGCGAGCCAGGCTTTGGTTATCTACTCTTAAACATCAGGGCAGTAATGATTGATCCTCCAGGTTCGCGTTTATGCTTTAATCACGATCAAGGCTTTCTCTTGCTTTTCTTTAATGCATTTGTCTGACCTAGGATGTCGATTTTATTTTATGTATGTTATCTGTCATATACACATTATGTTTGTCGTTTTGCAATATTTGCATTCTCTTGCTACTTACAATATACGACAACTCTTACAAGACTGGGTTGTTTCCCCCCCAAGCACCATAACGGAATAAAGCTTTCCTGTTATTATAGAAGGAATTTTAGGACGTTTTAAGGACATTTTTGGTTTGTTTTTGAAGCACATTAATTAACTGAAACCACTCATGCTTTTTTTTGAGATTAGTAATTTCCTTAAAAAAAACACTAAAGCATCGATAGTCTAGTAGAAGTGACATAATAAAGCTAAGACCTTAGGACTTTTACATGTGTTTGATTTATCCTTGATTTTTCTCTTCAAAGATTGAGAGCTTATAATTAGCCTAATTTTTTAACAGAACTTTACGTTTGTAAAATTATTAGAGGTAAAAAATGAAGCGCCTAAGAAATGAGGCCTGTTATTTTCACTTCCTTCAATAAGGAAAAGCTGGGACACCCCGTTGCACAGGGCTCAGAAGCCTCTGGGCCATGTTCCAAAGCCATGTGCCTGGACGGCGGCCCGGAACTTTGGTTCCATGTCGGGACACGCAGGGAACGGTGTGCGTGTGCTAGGTTGTTCACGGCAGCGTGGTGGCCATTGTAGTCAGGAGCAGTGGAACTGCCCGCCACAGTGTCCGAAGTGGCCTGGGTACGGGGATGTCCCGGGAGGGCGGGAGAGCGTCAGGGGCGCCGACGTGGAAAGGTGTTGAGTGTCCAGACGAGTGACAGACGGGTGAGAAGTGTGTGGGGCTGACCCGCTCATGTCCGTGCACAGACTATTCCTTCCGGTTTTCTCTGAGCAGCATCGCCGTGCAGGTCCTCTGTTTACGTGATCCGCATCGTTTCAGAAGGGACCAAGGGACGTGCAGGCCAAGCATGGCTTGGCAGGGGATCGGATGAACGGGGTGTGCTCACGGGGTGCAGGCAGGGCGGGAAGGAGGTGAGGACAGGCTGGAGACGGGGTCGGGCCAGTGTGCGAGGCTCGGGCTCGTCTGCCCGGAAGAGTGGGCCCTCGGGACAGAGAGCGAGAGCTCCAGGAGCAGTGCGGCTGGAGACGTTCTGACAGGGAAGAGAAGCGGCCTCGGCGTTTCCTGATGTTTGTAACGGAGCATCTGTTTACCACGGAACACAGGTTCCGGAAGCCCCAGGAGGAGGAGCTGGGAGGAGGACAGTGGGGGCTGGGGGTATTGCAGAGGCAGGTGGTGAGAGGGGAACCGGCACCCGGGTGGGGGTGACGTCCCTGGGCCTTACGGGGTCCAGCGCTGCGGGGCCTGGTGCAGACGGCCAGGCCGCAGTCTCTACGTACACTGCGGTCGGGCCGCCTTGGCCGAGGCGAGGTGTGGGGCTGGCGGGGCTGGCGGGACTGGCCTCCCTGCCGTGTGAGGTCTCGTGCGGCCTGGGGAGTCCCAGGCCTGGCTGCCGCTGCACAGCCACCCGCGGAGCCATCCCTGAAGTCGGCGTCTGGTCGCAGGACTTGGGCAGTTGCGCCTGGCGCCCTCGTGGGATCGGGCGGCTTCCGGTCTGGCGGTTGGTGAGCTTTGAGCACCCCCGCACCCCGGGCCCCTTACGGCAAGCATTCCTTTGTGGTGTGGGACATGGCAAGAGCAGTACCGTCTTTTCTGACTTGCGAAGTGCCTTGTTTCCCCGTGAAACAGAAGACAGCCATGCGAAGGCTTTCGCTTTCTCAAAGTTGTCTTGTGAATTTTGTTTTACGTCCGTCCATGAATTTCTGGAATTCATATAACTAATTGCTGAACATCATTTCAGTTTCCTATGTTTCTCCTTCTGTTGCTTTTTCATGTGTAGCTTGTCTGATAAAGCAGATAAATTTCTCGCATCAGTTTGTTTATACATTTCATTTTAGTTGTGAAAGGAGAGTTTTTAAATTTTTTAAATTAGTTTTTCCTTAGAAATCATTTTTCCATTTAGTTCAGTAGGGAGCAGCCACGTGGCTTATCAGGGGTTGTTTGGATTTCACAATTTTAATTAAGTGGCACTTTTATGTTAACCATTGTTGAACCTATTTGCATAAAATGTCAAGCAGTCAAGTAACTGAACTGCCAACGTTGCCGTGGTGCGTCACCGGGGCCTCTGCAGTGAGCCTTCCCGTTTTGGTTTCAGAAGCTCAGAATCATCACTCTTTTAGTTGCCATTTTGGAGAGTCTTCACGTTCAGTGTCTGTTCTCGTCAGAGAATGTCGTGTGACTCCCCAGGCTCAGCGATGTCCACTGCAGGGTGACCGTGAGCCCGGGTTCCAGACACCTTCATCCCTGGTGTTCCAGACACTGAGAGCAGGTCATTCATTTATTCCGTCATACTTGCGTGTCCTGCTTGGCAGGTGCTGTGCTGGCTCAAGCCTGTCTGTGACCGGGGGACAGTTCCCAGTCTCAAGAAGCTGTACCAGCGGGGTGGGCGGAGGAGACGAGAGATCAAGCAGTGACAGGTCTGAAACAGAAGTGAGTCGCTGAGCGGCGATGTGAGGGCGCGTTGTTCAGGAACAGTGAGCGCGCGAGGACGCGGAGGGACGTGCGGACGCTGCTCGCACGGGCGGGCGGGGGAGACGCAGATGCAGTGCGCGCGAGCTGGCTGGGCGGCCGTGCCTGGGTTCCTGGGACGGGCCGCTGTGGGCCTTTGAGCCGGTTGCTGTCAGGGCCACAGCCTGCTTTAGCCCAGCGCTTTTCTGTGGGTGATACGAGGAGGCAGAGCGGGACAGTCACTGGGGGCTGGCGGCGCCCAGGTG
>NW_011889058.1:438788-439869 GCF_000151845.1 Pteropus vampyrus | reverse complement strand
GTGACAGATACTTACAACCAGCAGACTCAGTTTCCACCTGTCCAGCAGCTACAAGATTCTAGCAGCCTGGAGTCGCAAGCCCTGTCCACCAGCTTCCACCAGCAGAGCCTGCTGCCGGTTGCCAGCTCCGAGCCGGTGGACGTGGTAGGTGTTTACGGGTGGCACTAGCCCTTAGACGCCCATGCCTGACTGTCATTGCTCAGGACTTGCCCACGGGAGGGGCCTTGCTGACTTCTCATAACTTTACGGTTATTGCGTCACCTGTGAAAACTTCAGTGTTCGGCACACGGGGTTTTCGTTTCCCCTAAAAACGTTTTAATTTTACTTAAGGATGTCGTTGCCATGACGTGGCGTATCTTTGAGGTTTAAACATCAGGTCGGTCAGCAGTGTCGTGTGAAAACATCTGGACGATGTCATGTTGCTTTAGTCACAAAACCAAACATTTTACGTGTGGAATCTTATTAAAAGTGCATTAACGTGAAAATATAATGAATGCTGACATATTATAAATAAATATTTAAATGCGCAACAAAGTTTCTTCTTAGTCAACTCAAAGACATTTAAGGTTTGGTTTTTTGATTTTTGGAAATTTTCAGTAGTTATGACAATGATTGTCCTATCAGATCTTGCGCTTTAACAGGCACTGTTGGTGGCTTTGTCCCTGGCGGGCCCGGGGCTGTGGGACGCTCTCCTGGGCACGCTGCTGCTCCCAGCACAAGAACACGCGTCCTCCCCGCGTGCTTCTGTGACAAGCAGGGTGACTCCATGTTTTCAGGAAGTAGGACTTATTCACCCCCAGTAGGAGCAGAACAGATGGCAGAGTTACCTCTTCTTAAGATGTGTAAAAGAATATGGAAAGATCCGTTTCGTGTCCGGTTAAGTCTTGTGTTGAAGTAAGTCAGTAGGAAATAAAATAAGCACTTATTTAATAAAACCACTGTAAACGTTGTTTACCGGGCCCAAGTGACTGCAGTGAGCTACCTGGGCTCTCCCTCTTAAGTCCACATTTGTAAGCGTTCCCGGTTGTTAGTTGTTCCATATTTATTTACAGGTACTCAGGTGGTCGGCTTTATGCTTCTG
>NW_011889058.1:436225-438738 GCF_000151845.1 Pteropus vampyrus | reverse complement strand
GTCGCTTTAGGCAGAGACTTGGCTCCAGCCTGGACTGTCAGAGAAGTCAGGGAAATGGTGCCCGCTAGTAGTCTTCTGCACGGAAGTGCAAGCGGCACAGCTCCAGTGGCAGAATGTAGGCGGGTCCCGACTCTCGACAGGTGACTGCATTGTCCCGGGGTGGGGGGATCCGCCAGGGTGGATGGACACGGTCTCCGTGACGTTCCAGGCAAATGCCAAGTCATCCGGACGCTCCGCCTGCACAGCTGTCCGGATTGCATGGGCAGCTCGGTCGCTTGGTCAAGACGTGTTTGCTCCATGGCCAGCCTAACAATTCTTTGTTTATTGAAACTTACACGTAAAACCTGAATCATTCAAGTTATTTAAGTTGTTTAAGTTAATAACTTTGCTATTTGCAGATATCCCTTTAATACAGTTTCTGTGGAAACACTTTCTTGGATAGAAAGGTCACACTGGAGTTGTTTCTGTTTTTAGTTTATTATGGGGCCTGGTATACAGTCTCCATACGGACTCAGTACGAGACTCGAAATCCCAGTTAACCTAAATTTTGGATAAAGTAAATTCCATGCCAACAAATCCTCATAGAAAAAGTAAATGTACAAATCCGTTAAAAATTGGTTCTAGAACCAAGGGAAGTAACTGACTATGTAGGTATTCCTCATGTTGAGAAAACCGTATCAACTTTATAAGTGTTTCCCAGCAGGTGTTCTCTAAGAGCCCGTTCTCAGCGCACTTGAAACAGCATCTAGTTGCCACGTTGGAATCTGTACTTCAGCTCCTCAGAATTTTCATTCTCCGCGTGCGACAGTGCCTTTTGACACTCACCTTCTCAGCGGCACTGACGGTGAATTATTCCTGCTTTTATTCCGGTTTGTAGGCCTCATCCAGCCCATTCCAAGGAACCAGTTTCTTCAGAGCTACTTTAATAGCAATCTTGTGAACGAAGCAGACAGACCCTACAAGTGCTTTTACTGTCACCGCGCGTACAAAAAGTCTTGCCACCTGAAACAGCACATCAGGTAAGGCTGCAGGCACGCAGGTGTGGGGTCTAGTGCAGGTACAGTGATCGCTCATCTGATGGCTGTGGGGCTCTAGCGGGTGGTAGAGTTAGCCTTCGGTATTTAAAGTGTCATCTCTGACTCCCAAAGTATTTATTGTTAACTTTTATTTTTATTCTTTAGTATCTTGACTCAAATATTTTACCCAGAAATTGGCACCGAATTTTATTTACACTCCTATCTGTTATAATTCAGTATTTGCAATTTCTAGGACGTAGCAAAGAAGTATTTGGTTTGTTTCGTTGGAGTTATGTCCTCTAACAGTTTTTCAGGTCTGTTTATCAGGGTTTAGGTTAATTCTTGGTGCTGGCGACAGTGGAAAGAGGAAGTAGACGCTTGACCGTGAGGGACGGCGCCATGCCATGAGACAGGGTAGGACGTGGAGAAGCCAGGGGCTCGGCCCCGCCTCGGCTGCCTCGCGGCTCTGTGACTCCAGGCGGGTCACTCGGGCACCGTGCGTCTCAGTGGTCTCGTCGGTACCGTGTGGAGAGCCGCGTCTCTGCTTTCTAGCTTAGTGGCCGTGGCAGCGACGCACGAGCGTGCATTCTGAATTGGAAGATGGTGACAGAGCCTGAAGCTGCTCCTGCATTAAAGCGTTTGTTCTTTTCAGGTCGCACACAGGCGAGAAGCCTTTCAAATGTTCTCAGTGTGGACGAGGCTTCGTATCCGCAGGAGTGCTCAAGGCACACGTCCGAACGCACACCGGCCTCAAGTCGTTCAAGTGTCTGGTCTGTAATGGGGCTTTCACCACTGGCGGGAGCCTGCGGCGGCACATGGGCACCCACAATGACCTCCGTCCCTACATGTGTCCCTACTGCCAGAAGACATTTAAGACCTCGCTGAGCTGCAGAAAGCACATGAAAACCCACAGGTAGGAGCCGTCCTTACGGCCACTGGGCAGTAGGTAGGCCTGTGACGCCCACGTGGCGGGTGGGGGGTGGCGTTCTCAGGAGACGGCCGTCTCTGCTTCCTGTTTGATTCCTTCTGGCTCGAGGTGTGTGGGCTGAAGAAACTTGGGTGCCGTGTCCGAGGACCTGTCGAGAACCGCTGACTCTTTGTTTTTGTTTTTGTTTTGGATGTGACACTGCAGTGGTCTCTGGGGGCCGGATGTTTTGTGGGCTCTCTTTTGAAACCGATAGTCAACAACAGGTGAAGTGCTGGACGGTGTGCAGTATCATCGGGTGGTGAAGATTTCAAGAAAGAAAGTCGACCCTGTGGTTTCTAGACATGTCACTAGTGTGTCCGGACGGTGGTTATTCTCTGTAGCCCACGTGAAAAGAGCGTACATTTGAGCTGTCACAGAAATCAACTGTTAAGACCGACGGACACTTTTCCTTGACTAGAGGGCCCTCGTCCCTACACGGCCTGGCAGACACGCATTTCTGATGCCATCTGGAGCTCATGCAGCGGGGAGCTCTCTGAAGCCGCAGAGCTGTGTGTTGTGAGGCAAGCCTG
>NW_011889058.1:429081-432290 GCF_000151845.1 Pteropus vampyrus | reverse complement strand
GCTCTCCCTCTTAAGTCCACATTTGTAAGCGTTCCCGGTTGTTAGTTGTTCCATATTTATTTACAGGTACTCAGGTGGTCGGCTTTATGCTTCTGTTATATTTCAGACAGCTCCTCTGATTCAGGAGTCATCCCAAGAGGAACTGGACCTGCAGACGCAACGTCCCCAGTTCCTGGAGGACAGCCAAGACCAGAGCAGGCGCTCTTACAGGTAGACACCGGCGCAGGCCGCTTGACGAGCACTGGCTCACGGCTGCTGCCAGCCTGGTGCGCCTTCCCTGGCCAGGGACTTCGCTGCGTAACTTTCTCAAGAAACGGGAAATCGGTTCCGTTAGCATCCCCCTTTTTATGAATAAAGGGTCGGAGACAAAAAAAGATTAACTTGCTGACATTTCCGCAGCTAATGGGCGGGGTGACCGCCGAGATCCTCACAGCAGCCCTCGGCCTGTACACGGGACTGCTCTGTTGTCACTTCCCATCGCCACGATGAGCCATGGTTACATTTTCAGAAATGACTTAAGTTTATGTCGTGCCTTTTTGTCCAAGGCTCGTCTATGCTTGATATAAATCAACTCGTGTGCCAGGGTACAACATGATTGCAGCAACAGTTTTTAAACTCATTCATCCACTCATTCACTGTCCATCCATTTATCCCGTCCACCACCCATCCCTCTCTCCATCCCCTCTCTTCCTCCCTTCATCCTCCCTTTATCCCCCCCATTCATCCTTCCATCCTCCCTCTTCCTCCCCCTCCCTCCTTCTCTCCCTCCCTCCCTCCATCCTTTCATCTCTCTATCTCCTTCCCTCCTTCCCTCCATCCCTCCATCTCCCCTTCCCTCCTCCCAACCCCCTCACCCCCCACCCTGGGCAGTGTGCACTAGCACCTTCCGTGGACCACGCTGCTCTGGAGGTTTGGAGTCCCCTGGTGAGAAGAACAGATGAGGCTCCTGCCCCAGGCTGTGCTTGACACAGCCGTTTACACTAAATAAAACGTGTATTTTTATACAGTTAAGTATGTAGTAAAAAAATTAAAGAATGTTATCTTTACAGAGAGAGTCTTGGGTTTATAATATTTTTAAAATTTTATTATTTATTTAAAATACTTTGTTAAACTTTAGTAATTTTTTCCAGAGCCATTTAACAAAACAATAGGGCTCATTAGAGCACAGTTACTTTTTGTCCCATGAATATGGTAAAAGTGGGCCCCGGCAAACTGGCTTCAGCAGCGCCCTGTCCAGGAGCTCGGTCCCCTTTGGCAACCACGCCTCCTGGCGGGAAGGTCATCCGCCCTGCGCTTGCCGCCTGAGCGCCTGGTCAGGGCTGCCACGGGACTGTGTGGGAGAGTAACTTCGTGGTCAGCAGAGTAAGCAGGGTGGTCCCTGGGGAGCGAGGAAGCCACGTTCTATGGGCAGACAGGTCCCGTTGCTGTGTGGACGGAGTGTGGTCCTCGTGGGCAGGTGGCCGGAGGTGAGGGGAGCTCAGCCTTCAGGCCCGTCGCCGACGGTGGCGGTTGCTCCCGGCACTGCCAGCGCCGCTCTGCTCGGGCTGGCCAGTTAACACCTGTGACCATTTCGAAACGTTTGTTCTCCTAATTGGAGAACCTTTCTCAGCAAATATCGAATGTCGTAGTGGAACTCAGTTCTGTAAATAGGTTTTCTTCACTGACGTGTGGGCCAGAATCAAGCCCGATTTCATTTGCAGAGCTGTCTCTCGACAGCCCACTGGTGGGGCTTGCGCTTGCTTCTCTGTACGAGTAGCGATCCCCGCAAAGCCCACCTGCATGTTAGAGTGAGACCCCAAAGTGTGTCCACGTTTCGGACACCGAGGAGCGCCCACTCCGTCCGGGCCGTGTGGGCTTGGACCGGGGTTCTAGCTTGGGCCTCACCCACTTCCTGCCGCAGGTCAGATACAGAATGGGAAAAATAGGGAAATGTGATGGAATAAGCTTTCTTAACCTTTAAACAAGTTTTAATATGTGAATAGGAATTTCGAAATTTGTAATTATTTTTATCTTTAAAATAATTTTAATATATTTTGTAACAATTGAGGGAAAAACAATACCGCTTACTCATAGATTTAAAATAGCGCCAGTAAAATCTGTTTTGTGAAATATTTTATAAACCAAAAGAGAATATGGGTTGGCATTTCCAAGAGTCTAGACTCAGGAGGGATTCTGACCCTAAAGGAAGGTTTCACGGTATCTTACCGACTTAGCAGAGAAAGTAGCACTTAAAAATCGTGGTTCTTGTGTTTAAAGAAAGTTTCTAACTAATCAAATGTTATGCCTGCTGGGAAATTATTATAAGATTTACTAGTTTTGAAATAATGGAGTGTCTTTAACACTACAAGTGCTCTGAGCAGAATTGATGTCACTGATTATTATCGCTAACGTTCTCATCTTTTGAATGTCGTACAGCACATGACTGTTCTTGTTTCTGGAACAGCCCTGCCCGATTGTCGAATGATTGTGGGTGAAGGCTGCTTTCCTTCCGTCCTCAGATGTTGCTGCTGCAGTCGTGCTGTGCATTCACGTGGTCTGTGCCCTTCCTGCTGTGTTGACAGGTGTGACTATTGCAATAAGGGCTTTAAGAAGTCCAGCCACCTGAAGCAGCACGTGCGGTCGCACACCGGGGAGAAGCCCTACAAGTGCAGGCTCTGCGGGCGCGGCTTCGTCTCCTCCGGCGTCCTCAAGTCCCACGAGAAGACACACACAGGTCATTCCTCGTCCACTCGCACGGGGTCCTGCGGCCGTCATCCCGGAGGAGCTCCGAGCCTGTCAGCGCCCCTCCCCCATTTCCCCTGGTGCCCCAGCCCCAGGCAGCCCCTGACCCGCCCTCTGTCTCTGAGGGCGGGCCTGTTCTGGACTCTCACACTTGTGGCCTTTGTCGCTGGCTGTTCAGGATTCCTCCACGCTGTAGCGCGGGCCAGCATGCCGCCGATTTTACAGCCCGGTGGTGCCTGCCACGTGCACAGGCCACAATTCCTTGGCCATTCAGTCGTTGGACACTTGCGTCCCTTCCATTAGTGGGCTCTTAGGATAACCCGCTATGAACATGTGCACGTGTTTGCGTGCTGATGTGTGCCTTCATTTCTGTTTTGGGTGGGCTTGCTTGGTCCTACAATAACGCTGTTGGAACTTTGGAGTTTACTAAACTATTTTCCAGAGTGGCTGCATCATTTTTACTTGTCCAGCAGTGTATGAAGGTTCCG
>NW_011889058.1:427923-429031 GCF_000151845.1 Pteropus vampyrus | reverse complement strand
GCTCCAGCAGCACCGGCCGGCGGCCCCCATAGATGACGGCGCCGTGGACCAGCAGAGCGTGCAGGTGTCGGCCCAGGTGCAGGTGGACATCGAGGGCCACGGGCTGCCGCAGACCGCGGAGGCCGTCGCCGCAAACCCCGAAGCTATGCTGGAGCTGGAGCCGCAGCACGTCGTGGGCCCCGAGGACACGGGGCTTGGTCAGCAGCTGGCAGACCCGCCTCTGGAAGCAGACGAAGGTGCGTACTTCAGGAGCTTCAACTTGCACAAGGCCCTTCACACTCGCTCCGGCTCGCACTGTGCCTCCGCCTCTGACCGTCAGTCACAGTGGCTGGTTCACGTGCGAGAGGGAGACTTTGGTGTGTGGTAGTATACATAGAGATAGGACTGTCCACATACACGGTTTCTGGAACCTGCTGTTATCACTTAGTGCGCTGGGAACGTCTCTCGTTCTTGGTGCGACCACTGCTGTCTGTCACAGCGCACTCGGAGCCAGGCGTACAGGCTGCTGCAGGCCTGCAAACGGTTACCGATGTGCGCCGAGCCCAGGCTCCCGCCCCAAGGCCTCGCTTCCTTCGTCAGCGGCATCTTGCTACAAAAATGTCAGCTCAGCTGCAGGCGGGGAGCTTGGCGACCTAGTTAATTTGCATCTGGCACAGCGTCTCTCGTCAGTACGGGCAGCATGCCGATCGCCGGCCGTTTACTGTGTCGTTCGCGGATGCCCCAGTGTGTCGTTAGTCTGTGGACAGGCCTTCGCACGACAAACGGTGGCCTGTTGCCTGGAGCACCACCTCCAAAAGGCTCAGTGGGTTGGGTGCCACTGTGTTCAGACATCGCTTTGTAGAAGAATGTTGTCCGAGTTTGAGGGTAAACGGAGTTATTCTGGAAGTACAGAGATAATGCCTTAACCAGGTTCGCGTCTGTGAAAATCGCCTTCCTGCTGTCCTTTCGAGACGAGGAGACCGACTGTCACACTCCTCGAGGTGTCCTGCTGGGCCGACAGGCAGTGGGAAGAAGCCTCTCGACTCGGGGATCCCCTCTCTGCGCTCTTGTCTCCAGACAGGTTCGGGGCCCCAAGGCACGCGCTGCAGGAGCACATGGGCCAGTTTGA
>NW_011889058.1:422880-427873 GCF_000151845.1 Pteropus vampyrus | reverse complement strand
GAACATGTGCACGTGTTTGCGTGCTGATGTGTGCCTTCATTTCTGTTTTGGGTGGGCTTGCTTGGTCCTACAATAACGCTGTTGGAACTTTGGAGTTTACTAAACTATTTTCCAGAGTGGCTGCATCATTTTTACTTGTCCAGCAGTGTATGAAGGTTCCGATTTCAGAGTCTTGTCAGTGGTTACCCTCGTCTATCGGGACCGTCCTTATGAGTGTCTAGTGATATCTAGTCGTTGATTTGATTGGTGTTTCTCTGATGAGCAGTGATGCCGACTGTCTTTTCCTGGGCTTATGGAGAAGAGTCTATTCTAACCCAATGGCATTTTAGAATCAGATTATATTTATTTGTAAGAGTTCTTTAACATATTTATCAGATATGTAACTTGCAGTTAATTTTAAATGTCACTTTTATCTGTTAAATACGTTTATTTAACATACATATATATGTTATAAACATGTTAATATTATCTGATATTGATATATATTTTATATAAGGCTTTATTTGAAAATAAAGGTGTCCTGCTTAAAAGCATACAAACGAGACGAGGAAGGGCTGTATGGACTAGTCCCTAAGCTGGTGTTTGGGGACGGGTCTAACAGGTGAGAGCAGGTCTTGTGGTGCTTCGAAGGCCCGGCCCGAGAGGCAGCGTTGGCCTTGGCAGAGGGCTGTGTGCGACTTCTACAGGGACCAGCAGTTTGATCGGCATTTCATTCAGAAAGTCAGGGTGGCCACTGTGTGAAGAAAAGGTAGAGGTTGGAGGAAAATACCCTTCTCAGCTGGCTGCTGTGTCATCGGGCCAGCGGAGAGAAGGTGTTTTGTAGCAGACTTCACTTGAAAATAAAGCTATTTACAGCAGGGGTGCCCAGCCCGCAGGCCACGGACTGGTAGTGTTCCATGGCCTGTCAGGAACCAGGCCGCACAGCAGGAGGTGAGCAGTGGGCGAGCATCAGCATCACCGCCTCAGCTCCACCTCAGACCATCAGGCCTTAGATTCTCACAGGAGCACTGGGCCCTGGGGACCGCTCGTTTAGCGGCATTACAGGTTGTTGCTTAGGAACTGACCTGTCACTTGCTAGGAGAAGGTGTATAGGTGGATTGCAGTGTAGACTCCACAGACATGTTGCCGGGTTCAGCACGACAGTCGGAGGGGCCTCGGCATTTGTTCAGGGGTCTGCTGGAACCTGTCATCTCACACACACATGTGGTGAGGCACGCTGTGTCAGTTTTCATGATCTTACAGTGTCCGGTTTGTAAAAATAGGGGACCGCAGCAAATAAGCAGGTTTTAATTTTGTGGCTTGTCGAACATCTGTTTCCTTTGACCTCTCAGGATGTTAAGGTAACAGAATGGTTTTGTCTTGATTCTTGCCGTAGGAGTGAAGGCGTTCAGCTGCAGTGTTTGCAATGCTTCGTTCACGACCAACGGCAGCCTCACCAGGCACATGGCGACGCACACGAGCATGAAGCCCTACAAGTGCCCGTTCTGTGAGCAGGGCTTCCGGACGACGGTGCACTGCAAGAAGCACATGAAGCGGCACCAGGCGGTCCCCTCGGTCGCACCATCGCCGGGAGAGGCAGAGGGAGGAGGAGGTATTACTCCCCGTCTGTTGCGTCGAGGCTTGTTGACCGGACGAGAACTAGTGTAAATTAGTACAGAAATCCCCTTTAATCCGTTTTCCCCTCTGCTGTGAAAACCCGTCCCCGCCCCCCGCACCCCCGGCAGCACGCCCCGGAAGTCAGCCCCATCCCGGTGGCCGCCCCGGCTCCTATCCCCGCGAGCCGCCGGAGGTCTCGGCTGTCCACGGGCAGATCGGCCCGGTCGCTCACACGGCGCTGCAGGCCACGAGCTGTCCCTCCCTGCTGTTTGCCGCAGGCGCGTTTCTGGTCAGTAGACACGGGCGGAGTGCACGCGTCCTGTTCTCTTTCCTGCGCAGTTCCCTCCCGTGGGACGTGGGCCCTTCCCGTCCTCCTCGTGGGAGCGGCCACGTCCCTGGGGTGCCGTGACTGTCGCGTGCTCCTGCGCACGGCGTCTCGTTTCGTTGGCGTGGAACGCGGTGTGGTCTCGCCGCGTGCCCAGCCCCAGCGCGTGCGGCTGGCCCGGGAGCCTTGCCTGGTGCTCCCCTTTTACCTCCCTTCTGATGTCTGTTGAGCGCGTTCCACGAGGGGCGTCAGAGGCCGAGGGTGTGCTCGTTGTGTGTGTTCATGCGTGGCGTCCGCGCACAGCCCCGGGTGCTGCTTTGGACGCGCGTCGCGGGCCCACACCCGCTCAGGGCCGTGGCAGCGCCCGCGTCTCACACCGTGTCTGCGGCCGGACAGCGTGGGCCTGGGGCCTGCACGCAGCGCTCACGGTGCCGAGGGCTTGGTCGGCGTGCCGGCGCCACTCCCCCCACAGGTGTCCACCTGGCCTCACGGCCCGGCTGTCCCCACGCGCTGTGCTGCGTCGATGCCGCGTAACCTCCTCTTGCATTTTGGGGAATACGTGTTTAAAAATGCCTGACCGACCTCAAGGTGGCAGAGCCAGCTTCTCCATGGCAGGGCCCCTGCTGCTCTCCTTCCCTCAGCAGGCGGTTCCGGATCCTGACGTGTCCGACCTGTCACCGGCAGACGGACAGCGCCGAGTTTTCAGTCTGACGGGATCTGAATTTCCGTGAAAAAATTTAGTTTTATTAAGTTTACTGGGATGACATTGGTTAATAAAGTCATACGGGTTTCACGTGTATAGTTCTGTAATGTGTCATCTGTGTACTGCAGTGTGTTCACTTCTCAAAGTTGAACCTCTTGTTTATTTCCATGTTCTTATTGTCATGTGACTTAGTGTTATTTTAGAAAAAGAAAATAATTCTTTTTCTTACAACAAATTAAAAAAATACAGGCCATCCACATATTATTTCTAGAATCCTACAGTTTGGAGGGTGTAACCAGTCAGTGAAAGTAACCGGTAAGCCTAGTGCGTGTGCTCCTTCCCGTCAGTGATCGAGGCGTCTGCTGCCGTGAGCGGAGCTGCCAGGTGGGTGTGGGGGCCTCTGCTGCGGCTTCCCCACGGTGCCCCACACACCTGCACAGCTCGTGGGTTCCTGCTTTGATCGTTGAGAAAAAGTCCACACGTGCTCTCTCTGGTCCATGAAGAAAAGCCACTTGTAAAAACCGTGACTTTGACCCAGAGCTGGAGTCTCGTAGCAGAGGTGTAGTTCCTTCTCGTTCGCCGTGACAGTGGCGGCCCGTTCGACCTCACACTGCTCTCTCGTTTTGTCTTCTGCTCACTATGCTTCATTTTGCTGCCCGTTGTCCTCACTGACTTGCTGTATTGTGGTTTTGGTTGCTTTCAGATTGTTAATACAGTTATCTCCGTATTTATCAGTGTTGCAAGGCCATCTGTCATCTGCTGCCCCTCAATCTTTCTGACAGTCTTATGGACGCGGTGTGGGATTTTAGTTCATTCCGTTCTGGAATTGCACGCACACCGCCATCCTCCCGGCCGCCTGCTCCCACCCTCCCGTCTCTGCCGCCTTTTCCCTTTTTATCAGAGAAATCATCCAGATACTTTTTAATTCGCTCATTTGGTTTTAGCCGCTGTCCGTTCCGCTGTTTAGTGTTTCGCTTTAGCCATCTGTGCCGTGATGGCCGCTCCGTCCAGCCACGCTTACTTTCCGCTACGTTTCATAGCAACGCTCTCTTGTTTTCGGTCAATGTAAACACATCCATGCACTTTACCGACCGAACACGTAAACACAGACGTGTAAAAAATGTTTTTCCTTTACATCTTTTTAGCTGGGGGCTGTTTGCTAATTTATTGACTTGGTCCGTTCTTCTGGGCCGCCGACGTTCTTGTTCGGTAATTCAGTTCTTGCCCATGTCCGTAAACAGAGGCCTGTGTTTCTGAACACTGGTGGCCGGTGTGGACACGGACACCTCAGACCTCACTGCTGGCTGAGAGCCGTGCGTAGCGGTCCCGGCGTCCGCCGTCGGTGACCACTCCGAGGCTCACCAGCCTTCCCTGGGCTGTGTCCCTGCCGGGGGCTGCCCAGCGTCTCGTAGAAAGAGCAGCGGCAGGAAAAGGCCCTGACCGTCTCAGACACAGCTCCGCGAGCTCGTCCTTACCTCGCAGACCTGTCTGTTTTAACTTCCCTGTTTTGTTGAACCTGGTTTTTTATTAGGATCCGACCCCCTGCCCACATTTCCCTTAGACGTGTGTCTGGAGGGGGAGGAGGAGAACCCCGAGCGAGACGCCTCTCGACGGGCCCGCACCGAGGTCATCACGTTTAGCGAGGAGGAGACGGCGCGGCTGGCGCGGACGCAGCCGCGGGACAGCGCCACCGTGTCCGAGCAGGTGCTGGTGCAGTCGGCCGCGGAGAAGGACCGCGTCAGCGAGCTGAAGGACCGGCAGGCGGAGCTGGAGGCCGAGCCCAAGTATGCCAACTGCTGCTCCTACTGCCCCAAGAGCTTCAAGAAGCCCAGCGACCTGGTCAGGTAGGCTGGCCGCCGGCCCCCCTGCTGGTGGCGTGCCATCGGGGAGGCTGGGCCAGGTGGCGGCGGTGTCCTGGAGTTGCAGCTTCAAGCTGGTGCCAGTTTCGAGGCTTCCTTTCCGCCCATTCGGATAGCCGATCGGGCTGCGTCTGGTCTGGGGGCTGCGTCTGGTCTGCAGGCTGCGTGCGCTTGCTTCTGTGCCCACCAGCTGAGCGTGCTTGGTCACTAGGCCGTGGCCAACTCTCCCGTCCTCACCTGCGTGGTGTTAGTAAAGCACCTGGGCGGGGTGACTCGTTGAGGGAAACAGGCGCCAGGCTTCGCAAGCCGCAAAGCGGCAGTGGGTCCCTTCCTGCCCCACCGGGCTGCGAGTCTGTGCGGGAGGCAAGGGCACACGCATGGGACCAGTCGAGTGACAGCAGGTGGCACGAGGCATACCGGCCAAACGTCAGTGATTGACGTGAGGTGGAGTCTTGCAGAAGGTGACAAAGTAGAAACCAGGACATGTGGCGGGGGAGGAAGGGCCCGGAC
>NW_011889058.1:420322-422830 GCF_000151845.1 Pteropus vampyrus | reverse complement strand
TTAGCCGCTGTCCGTTCCGCTGTTTAGTGTTTCGCTTTAGCCATCTGTGCCGTGATGGCCGCTCCGTCCAGCCACGCTTACTTTCCGCTACGTTTCATAGCAACGCTCTCTTGTTTTCGGTCAATGTAAACACATCCGTGCACTTTACCGACCGAACACGTAAACACAGACGTGTAAAAAATGTTTTTCCTTTACATCTTTTTAGCTGGGGGCTGTTTGCTAATGTATTGACTTCGTCCGTTCTTCTGGGCCGCCGACGTTCTTGTTCGGTAATTCAGTTCTTGCCCATGTCCGTAAACAGAGGCCTGTGTTTCTGAACACTGGTGGCCGGTGTGGACACTGACACCTCAGACCTCACTGCTGGCTGAGAGCCGTGCGTAGCGGTCCCAGCGTCCGCCGTCGGTGACCACTCCGAGGCTCACCAGCTTTCCCTGGGCTGTGTCCCTGCCGGGGGCTGCCCAGCGTCTCGTAGAAAGAGCAGCGGCAGGAAAAGGCCCTGACCGTCTCAGACACAGCTCCGCGAGCTCGTCTTTACCTCGCAGACCTGTCTGTTTTAACTTCCCTGTTTTGTTGAACCTGGTTTTTTATTAGGATCCGACCCCCTGCCCACATTTCCCTTAGACGTGTGTCTGGAGGGGGAGGAGGAGAACCCCGAGCGAGACGCCTCTCGACGGGCCCGCACCGAGGTCATCACGTTTAGCGAGGAGGAGACGGCGCGGCTGGCGCGGACGCAGCCGCGGGACAGCGCCACCGTGTCCGAGCAGGTGCTGGTGCAGTCGGCCGCGGAGAAGGACCGCGTCAGCGAGCTGAAGGACCGGCAGGCGGAGCTGGAGGCCGAGCCCAAGTATGCCAACTGCTGCTCCTACTGCCCCAAGAGCTTCAAGAAGCCCAGCGACCTGGTCAGGTAGGCTGGCCGCCGGCCCCCCTGCTGGTGGCGTGCCATCGGGGAGGCCGGGCCAGGTGGCGGCGGTGTCCTGGAGTTGCAGCTTCAAGCTGGTGCCAGTTTCGAGGCTTCCTTTCCGCCCATTCGGATAGCCGATCGGGCTGCATCCGGTCTGGGGGCTGCGTCCGGTCTGCAGGCTGCGTGCGCTTGCTTCTGTGCCCACCAGCTGAGCGTGCTTGGTCACTAGGCTGTGGCCAGCTCTCCCGTCCTCACCTGCGTGGTGTTAGTAAAGCACCTGGGCGGGGTGACTCGTTGAGGAAGACAGGCGCCAGGCTTCGCAAGCCGCAGAGCGGCAGTGGGTCCCTTCCTGCCCCACCGGGCTGCGAGTCTGTGCGGGAGGCAAGGGCACACGCATGGGACCAGTCGAGTGACAGCAGGTGGTACGAGGCAGACCGGCCAAACGTCAGTGATTGACGTGAGGTGGAGTCTTGCAGAAGGTGACAAAGTAGAAACCAGGACATGTGGCGGGGGAGGAAGGGCCCGGACCACGCTGACCGGAAGAGCCAAAGCGCCGCCTTGTCTCAGAGCGTCCAAGGGCGCTGCCCATAGTAGGGGACACGCGAGCTTTGCTTTTTGGGGGTAGAACTAATGGTGACAGTTGCGGGGCGACTTCCTACAAGGGGGAGGTCAGGCTTTTACGGTGGCCCTGGCGGAGCAGCTGTCCCTGTTCCTCTCGGTCTATGGTGCTCCACGGGAGGTGGGCGCGGTGCAGGTGAGCACGGGCGGGCTGGCGGCTCGCTGCTGGGTTGGACGTGCCTGTCTGGTGAGTGCAGGAGGTGACTGCGGGCTGCACACTTCTCCCCAGGGGGATGAGTAGTCGGGGGGGGACCGTGACAGTGAGGCGGGAGCGGGGATCAGAGCCCAGAGAGCTGGGCCAGGCAGCATCCCTCGGCCAGTCAGGAGGAGGAGACTTAAGAGGTCGCAGAGCGACCCCAGGTCCGAGGACTGCAGCAATGGAGTGTGGGATGCGGGTGGTGGGTGAGCCATGAGGCGGGAGCGGCTGCCCTGGACGCAGGAGTCCAGCCCGGCCAGCAGGCGGTGTGGCCACGGGGAATGCGTGACAGCTGGCAGGCAGGGTCAGGTCAGCGGCGGGAGGCGAGGTGGGATCCTGGACGAGAGGCACGCCGGGCCAGGGTGCGTGTGGAGGTGAGGTGCCGGGGACAGCCTGGGAGGCTGTGGGCCTGTGGGGGCGGGAGGGTAGCCAGAGTGACGCGATGGAGGCGTCAAGTCTCTGCAAGGTCCTCGGTCTGTGCGATGTTGTCGGTGTCACGGGGGACGAGGACAGGGAGCGGGGCAGCCTCGCGGTGACTCGTCTCGTTCTGTCTTGCGTCTGATAACCCTCAGAGGCCCAGCCTCCTCGTCGTGCCTCGGGCCACCATCGTGGTGCAGGGAAACAGAGCAAAGCTCCGGCCGCAGGCTGCAGGGGGGTCCACTGCTCCCCAGAGAGAGCCACGGCCAGCGCCCTTCAGAAGCGTCCACATGTCACACTCAGCTCTGACGTTTGTCTCTGAGTCGTGCGTGTCACTGAGCCCGAGGCGTCTGTCTTCAGCAGTGCCTCCCCCCTC
>NW_011889058.1:412780-418347 GCF_000151845.1 Pteropus vampyrus | reverse complement strand
TCCTCTGCTCCCGGGACCGTCCTGGGCAGCTCTGTGCTCGCGAGGGCTCCGTGGTGCCCTGTACGCGTGGGGCAGATTGTGCTCCCGGAGCTGGGCAGCTGCCGCTGGACTTGTGGGGCCGCGGGCCCAAAGAACGAGGAGACGAGACTTGAATGCACGCAGCCTGTGTGAGATCAGAGGGTGGTGGCGAGAGCCACGTTGTCACTACATTGTCCCCGCCCCCGCCACACTGCCACTGCCCCCGCTGGGCCTCCATGTGGCACCCTGGGCCGGAGTCGCTGTGGACGGGAGGTGCTGGGGAGCTGCCGGACGCCACCTGTGGACTACACTGGCCCCTTCGGGTCCTGGGGCCGCTCCCTGTGCTGGCCGCTGTGGCCCACGGGGGCATGTGGGCGCTGGGTCAGCACGTGCCCATGCCCACTGGCTGCGCGCCCACCTCTGGACGTGCCACTGACTCTTGGCACCCACAGGTCAGAAGCTCTTCAGCTGCCACGTCTGCAGCAACGCCTTCTCCACGAAGGGGAGCCTGAAGGTCCACATGCGCCTACACACGGGGGCCAAGCCGTTCAAGTGTCCCCACTGTGAGTTGCGTTTCCGGACGTCGGGGCGGAGGAAGACCCACATGCAGTTTCACTACAAACCGGACCCCAAGAAAGCCAGGAAGCCCGTGAGCCGCAGCCCGCCCGAGGCCGTGCAGCCGGCCGGCCTCCTCAGCCCGACGCCCAGCGACTCGAACGTGTTCATCGTGAACAACTCGGTGCTGACCGGCCAGTTCGATCAGGGTTTGCTCCCTCAGGGGCTGGTGAGCCAGACCGTGCTCCCCGCCTCCGTGTCAGGTGAGCCGAGTGTCCCGAGGGGAGGGGCAGGCCTGCTGGACAGTCCACGTCGTCCCTGTGGCCACTGCTCTGGCTGCTTCCGGCCCGGGGCGTGGTAGTTGTTTTAAACCTCGGCCCAATTAGTGTAATCTCTTTGAGCCTAGTGTTCTGTTACGTTTAAGGTGGGTAATATTCGTTTAACAGGGTTTGTTTAGTGAGGATTAAATTAGACGAGGGGGGTGTGTGATATATTAACGTTTATCAATCGGATCAGATCAATAGACGTGTACAGAACTCGTGTGTTTAAGAATCCCCGCATAAGTGAGTTTTTTTTTGAAGTTTTTCTGGCGTCCGCTCATTCCTGTTTGCGTCCCGTGCAGCTGGTGGCGACTGGACAGTGTCTCTGACGGAGGGGAGCCTGGCCGCCCTGGAAGGCATCCAGTTACAGCTGGCCGCCAACCTGGTTGGGCCTAACGTGCAGATTTCTGGCATCGACGCGTCCAGCATCAACAACATCACCCTGCAGGTGGGACGCTGGCCGTGCTCGCCGTGGTCGGGTCACGCGTTCCTGTGGCAGTCCCCTCACGCGTGTCCCTGTCACTTCCAGATCGACCCAGGCGTGCTGCAGCAGACGCTCCAGCAGACCAGCCTGGTCGCTCAGCCGCTGTCCGGGGAGCCGGGCCTGGCCCCGCAGAGCAGCCCCCTGCACACACCAGACACCGCGGTCCCGGCCAGTGTCGTCATCCAGCCCATCGCAGGCCTGTCCCTGCAGCCCACGGCGACGTCTGCCAACCTGACCATCGGCCCGCTGTCTGAGCAGGACTCCGTTCTGGCCGCTGGCGGCAGCGGTGAGGGCCACGTCCTTGGGCGGTTCCGACAGCTGGGGCTCAGCGTCGTGCTTGTAGTTGTGTGTTTGAGTTTAGGACCCCGCGATGCCGTTTTCTCTCTATAAAGCTCACCACACAGACGTCCTAAGGATAAAGTGACGTTGAGTCACGGAGATGGCAGCATTCGTGGGACTTTGTCCCGCTGGCCTCCTCGTTCACCGGCAGGCCTCCTTATCTAGGCGGAGGAGTTAGAGATGACCGATACTCTATTTTCAGTGTTTCTCTTTTTGAAATAATAGTTTCACCAAAATACTTTTAACGTAGAAAGGAGAAAATGGTTGTTTTTTTAAGCCCAGCTTTTGTTGTTTTGTCGTGATGACCAGGGACTCAAGACCTTTCTCAGGTGATGACGTCGCAAGGCTTGGTGTCCACCTCCACTGGCCCCCACGAGATCACTGTGACCATCAACAATTCAAGCCTGAGCCAGGTCTTGGCGCAAGCGGCCGGGCCCACCGCGTCACCCTCGGGGTCCCCGCAGGAGATCACCCTGACCATCTCCGGTGAGTCGCTTGTGGTCTCGCGGCCTCGCACCTGCACTTGCGTGTGTCTCACTCGTCCTTTGTGCACGCTGAGCGCTGCGTGAAGCTGGTGCCCTGTCATTCAGGTGACAACTTGGGGGTGGTGAAAATAACGTGGCTGAGCAAACCCCGTACTAAAGTTAAAAGTGGCAGTCCCTCACGTCACTTCCCCTTTGAGTCAGCAGTTTTTCACACAGATTTTCGTTCGGCAAAGAGCGGAAAACCATAGCTTCACAGCTCTTTCTCGTGCTGCGTCAAGTGCCTGAATAGTGAGTCAGAGCGGAACTCTGAAGAAGCACGTAAAAATACGTTATAGCTTGGGAAGTGTGAGCAGGTGCATGCTTTCAGTTAGGGAAGTGGATGTTGTCATTTTCTTTTTTTTTCTAAAACGACCTTTAAACATGGAATAGCGTGATCTGTTTAACACACGTGCCAGTACGTAAGTGAACACGTTGCTTTCAGACATCACAGTATTAATTTTCATGTAGGTCAAGACCTCATCCAACACAGCTCTAATGGAAGCAGCGAGCTGAACGGGAGCATAAGGCTGTCGGCACCTGCGATCGGCAGCCAGTCTGCAGATGCCGCCTTAGCGCTAAGCAGCGGTCAGCTTCTCTCGCAGAGCGCAGCGCTGAACGCTTCAGGTAAGCCGCCGACCAGCCCGCCGGGGGAGACATCATGAGACACCGAAAGGTCTGTGCGCCCGGCCGGTGGGGTGAAGGAAGCCCTCTGTCCACTGACAGATGCCACTGCCTGATCTGTCCCAGGGGCTGCGATTCCATAGCAGTTGGTAGTGGCTTACATAGGACTCTAGGCTACAGAACCCTTTCTAAAGTTATCAGTCAATCGGTAGTCCTACCTTTTTGAGAGGAAAGGTGAGTAATCCCATGTAAATGTAGAAGGCTCTGTGTATTTATGCAAGCTAGCATTTTGGTGACTCCACGACAAAGCTGGCTCTTCTTGCCAACCGGAAGCTTCTGTGCCCTGCACTGTGGATTTTCTGGCACCAGCCGACAGTAGGATGACAAACTAGAAAGCATCTTTTTGAGGTTTTGAAATTACAGACTTTTATGAAAAATAGAAAGAAATGAACACAAAGTAAAAGCGAACAAGCCTGTGAGTCCGAGCGGCTTTGTGGGTGACTGGGACAGTCTGGGTGCCGGCCAGCCCTGTCTTCCTTACTTCGTAGGGATGTCAGGAATTTCTTAGTTCTCTTATTTTCCACCTTTGTGTATTATTTTTTTTGAGAAAAACTTAGGCAGAGTTGCACCCACAGCTGGGTTTGTTCGTGCTCAGCTGAAATGCGTTCTCACCTAGTCGTTCACTCATGCATAAGAGACCGTTGCATGTGCTACGTGGTCAGAACCGTGCCAGGTCCGAGCTGTCGTGGTGTGCGGAGCAGGCCCGGGCCCCTCGCATGTGGGGCCCAGAAACTGCCAGCACCGATGTGCACTGAAGTGTGAAGTCTCGGGGTGGCACAGAGGGGGACAGTGGTGCCTGGGTCATGGGATTTGACCCAGCGGGACGTGCGGGTGATGCCCAGGCCTGTGGGGAGCGCTTGCCCCGCGAGGGGCATGGTGCTGCGGGGCCGGGGGCCTGGGCTGAGGCCAGGCGGCAGGGCGGGCTGGAAACACGAGGGAGGCACGGGCCTCTCAGGACCTTAGAGGAACGTCGTCCCCTCCTTCACCTGTGGAGGGGTGGACAAAGGCTCGTGTGGTTGGGAGCCGAGTCTGAGTGGCAGGTCGGCAGGCCCCACCCCGGACCTCTGCCCCCGGGCCGAGCGCTCGGTCTTCCTCTTCCTCCCTCGTCCGTTCCCGCATGTCGAGCTCTGGCCTCGGAAAAGGTATCGCACACCTTGGTTCTTTTCCTTATTAATTTGAAGCGAGAGACTTTTTTTGTTTTTCAGTTAAGGGGAATTTTGTTTTACATTTTCATGGGCTTTGGCTTTGGTTTTAATTTAGTCTGCGGTGACTAAGACATCAGAAATGTGTCATGTACGATTAAAGTCACAGAGCAGACTCTTTCTACAAACTTCTTGTGAGAGGTCATCCCCTGTGTCTTTCTGCCAAGGACGAGATGGTGTGTCCAGCTGCGACCCCCGACTCCTGCCGAGCGCCCTCTCCACCGTGTGTGTCCCGGGAGCTCTTGTCTGAGCTTCCCTCGGCATCTGCAGCAGTGGCAGTGGCCGTAGGGTCACAGGTTTCATTTCCTGTCACTGCTTTTTCTCTAATTATACTCGTGAAGCGGCGTATGTTTAAGTACAAAGATATTTAGAATCTGAAAGCCAGGAGCGTGGGATCAGAGGTTCTGTGATGTCCTCGACGCAGCTCAGAGGCGCGGGCAGCGTAAACGCCAGCTGCGGCAGGCGCCTCCTTCCTGCAGCCGTGTTCCGGGTGTGGCTCCGGGTTGGACTCAGCCAGCCTCCCCGCCCGCCTCTCATTTCGCCTGTTTGCAGAGCTTAACGTGGCCGCCGGGGGCCTCTCCACCACGCCGATGTCTCCGTCTGCAGTCTCCGCTCAGAACCTGCTCATGTCCTCGTCAGGTGTGGGGGGCGAGGCCAGCGTCACCCTGACTCTGGCGGACACCCAGGGCTTGCTCTCGGGAGCGCTGGACACGGTCACACTCAACATCGCTTCTCAGGTAGGTGCAGTCACACACTCTGTCCTGCGGTGATCTGGAAACTAGTGATGCCCCCCCAAAAGGGAATTCTGAACATTTTCTTTCAAAATTGGAGGTTTTTTCTGATTCGAAAGTGTCGCATGTTAAATGTGGAAGGGGGAAAACAGGAAAATCTCAGGTGGAACAGACGGAACCGAGGTCAGCAGGCCCGGGCGTGTGCGCCCTCCCAGACCCTGTGTGCGCACGCGCTGGGCTGTCTCCAGCTTTTACAGGGAGGCGCTCACGTGTGTGTCATGCACAGTGAGCGTCCCCCTCGCATCCTTCTGTGACGATCCCCACGAGGGATAGTGGTGCCCGAGGTCAACTCTGTCTCACATATCTTAGCTTTGGGTTGGAATTGACACGTTCATGAGCCAATACAGGTTCTCGTGGCCCACGGTTGTATTTGTCTTTGATTAATAAAATGAGGAAATGCAAATTTATCCATTTCGATTGAGGTCATTTTTCAAAATCGGGCGGTGTGATGAGTGGTGGCTGAGGCCAGCCCCAGACGCGTGAGACGTGCAGAGGTGGCTGGCATTCGAAAGAGCAGATTCATCTTGCTTCCTCGTGTTAGCGGGCTTGTGACCATGAGGTTTTATCAGGATATGTGGAAACTTTTCAGTCTGTCCTATGTTTGGGCAAAAAAATGAGTTATATAGTGACACCTAAAATACGTCACTTTTTGA
>NW_011889058.1:408345-411179 GCF_000151845.1 Pteropus vampyrus | reverse complement strand
CGTCCTCGGCCTTGCTGCTGCAGCACAGCAAGGAGGCCCACGGCCGGGAGCGCATCCACGTCTGCCCCGTGTGCCGGAAGGCCTTCAAGCGCGCCACCCACCTCAAGGTACGTGCCCTGCGCCCTGGCCTCCCCGCGGGCCCACACGGCAGGGGGCTCGACCCAGCCGCTTCCACCCAGAGGAGAGGAGCGGGCACGAGCCCCGGGACGGCTCCCCAGGCCTGGCCGGCTGAAATCCCCGCTGGGGGTGCGTGGCCAGGCCTCGTGGCTCTAGGCCGGGCTCCCGCACCCCTGCCTCTTCATTCCTGAGGGCATCACGGCCCCGTAGCCACTTAGCACACGAGTCCCAAGCCGCTGTTCCTCGGAGCCTTAAGGAGCCCCCTGGGCAGTGGGCCAGGCCACCTGCTGTCCAGCCCTCAGAGGCCAGCACCCGCCTCTCCTGCCACGGCTCCCGAGTGGAGGAGCCCCACCCAGTACCAACACGTTTCCAAAAGAGGGCCCCACCCTCGCTTCTGAAACACCAAACGTGGAATGAACTCGAGAGAGTTGCAGCCATAAGCCCGGGGTGCACCTGGGACCGCAGCGTCCCCCATACCCGGCCTCTTCTCCACTTTGGTGCTGCTGCTGAGGACCCCACGCCATGGCCAGGCCACGTAACGGCAGCATGCCGGCTCCCGCGCTGTAGTGAGAACGGTGACTTACACGTCACGGCTCTTTCAAGGACTGTAAGTTAGCATCACGCTCAGCTCGCAGTAGGGAGCACGGAAGTTACGGCCACGGTGCTGGTGTCTGAGAGAGAAGATCTTCTTGAAGAGGCAAGAGATTAAAAATAGTTACAGAAAATTTGTTGTTTCAAATACAGTTACTATACCGAAAACATAGCTTTTCCGTAAACGTTTTGAAGTGGTGACACTCAATCTGAAGGACTCAATTTGGCATTTAAATACCTATGAGTTACTTTCTCTTGATGACCTTCAGAAAGGGGGGATTTAAAACAAATTACATTGTGCCAGAAAATAAGGAAGTGTGTGCATGCGCGCGCGTGCGCACACACACACACACACACACAGTGACAGGGACTTAGAGGGACACAGGAGCTGATTGGAAAGCTCCTGGTGGCCAAAGCTAGAACAATTGGAGCAAGAAAACCAAGTAGAATTGAGTCATAACCCACAAGGCGAAGTAAATACTCGTGGGCCCTCACTGGTAGAGACATGACTGATCAAAACGATGAAGAATAAGGAGGAAGAGACACATCTCCCCTGCAGAGTCCCAGTTTCTGCAGGCCGTGCCCTTGAGGACCCGCACCCCCACCCCTGCCCGGGGCAAGGGGTGAGCACACTGGCTGCACATGGCTTTAGCCGGGTGGCCAGGTCACAGCCGGTGGCCACAAAGCCTGTGGGGCAGGTCCTTGTCATTGTGGGGTGGAAAAGGCACGCGGCCTCCCCAGGCCCACGACCCTGGTCTGACAGAAGAATCAGCAGACGAGTCTCATTGAGGGACGGCCTGCAGCACAGCCGGCCGTCTGCCTGGCAGCTGTCAAGGTCACCCATAGCAGGGGATCTGAGACACCGCCCCTGCCACTGGGGGAGTGGAGCCCTGGATGCTGACCTCGAGGCCCCGTGGAGCGTGGCCAGCCCCGCCCCTGCCCCGTTGTCCTCCGTGCCGCTCAGGCCCCTGCAGCTCTTCAGGCCTGAGGCACCTGTTCTCTGTGCGGGTGGGTGTCTCTGACAGGAGCACATGCAGACGCACCAAGCAGGCCCTTCCTTGAGCTCCCAGAAGCCGAGGGTGTTTAAATGCGACACGTGTGAGAAGGCGTTTGCCAAACCGAGCCAGCTGGAGCGACACAGCCGCATCCACACAGGTAACGCCGGCGGGGCTGGCTTCCCTCGGGGGCGGGGCCTGGGGCCAGCGCAGGTGGCGAGAGAGAGCAGGGCCCGCACGGTGGCCGTCTCCCCGCTCAGGCCGCCTTGTCCTAGCTCTCTCCTCACCGCCCCCCTTCCAAGCGAGAGGGGTGCCGTGTGCAGGCGAGCACTGGGCACGGGCCCTGCGGGGGTGCCCCGGCGCCCTGACCGCCTGCTCAGCCTCCTAAATCTGTCCAAGTGTGTCTCAGAAAAACGAACAAAACCCAGAAGCCAGCCCCCATCTCCCGCGCTCTGGCAGTGAGGCCACCCCGTGCCCCTCTGGCCCCGCCGACTCAGGCGCCCACTCCCCACCCCCACGCCCTCTGCTCTGGCCCCGTGGCCCTGCCCCTCATCCTGCCTCCTGGCCAGTTTCCCCGCTTCTCCAGCCCTGCGTCCCTACAGCAGCCAGGCTGGAACCTCGAGAGAGGAGGGGCCGCCCGTCCCCTCCTGAGTACGTCCGGGTGGAGGCCTGTGTCCCCCTGTGACCCCTCCGACCCTCAGGATGCACGTCCTCGGCCCTCGGGAAGTCCCAGGCTCTCAGGCTCACCTCATTGTCACCCAGGCCTTCTCACAGTTCCCAGTGGCTGGTCATCCTCTCCCAGGCCTGCTGCCTCTTTGGCTGGCCATCGCTGACTGGCCAGGTGTCAGCGTGGACACCCCCACCAAGAGGCCTCTGTCCCTTCTGGTGACCGCGGCCAACGCAAAGCGCCTGTGTGGCCAGCAAAGCTCTTCTGGTCACGGGCCTTCCCGCCGCGGGCTCCCGTGTTTTCAGCACCGTCGCTGTTGGGCAGTGGGTCCCGGCACGCTAGGTGTTCAGGAAGAGCTTTTGAGCAGAAAACCAACTGCCACACTGTCACTTCGTGACGTGGTCGCTCAGAACAAAGTTTTAAGGAGTAGTGACGCCGTTGGTCGTTTATGATAAGTAGATGGA
>NW_011889058.1:399881-408295 GCF_000151845.1 Pteropus vampyrus | reverse complement strand
ACGTCCGGGTGGAGGCCTGTGTCCCCCTGTGACCCCTCCGACCCTCAGGATGCACGTCCTCGGCCCTCGGGAAGTCCCAGGCTCTCAGGCTCACCTCATTGTCACCCAGGCCTTCTCACAGTTCCCAGTGGCTGGTCATCCTCTCCCAGGCCTGCTGCCTCTTTGGCTGGCCATCGCTGACTGGCCAGGTGTCAGCGTGGACACCCCCACCAAGAGGCCTCTGTCCCTTCTGGTGACCGCGGCCAACGCAAAGCGCCTGTGTGGCCAGCAAAGCTCTTCTGGTCACGGGCCTTCCCGCCGCGCGCTCCCGTGTTTTCAGCACCGTCGCTGTTGGGCAGTGGGTCCCGGCACGCTAGGTGTTCAGGAAGAGCTTTTGAGCAGAAAACCAACTGCCACACTGTCACTTCGTGACGTGGTCGCTCAGAACAAAGTTTTAAGGAGTAGTGACGCCGTTGGTCGTTTATGATAAGTAGATGGACGTGCGCGAAGGGTTTGGGGACACCACTAAGCACACTTAGTGCTGTGACCTCACTGCTGTCCATGCTCCACCTCAGCTCCCGTGGGCACCTGTCCCCACCAGCGAAAGGCTGCTCGTCCCCACAGCCCACCCTGCACACAGAGCCCTCGCCTGCACAGGCGCCCTCTGTGCTCGTCCAGGTCCTCCAGTCGTGACTTTGATCACGTTGGTGACAGCCCTTTCTCCATGCAAGGAATGCGGTCGCAGGCGTGATGACCTCGTGTCCACAGTCCTGGGGCTTGTGGCCACTGACTGGGTGGAGGGACAGACTTAGCATGGAGCTGCCTGACACCAGGGTTGGAGTGGGGAGCAGGGCCCTCCGAGGTGGCATGGAGGCCTGGTGCTGGCTGGCACTGGCCAGTGGGGCTCATGGCGGGGGCCGAGCGGAGCGCGGGGGAGCCTTCCAGGCCCGGGGCAGGGGAGGGCGGGGCCCTGGGGCTCGGCAGCCGTGAGTGGCAGCAAGGCACAGGGGACCGAGGGCCGGGAGGGGACTGCAGAGGACGGTGCCACTGCAGCCAGGTCCAGAAGTCGGGGTGCGGTGGGCGCTCCCAGGGCCTGCGGGCCGGCGGTCTGTGGGCGGCAGGGGCCCCGGGCAGCTCCCACGCTGGGCGCCCCCTTACCTTGCCCGTATGTGCGGCCTGCCCCCAGGGGAGCGGCCGTTCCCCTGCACGCTGTGCGAGAAGGCCTTCAACCAGAAGAGCGCACTGCAGGTGCACGTGAAGAAGCACACGGGCGAGCGGCCCTACCGCTGTGAGCACTGCGCCATGGGCTTCACGCAGAAGAGCAACATGAAGCTGCACGTGAAGCGGGCGCACAGCTACGCCGGTGAGCGCGGCGCGCGGCCTGCCCGGGTGGTCGGTGCCCGGGGTCCCCGGCTCTCCGCACCCTGCTTCCCCGAGTGGCCCACTGCTGCCTCGTGCACACTGGGAAGAACGGTCGTCAGGAGGAAGGGGTGCTGGTCGGGGTCATGGGGCTTTCTGAGGAAGAGGAAGGCTGTCGCAACGTCTCTGCTCCCGCGCTGCCTGCTGCCCCTTCTGTAGGAAGCCGGCGGGCTGTTCTCAGGGTTGGTGTCAGCCCCCCGTCGCCGGCAGGTGTGCCAGCCGTGGCAGGAGTGAGGATGCGAGGGCACAGTCCTCCCCCACAGAACTGTGAACCGCCGCTCGAGTTACCCTTTCCCATTGGGGCAGAGCATGTCGGTTTAGTTTCTCGTCTCTGTTTACATGTGCGTGGTTTCGCGCCGCGGGTGTCTGAGCCCCTGCTCTCATGTCTGCACCGCAGGGACGCTGCAGGAGGCCGCTGGCCAGCAGGAGCAGGTGGGGGAGGAGCTGAGCCACACGCTGCACCTGGAGGAGGTGGTACAGGACACCGCCAGCGAGTGGCAGGCGCTGGCCAACGTGTTCTGACGCGCGACTCGCGGGTGTCTCTGAAGTTGACTGTCACGCGGGACAAAGCACTGGGAACTCCTGCTTTTAAGTTTCAGGCGTTGAAATGTTACCACAGTAGTTCTTAGCTATAAAACCATCTGAAGAATCACTGTCTTTCAGAGGCTTCCAGGAGCGACCTGGGGAGTGCACCTGCCTCGGCCCGTCGCCCGCGGGCAGCGCCTCCGGGTAGACAGGCCGCTGGCTCTCCCTGTCCTCACAGTGGGTCCTTCGTGTTAGCGGAGGCAGAGGTGACACGCAGCGAGTCACGTCGGCTTCCTTCAGCTCTGTCATGAGACGGGCAGCGCACGAAACGAACACGAGACAGCACGTGGTTCAGACAAGGGTTAGAACACGCAGGGAAGTCTTTGCCACGTTTCCCTCTGCGCGTTTCGAAACGAGTACAAATTGACTCTTTAGTCTGCAGTAAGTTAGGAGGACGAAAACCTTGAGAGATGGCTGGACCGATTCTCTCCCCGTCGCAAAGACCTAATCATTCGTTGGAAGGCCGCGCGTCTGGGGCGCAGACACGGGGACCGAGGGGACTGACGGGGACGGGGACGGGGCGACACGCTCACGGCAGGAAGCACAAGCCACATGCTGCAGAGGCCCCGCGGCCCGGCCGGCCGGTCAGAGCGGTGGCTGTGGCTGAGGGACAGGAGCCCCTCCGGGCCCCGGGACCCCCTCCTCGTGCATGGGGGCGTGAGCTTTATTTCAGGGAGTTCTCTAGGATCATCAATGGTGCCACGTTCAGCGTCCCAAACCGGCCCGCCCCGAGCCGGCGGGCGCGTGTGTCCCGCAGCATTCCAAAGATGGAAAGTTCTCTGTCCATGCGAACCCCCCTCGAAGTTATTTATATGTTCTATATATAAGTGCGTATGTACATACACAGATTTATGGGCCTCTGTGTGGCTGATCAGTATATTTTGTAAATACGGGCGCCCGTCCGGATCACAGAGAGAGCGGCAGGGCCCTCACCGCCCTGGCAGCGCTTCCGATCAGTGTTGTGTTCATTTCACTAATAAATGGGTATCTCTTCCATTGTAACATAAAGCTGGGTTTTCGTTTCTGTTTTCGTTTCTTGAAAAATAATTGCCTTTATTTTCTCTCATCGCCTCCCTGGTTCCGTCAGGAGCAGATTTATTATAAATATTGTATGGACTTGTATATTCAGAGGGACTCATTTCGGATTCCTGAACAAAGAGACATTTCACTGTTATATTTCGCAAGGGCATCTTTTGACTTTTTTGTTCCTGTCCCCTTTTGGATATGTATATAAGTAATATTGATGGTGACATAAAAACTTTTGTTATGTGAAAATATTTAAGTCAGAAAACTGTTAAATAATATTACTTTTTTTCAAACTGCTTTGTGTATTGTATATTTTTTTAAGGGAAAAAAAGCCTTATTTGACTCATTCTTGTGATGCTGGACTTACTATATCCTGAGGTTTTCCTGAATGTCAGCATGTATACCTGGCTGTCGTCAGTGTACTCAGATTAATTGTAATTTTGCCAGAGTTTTAAAGGTTCTGCTTTTAATGCACTTTCTTTTATAATTTTGTATTAAAATATTTTAGAAATGTTGATTAATTTTGGTGAACAGATATCCCCAAAGTTGCCATTATTGGAATTTTAAAAATTTTATTCTTGCTAGTTTATTTATTTTGGTGTCAGCATTAAATGCCATCTCAGGACAGTCTCGAAACGGGGTTTGTTTAATTCCTAGTTGTACAGAACGCGTAGTCACTGAGCCACGTTGGTGAGCTCCTGCTGGAGCAAGGCCAGGCCTTCGCAGGGGACCCGAAAGCCCACTTTTATTTTGGTTATGGAAGAAGAAATCTTACCGATAATCCGCTTTGTGAGCTTTCTCAATTTATCAGCAGGCAAACAGGAGATGTCACTGTATTATTTGGATTTACTTCCTAGTTGTAAAAACTGCTGCTTTGCTGGTGTTTGGTGACAAGCCGTGGCCCGTGAGGACGTGGCCCCTCTTGGCCCTCAGGGGGAGGACAGGCCGCGCTCTGTATTTCAGTGGCTGGTCAACAGTCTCGTGACGAGAGATTTCTAGCCTTCTGCATAACCAGGATTTTGAGGATAGATAACTGTATTTTTAGAAATATCTTAGCCTATCTGTTTTGGAATAACAATAAATAAAAAATGAAGTTAGGAAGCGTGATTTTTTTTTTTCTTTGAAAATATTTACTATAAGACAGTTTGGCACATGAACAACTTCGAGTTGAGGACGTTAACGCAGAGTCTGTTCGAAGAGCTTCGAACCTCGAGACTCAGGACGTGGCCCTGTGACAGCGCGGTTGGCCGCCAGCTGTCTCCCTTGGGGGCTGGGTCACACAGCGCCCTGGCCGTTTGGTGCCTTCGAAAGGCTCCGCCTTTGGGCCCCTTCCGGGATGAGGTGGCTGCAGCACCGCGGCTGGAGGGTGAGCTCCCTGTGCATGGGGCCGGGTCTGGTGGCTTGGGTGGCGGGGACACCAGCCCTTGGGCAGAGTGGGCACGGGCGTGTCCTGGGGCGGCGTGGGCCAGGCCAGTGTCTCTCCAGAGATGGCACCCCACATGCCTCGCCTCGCACACGGGTGCTGCTGCAGGTGTAGGTAGCAGACCTCACGCGGGGGACTGGCCGGCGGCCTGGCGGTCCAGCTCCTCAGATGGCCCCTGTGCTCCGACCTCGTGTTCCCGAGGGGACGTGGCGACCCGTGCCTGTGAGGACCTTCCCTTGTTCCTGTGGAGAGATTTCAGTTTCTCCGCTGGGCATTCAACCAGGGCGGATTTCTCTAGGACAGTGCTCTGTACACCGCCCCCTCCAAACGTGTCATTTTAAGAAAATTACATTGATTTACTTCTTAATTATAAAATACGGCGCTTTGCAAAACATTCCTTGAGAGGACGAGGATCTGCGAAGACCTTTTTCCTGGGTTTGAGTGTCACAGTTGGACCAGCGTCCCTGACCTCCGCACCCTCACGCCTCGCGCGCGGGCGGAGCTCACGGTGGCACCCGTGCAGGCCCCATGCAGGGGAAGCGGATTTCCGTCCTTCACGTGCCTCCCCGCTGTGCGGGGCAGCGTCTGTAGCTCGTGCGTACGCGTGCGACACGGTGATCGGTCAGATGTAGCTGAGCGACACGCTTTTAAGAGAATGCGCTAAGACGGAGAACCGCTTTCCTGTGGGCATCTCCGCTATGTGCTCTTTGCATATTTTTCCCGCAGAAGTTTATTTCCAAGTCAATGCTGTGCACCCTCCCCACCCCCAACAATAAGTCAATGTGAAGGTTGGTCGTTGCTGATTAACGGATGCTTTTTCTAAGGCCCTGTTGTCCAAAGTCAGGCGGAGACGAAGTCGCACAGTTGACGCCCCTGAATCTGGGTGCCCTCTCGTCGCCCAGTCTCTGTCCGCGGGCTGTAGGTGTCGCGGGGGTTCTCAGAATTTCAGAAGTGCCTACGGACAGCTTTGGGGGCTCTGTGTCTTTACCGTATTGCCGTGAAACTTAACATTTACAAGTCTAGTTGCCTCTCCGTCGTTTAAAAAGCGGGAGCAGTCGAGACTCTTATGGGGTTAGAATCCCGCATGTCCCCAGTAAGGGCAACTCCATCTGCTCGGAACTTGGCCCCCTGCTCAGCCACACACAGGCACCGACGGGGCCACACCCACTCACCCCCTCACACACTCACGGCCTGCGCGCCGAGGCGCCACGGTCACTCCCTGCACGGCGACTGCTGAAATATTCGAGCACTAAAAAGTGAGGGCTGGCCGCACGAATGCCGCGGTGGGCGGTGAACAGCAGATTCCGCAGTTAATCTCCCCTGTGATGCCTGCAGCGTGGAGACGTGTACGTGAAACCAAGATCTGACATCTGACAAATTCTAAAATGACAGCCGTTCATTCTTGATTTGCCACTAAAGAAAATTTTTAATTTTTTTATTTACAGAAGATCTTTTTTTTGAATCTTTAAAACCGTTTCATGTTCTGTTTCTACATTGGATGATATTTATTTCATCCAGTTTTGTATTCGAAACGGATAGTTATGCTAAAAGCCACTGCTGGCTTTAAGAATAATAAAAAACAGTTTCTGTATTCTTTTAAAGCTCCCGTATATTTGTCTATTTGGGCTTTGGGTGTGTTACAACCGCTCAAAGATAGACATTTTTTCTAGGTGACGTTTCAGCATGGGTTAGCACACGGTGGTGCTGCGTTTGCAATAAATTCAGATCCACGGGGTGTGGATAGTGTGAGGATTTCTTATTTTCTACCCTTGAGCAGATTTTACACTTGCTCTCGTTTGTAAGGTATTCGAGAGTGACTTGAAATGAAGGCCAATCACAAAACCCATTTATCTGTTCACGAGATTTGTGGGGCATTGGCTTTCCCAGAAATGCAACGGAGTGAGTTTATATTTTCAACCTTTCACAAGTTGGTAGTTTAGAGAGTCGTCATCCTGTCGAAATAACAGACGGAGGACACCTTCTTTCTTAGTCTACTTTTGTCTCTGTCACAGCCTCGGTTCTCCATGCACTTTTGGGCTGAAAGAGCTAAAGCGATTTGGCTTTTCTGGGAACGGTCAGCCGGTTCCCCGTCTCGCGGCCGGTTTGTTCGTAGCGGGCATACTGCTTGAATCTTTTTAAATGTGGTGGGTTGAAGAAGGGTTGGTTTGTTTTGTTTGTTTTTTAATTTTCAGATGATAGCCTCGAATATTAAAAATGCTTCCCAGGATGGATTTTCCCAGGACGCCCAGCTCTCTTACGATGTGAGTGTTCGGGTTTAAACACAAAGCTGTCAGTTTGCCTAGCGTCTGGTGCGTTGCAAAGCTGAGACTTGGGGTGCCTGGGGGCGTCGGGTCAGCTTAGCCCTGGCCCCGACCGTTTGTAACGTGTCATCATCTTGGCATGGTTTTCCTGATTCCTCAGCCCGAAGGGTTTTGGGTGGAGAAGCGAAGAGGGAGCGGGGGTTGGCATCGGCTCAGGGGCCACTGGCCCACTGGTGCGGCCGCCTGCTGCCGAGCGTGGCCAGCTCCTGTGCTGTCGGACGGGCACGCGGCACACTGGGGTCTGGGGCCCTGCGGGAGCGGGCTGGTGTCATGCTACCATTGTCCCAGACGGGCCTGCCCCTGTGACGTTTCACCGACTCAGCCAGTTTGTCACAGCTGGAACGGAGACAACGTGAAACAAAATGATGTCCTTTGATCTTTTTGAAAGAGAATTTTTATAACCAAAAGCAGGTAAAAGCCAACATTTTGTTTGGGAACAAAATTTTCCCAAATCACTCGTCACTGTCTCCGCCAGATGAAACGTGGCCGAAGGCAACTTCAGAGACCCTTCCGCTCCCCTGGCAGGGCGTGTGTCCTTTGAAACCGCGGAAAGGTACCGGGAGCACCTTTCCCCGCGAAGGTACCAGGAGCATCTTTCCCCGCGAGGTAGCATCGGCCCTGAGCCGACCCCGTCCGCCTCCCCCGCCAGCCCCAAAACGCGGGCCGGAGTAACAGTGAGACACGTGCACGTGTCGCCAAAAGTTTATTGTTTATTCACTGTTCCAGAACTGGGGGTGCTGTCCGCGAGCCCCGTGGTCGCAGAGCCCCCGTCGAGCTCGCGGGGTCCGTGGCGGCGGCTCGGGGGCTTCGTTTCCGAAATGTCCCTTACAGCCTCATCGCCGAGGCTGCGTGCGCGTTAACGTGTGAAGCCCACGCTCGGCGTTCGGAGTTAGAGGGGGTTAGCGGGCGCGCGGGGTTACGTGGGCTGCTCCTCGTCCTCGTCCTCGGGAGCACCTGCCCGTGCGGGCTCTTTGGACGGTGATAAGGACCGAAGGACGCTGGACTCAAGGTGCGGTCAGTACGTTATGGAGGGGCACGGGGGTGTCAGTTCGCATTAGGGGGGACTTTGCTAAGGACAGCACTCTCTCCTCCGGGCTGGCCAGGCCCAGCCACGCTCTAGGTCAGGGGCGGGGACGAGGACAGGCAGGGGGACAGGGAGGGGCCACGGCAGGCCCCTAACTAAGCCTAGTCACTCAGCGGTTACTTAGGGAGGGGGCAGACGGAGGTTAGTGTTGGCAATGTGCACTGCCGTGATGAGTGTGCTGCCGGTCACCCTCGGCTCCCACCGGGACCAGTGTGACACTGCGTGGCCACCCAGAAGACCCCTCCAGTCCCGCTGTCCGTGCAGCCCCCCCGAGCTCGGCAGCTCCAGGGAGAGGAAACAGGTGGCGTGCGGAGCTCGCTCCGGCTCCTGCTGCGCTGTCACCTGGTTTCCGACGAGATCCCGTGTCCTGCTCGAGGCCACCACCCGGCCCTTCTGCCTCCTGTCCCCTCTGCCACGCTCCAGCTCAGCCAGTCGGGTGTGGGCACAGCCCAGCAGCCCGTGCGCCCACCGTCGCTCCGTCTCAGCTGCCCGCCCGCCTCTCACGTACCGAAGCCCCTGCGGGGTGAAGCCATTCCTGCTGCCTGGTCCTGGGGGGGTCGGGGCGCCGTGGGATGAC
>NW_011889058.1:389350-398681 GCF_000151845.1 Pteropus vampyrus | reverse complement strand
GGGCACACCTAACTCTTCCGCCTTCCTGCCTTTTCCCCATGGCACTGAGGCGGCCCTCGTTCTGCGACCCCCACCGAGTCAGTCCCTCCCGGGCTCCCGCACCTGCAGGCGGGGCCTGCTCACTGAGGATGTCCTGTCCCCACCTGCCCCCACCCCCCAGTCCCCCCAGCCCCACCCCACCCTGCCCCACCCGCCTACCAGTTTGAAGATCCTGGAGAGGGCGCCCTGGGCATCACGGCCCTTGAGGCCCTTGTGAGCGGGTTTGTAGTCGGAGGTCCTGGCCCCATAGCCAAAGCCGGGCTTCTGGCCCTCAGCTCCCTGCGAGAGAAGACAGGCTCTGCTCCACCAGGGCGGCAGCACCAGGTCCCCAGGGGGCCCCGCCCACCCGAGGGGCCGTGCTGACCGGGCGCAGCCCCCCCACCCTGCCCAGGTCCATCCGTTTCTGGCCTTGCTGTGAGGCATTGACTAGGTGCCTTCATGTCAAAGGCCACAGTGGCCACTTTCCAGCTCCACACCGCTTTGCAAGAGAAGATTAGGGACCTGTCAGCGGAACGGGGCGGGGGTGGGGCTTGCCACTCGGGTCAGCGGGAAGGGGATGGCAGGGTGGCCGAGGAGGACCAAGGCCGTGTCTGGAGACGCTTCCTGGTGTGGGGACAGAGTGTCGGCTCCTGGACCTGGGGGCTCGGCCAGGGCTGACGGGGACCAGGGCCTGTTGTCCTGCGTGTGAGCGGGCACAGGGCTCCGAGGAGTGCCCGGGCTCTGGGGCTGGTGGCCGAGGGGGGACAGGGCGGGTCTGGGCGCCAGGGCACAGCCCAGGTCCCTGGTCTCCGCTCCCCGCGCCCCCCCCCAGCTGCGTGACCACGCCAAGGTGGGGGCCTCTCTGAGTGCATTTTGTCTTCTATAAAACGGGACGATAAGGGTCCTTCCTCATGGGGTCTGTGAGGGTGCCGTGACCTGACGGCCATCCTGCCGTGAATGCTTGGAGCGTGCCACGGCTCGGGAGCCAGCCCAGCCCTGCCTCTGACCGCCCCTTCAGGGGGCACGGGGGACATCCCCTGTGGCACGGAGTGATGTGAGTGGGGGTGGACACAATACTCGTGTCCCTGGTTTACTTGCTAATGTGCCGTATGCAGCGGCATCCTGCACCGCAAACGTGACAAAGGGTGGCAGAGCCCCTGGGAGTGTGGACACGGGGTGGCCAGCCCCTGGGGTGACAGCAGCTCTCGCCTCGGCTGCCACGCCTTTGGGGGGGGGGGCGTGCAGGTGGTGGCCCGCCCTGCAGGGGAGTCTCGCTGCCTCACGGTCCGTCCTCAGGGACAGGCTCTGAGGTTCCACCCTGTCTTGCCGGTGAGAAGTGGGGACCACCTGCCAGGAAGTCTGGCAGATGAAATGAAGCCAGCTGCTGGGCGAGGCCCTAGAACCTCCCTGAGCCCCATCTGTCCTCATGACATCAGCGTGTCAGGGCGGAGGGAACGTGGAGACATCGAAAGCAGCCCGTGTGCTGGGTGCTGGGCGTTCGCCTCTCGCAGTGGGCAGGACCGAAGCTGGCCTGGGGCCCCCTGCCCGGCCCCCAGCACGCAAGCTGCTTCCGCCGTTCCTTCTCCTTCGGCCTGGCCTTGGGGACAGATGTGGGCGGCCGCTTTCATGTGAGGATCGGTTTTGAAGTTATCAAGTGGTGTCAGGGACAGGGCTGGGTGGCAGAGAAGGTCTCAGCCTGCTGCCCTCGCATCCGGAGGCTTCCACAGACACGCCCTCTCCGCGCCACCACACAGAGGGACGGGGACCGTTAAGGCATGCTGCGCCACAGACAGACACACGCGACCTGGCGGAAAGCCACACCCCCCTGCGGATGCTAAGTCGTTATGCGTCACTGGTTTTTCTCCAAAACTAGACAGCATCTGAAAAAGGAAATTCGAGGACTGGTTTTCAGATTTCTAATCTGCCCAACTCTCCCTCCTTTCAAGTTCTCGGTCGCATGCGTTCGGGCAACCTGGAATTGACCAGAAAACATCCAGCAGAGTTAGAGGAAGGAAGTGGGGACCTCGAACGCCAGGCGGCCCTTCGGCCCCAGAGACCAGCCCAGGGGTGAGGGGCGCACAGGGGAGGGGTTCGCTCCGGAAGAGGAGGAACCACCTGCGTGAGCAGGGCCTGGAGTGGAGACGGGACAGGGACACGGAGCCTTTCTGGGGAGCGGCCGGCCGGAGGGGCCTGGCCCCCACCCGCGCGTGGGCGGGCCCTCGCAGCCCCCTCCACGCGTGAGGACCTCCTGCGACACCAGAGCCCGCCCTGCAGGGGGAAGCGGTGGGTCAGGCGGTTACTGAGGGAAGGTCGCAGGGCCAAAGGTGGACTTCGCTCTTCAGTCTCATCCCGTCCCGGGCTCCCGCTGGCACGGAAGGCTCCGGCGAGCTGGCCGGCCGTGAGTGCCAGCCCGTGCGAACTTCCTACACTGGCGTCACCTTCCTGCCAAGTCGTCAGGTCAGGGAGAGGCTCAGAGGGATTTATATAAAACGTTCCAGCAACTGTGTCTGTTCGTAAGTCACTGTCACGACACACTGAGCAGATGGGGCCTGTGACACCTCTCATTTCTCTGCGGGGCGTCTCTCCCTCTCCCTCCATCCCTCGCTCCCTCCCTCCCTCCCTCGCTCTCTCTCTTCCTCTTCCTTTTTTTAAGAATTCATTTATTTTTTTGATGCTTTTTAATTGAGCATCGAGTGTCACAGGCCCCGTACTAGAGAATAAGGGTTCTGTGTCCCCAAGACAGGCACAATTCCTGGCCTAGAGGTTGCTGGTTACTCTTCCCTTTTATTCTGAAATCATAATTTTTATAAAGTAGGAACCACACCTCATACATACTAGTCACTAAGGTCTGTAAGTCTGGCATATCCTGGTTCACACACCAAATTTCATTAGTATCTAGAAAGCGAACAAATGACCTATTTAAATCATCACAAAAACTTTGTCCTCTGATTCAAAAGCCTAGAATTTCTAAGAAGGATTCCGGACGGCTGACGTCTAAGCTCTAGTTATTACTGAGACAGACACGCCGAAGGCTCCCGGGCCAGTCGGTCATCACAGACGGAGCCCCCGAGCCCGGCGGCCCGGGGTGGACAGCACGTGTGTCCCCCGTGGTGGAGAGCCTGGTGGGACCTGTGGCGGGCGGGGAGGAAGCAGGGCGTGGACGATGCCGGGGGGTGCGGCGCCCCCAGAAACCACCTGCTCCCCCTCGGGGGAGGCACCCGTGGGCACCGCAGGCCTCACGCCGTGGCGGGCGAGCTGGGCTGGGCGGCAAAGCGCGTGAGCCATTAAGCAGCTGAAACAGAGACGAACACAAAGGTCCAGGGTCTGGGCCGGGAGGGCGGGGGGAGCTGCGTGGCCGCGGGCGTCACCTACCCAGCTAAATCTGCTTAGGGACAGTCCTCGCCCCTGCATGAGGGAGAGAAAGAAGGACACTGGGTCAGTGCAGGAAGAAGTTCTTTTGACGAAGACAGCAGAAGCGGGGTGCCCCGTGATGGCAGCTCCCGCCCCCCGTGGCCTTTCCGCGGGCTCGGCGGAGGCCGCCCAGGAGGCCGGGGTTCGCCTCGGGCCGGGGTGCCCGGGGTCCCAGAGTGGTCCGTGCGGCTGAGAAGGAGGCCGCGCGTGCGCCCGGGGTTCCCACGGGGGCCGGGGATGGAGTCGGGCGGCCACGGGCCCAGCCGTCGTCACTGCACATTGAGGGGCTCGGGGACGGTCCACAAATAGAGGGGGTCGTCAGAGGTTCGGGGGCCTTACCTTTCCTTGCGATGGAGGCGGCGTGCGGGGTGTCACCTGCAAAGACAGGGGACGGTGAGCTGCGGGGTCACCCCGCGTCCCAGAGGCCCCCCGTGGCGAGGGTCCCTGTCGTTTCCAGGCAGCTCGCGGGTGCTGAGAGGGCCTCGTACCCACAGCGTGGGGACGGCCACCCCGCCCGGCCTCCCGTGTCTGTCCTAGCGGAGTGACCAGCACAGGGTCCGGGAACCTGGAAACACCCCGGGCCTCGCGGGTCTCCCGGGCCATCGAGACCGTGTTCGAACCCCCGGGACGTGTCCCCGTGACACGGCGGCACGCTACAGGACACGGCGCATTGCCAGGGCCCCCTCCGCGTGCCAGTCAGCTGTCCCCTGGCGGTCAGAGCTTCAAAACCGTGCCCTCAGCTCCGTGGCTCCTGTCACTCATCAACGTGGGGAGTGTCATTCTAGAAGCCACTGAACAGAAAGCTCATGATTAGAAGCCTGTGGTTTTGCTTTCGTTTGTAAGACTTTACTTTTTAGAGCCGTTTCAGGCTGCTAGAAACAACGCTCAGGCATGACAGAGTTGCCACGTGCCCTCTCGGCCTGCACAGGCTCCCCGGCCCCGTCTGGTGGGCGTGAGTCCTCGGCTCCCACTGGGAACCGCCATCGGTGCCTCGTTATGCCCGGAGTCCGCGGCTGCGATCACAGTGGCCTCTGCTGCATGTTCTAAGGGCTTCGACGGAGGTCTGAGCGCGCCTGTCCTCACGCATCACACAGAGCCCTGCACTCTGCCTCGTCACCCCAGAGCGTCTGGGACACGCCCCCCCGGGGTGGAGCTCAGAGCCCCCTACACGCTGTGCCCCACCCCCCGGCCACGCCGCAGGGGCGGCCACTCACGATGCTCTTGAAGAAGTGGACCACGGGGTTCTCGTCTTGGGCCCGGCCGTGCTGCGCCTTCTGGGGCAGAGAGCCGTAGTGCGTGGTCCTCACCGCGTGGTGTGTGTCCTGGAAGACAGGGCGCAGGTCCTCAGGCCGGCCACGTCCCCCCCCGCCCCGTCCTGGGGCGCCGCCTCGCCACTCCCGGGCCGTCTGAGCTCTTCGAAGCAGCATCGGGCCGGATGCTGCTTGAGCCACCGACTCGGGCAGGATCTCTAGGTGAGGGACTCGCTGTGCCCGGAGGTGTCCCCATCACTGAGTCTGTGTCTGGCTCCCCGATGTCACGTGAGCATGGCAGAGGGGCCGGGGGGGGTTGTTTAAATATGATTCCAGCTAAGAGAGGGGTCGGCAAAGCATTGAGAAGAAAAAGTCATTTCCCCACTTCTGATCCGGACAAAGGAAAACTCAGGAGTGACACCTGACACAGCCCCGACCCCAGACGAGCCAGCTCAGGGGCGTCGGTGTCGCACCACGTGAGCCAGCCTCTGAAACCGACGGCTCGGGTCACAGCATGACGGCGTCTGCCCGTTCGGGACGACCTCGTCCACATCTCGAGCACGGCGGGGGACGCCAGGCGGGTGCGTGCCCAGGGCCTGTCCCCGATCCACGGAGCAGAACCCCCGGACGGTCAGTGGTAAGTGGGGTGGACAGCGACCCTTTGTGGAGCACGAGCTCCAAGGTCAGCGAGGGAAGTGCTTGCAGCCGCCACGTGTCCCTCCTTGGCTGACCGCGACTGATGTGCCTGCCAGGGAAGGGGGCCGGCCCGCCAGCCGTCTGTGGACGGCCCCTCCCAGAGCGCTAAGGGGGCCTCCGGGCCAGGTCCCACGAGAGGAGCCGGCCTGCCAGGTGGCCTTGGTGGCTTTCCCCCTGCTGCCCACACCAGCCACTGGGACACATGCACTGTGAGCGAGTTAAGCAGGGGACGCTGTTCAGAAGGTCATGGCAGGTCCCCACAGGCCCTGGCTTGGCACCTTCTGGGGGAGCCATGTTGAGTCAGGTGACCGCCGAGGTCGCGAACGCCCTCCATCACCTGCTTCCTGCGCCTTGTTGTGAGGGCACCTTCTCGTCAGAAGACATTTAGGCTCTCAAAAGTCTGAAGTTAGCCTCTCTGGAGCCTAAGACATTTAAGGGTGACGGTGGCACCCCGCTGGGCACGCCTCATCGCGGCTGCCATTCGAGTCCATGCCAGGCCCTGGCGGCCGGCCTGCCTGTGTCACGGCCTGAGCTCTGAGCCCGCCGGCAGCCTGACTGTCCCCTCCGCTCCCCTGCATAGCCACTCCCTGCTTCTGCCCCCCAAACGCAGCCTCGTTCCCCTGGCCTGGGGGGCCCTCGGATACTTGAGGCCACACCGCCCCGCCCCCCGAGCGTCCAGGAGTTCCCTGCTTCCTGTCTGAGCCTGTGGGGACCAGCCACCTCGCTGTCCTCTCAACCAGGGGTCTGCGTGCCCGCCGGGCCTGCCTTTGGCTGTCCAGGCCCGCTCACCCTTCAAGTGCAAAGCCCTTCCTCCTCCAGGTCCCGTGGAGCCAAGGTGTCCCTCCTGACGTCCCTGAGTCATTCCCTGCCCCGGGGGCGCAGAAGGCTTCAGAAACACAGGCAACGGCCTTGGTCCCTGCTCTCCGCTCCCGTCCAGTGCCCACCGGGAACTGCCGCCCAGACCACTTCTGAACAACGGCCACAGTGCCCTTGCTGCCCTCTCTGCTGGGCACCTGCCCCCTCTCTGGCCCGTGCCCAGCAGCCACCGTCCCGCTGTGTGGCCTTGCCTCTCACCAGAGGTGGCCGTGCGTCCAGGGCTTCCGGCCATCGGCGGGGCCCTCCGCGGCCTTGTCTGAGCCCTCCTCAAGGCATGTCCTGCGCACGCTTTCCCCAGCTCGCCTGGGCCCACTCCGACTGTGACCTGTCCCCGTACCGCGTTCGTCATGTCCCGGCAGGGAGCACCAGCCATGTGACCGCGTGTGCGTCCCTTCCCCCTCTGGCCCGGGAGCAGCGGGGGACTCGAACGTCCCGCACGGAGGACACTGAGCGAGTGACGGGCGGGAGCAGCAGGCGGCGGGCGGCGGGGCTGGCAGGAGCCTGACGGCCTGGCTGTCCTCGGCTTGTCCTGCCCCTGCCCAGCGCCCTCTGGACTCACTGAGCTCAGGGTCACCCCGCCAGCCAGCCTGGCATGCTCTCCTCTAGGGGACAGCGAGTGTGAAACTGAGACTTAAAACGCTCAGTGGACGAGCCAGGAAACTGTTTAAATTACTTTGAGGCAAACATCTTTCAGTGCCTCACTGGCCTGGTGAAGGTATTTATTAGATACCATTCTAATGGCTCGAAATAATTAAAACAGCTCAATTTTAGAACAGCTTACTCTTCCCTTGGAGTTTACGTACCATTTTTCTGCATGCTGTGCGCTGTGCTTTGAGTCACGGAAGGATCACGTACCTTCAATTCACCCATCCTGTGATTAAACTAGAAAAATGTCTTAAACTTTACGTAGAGGTTTTGAAGGAAGCGAAGGCCTCGTCGACCCGTGTGCAGGGTCGTCTCATTAAAGCTCACGTACGCTGCAAGACGGTTTGCGACGTGTGACGTGGGCAACGGCGTTTCGCGTGTGAATCACGCGTGTCTGCTTTGAATGCTAAGAAACACTGTGAATTTCTGTCATTGTTAAATGACTACGTCAGTCACCAACATTCTGGGGGGACACGCGAAGTCGGTAGGTCGCATGTTCGCTCTCGGAGCCGTGAAATCGGGGGTCGGAACTGGCCGCGGACGAGCACCTGGCCCCGGACAAGCCTGCGACGGCGGTAACCATTTGAAGAATCGACACGCGGACTCTCGAGATCACGGTTGGCACAGAGCCCGGCGCATGGGTCTCAGGCAGGTAGGTCGCTCGGCGCGGAGCATCGTTCAGCTGCCGGCGGGTGAGACTAACTGAAGGAGGACTCAGCATTTTCGGCTACAGATTGCCAGGCGCACGGGTCATTTGACATGGTCACATAGTTACAACCGTGCTGTGATGCTGTGGTCGTAATGGTCTGTCGCTTAGAGGGCATTTAGTCCACCATATTCCTACGCACTAACGATGGACAATTAAAAAAGAGCGAAGATGTAGTACCATATGTGTAGCATCAAAGGAATAAAATATTAGGTGTAAATCTAACAAAACGTGTACAGGATCTTTATGCTCAAACTGCTGGAGGAAGAAATCAAAGGGGGCTTTGGTAAGTGGAGAGATGAGCCGCCTCCGGGGCCACGAAGAGCCACCGTGAAGACGCCACCCCCCCCCAGACTGGTCTACAGATTTAACGCGGCTCCAGGCAAAACCCAAGCACGGTTTTGTTCAGATACAGACAAACCAACTCTAAAGCCACAGGGAGATGCAAGTGAGCCACAATACCCCAACCTGTGACCAAGAGTCAAGTCAGAAGGGTTCTGTCACCCGATTTTACAGTGTCCTGTACAACCATCGGAACCAAGTAGCGTGGGATCGGGCGGAACACAGCAGAGCCCGGAAGCAGACCACAAACGCGATCGGCTGCCTCTGACGAAGGTGCAAAGACAATTCAATGGAAAAGGATAGTCTTTTCCACAAATGGCGTGGGAACAATTGGACATTCATATCCAAAAAAAATGCACCACAACCCAAAGTCACACCTTATACAAAAATTAACTGAAAATGGGTCATAAGTCTCTATCTACAGCATAAAAATGTAAAATTTTCGAAGAAGACATAAGAGAAAATTTTCGCGAACTGGGGGTAGGATGAAGTTCTTAGACCTGACACTGAAAACACGACCCACAAAAAAAATCGATAAATTGAACCCGATTGGAATTTAAACGTTGTTTTACAAAAGCTACAGAATGAGAGAAAATATTTGCAAATCACACGTATGACAAAGGACTTGAAACCAGAATATGGAGAGAATTCTCAAAGCGCAATGGTAAAAATAAAACTAAAAAAAATGGGCAAAACTCGAATACACGCTTCATTAGAGAGAACGGGCAGAAGGCAAAGAAGCAGATGAAGAGATGCTTAATGTCATTAGCCGTTAGGCAGGCGCCAGGCGGGACTGTCACTCTAAAACAGCCCGGCGGTCTCTTACAAAGCCGATCGTGTGCTTAGCGCACGACCCAGCAATCCCGCTTCGTCTTTGGGGAAGTGGCTTTTATAACGAATATCTTGGTCGCCCATTTTTTGAGGGAAAAGTAATTTCAATCTTAAATGAAAACTTATGTCCATAAAGGAAAACCTGTACATGGATGATTGTAGCAGCTCGGCTGGTGATCGCTCAGTCTATGTGACCCGGTGCTCGTGAGCTGGTGGCGGGCAGACACCTGTGCCGTGCAGACACCTGTGCCGTGTCCAGGCAGCAGAACACAACTCAGCGATAAAAAGGAGCCAGGTCGTGACGCGTGCGACACTCAGGCGTCTCGCCGTGTGAAAGAAGGCGTCCTAAGGACATGTCATACTGTGCGGTCACATCTACGTGACGTTCTTCAAAAGATCAAGCCACAACGCAGACGGCAAAGTGGCGGGTGCCAGGGCCGGGGACAGGGAAGCACATGGAGTGACCACAAAGCGAAAGCCAGAGGCCAGGTTTCCGGGCTGGGTCCTCACGTGGTGGGTGGCAGCTCCAAGAAACGATGCTCGCGTTGAAATCCAC
>NW_011889058.1:383727-388449 GCF_000151845.1 Pteropus vampyrus | reverse complement strand
CCCCCTCCCACTCCCTGTCCCTGATTCTGACTCCTCCGGAGACCTCCTGTGAGCGTTTGTCCTTGCGTGTCTGGTCTCTTTCACTCAGCACATTGTCCTCAAGGCCCACGTGCGTCACAGCGCGTGTCACAGTTCCCTTCCTGTTAAGGCTAGTGCTCCACGCTTTGCTGTCCATGCATTTGTTGACAGACAGTTGGGTTGAGTCGCCAGACCCCAGCTCCCCGTCCCCTGCACCCATCGTGACCCAACGCCCCTGCAGGCCAGTCCGCACTGAGACGGGGTCCACGCATGGCGTGGGTGGCCGGCGGGAGGCCCTCATCCCAGACACTGGCTGCCTCAGGCACGTGCGTTGTGTCTCTGGGGTCGAGGGTCAGGTCACGGTCACAGCAGGGCGGGCTTGTGCTGTGGGATGGGGTGGAGGGGGCAGGAGCCCCGGCAGGCCTGGTGGGGGCGGTCAGGGAGGTGGGTTTGGCTTATTTGGGCTGACATCAGCTCCACATGCCTCGCTGTGAACCAGGCGGCCGGCTTCCTGGGCCGGGAGGTGGGTGTCATGCCTGGAGGGGGACGGGGGTGGGGTGCGGGGATGGTGGGAGACGGGTGAGACTCTCGGGGCGCTCAGGTGACCCTGTGGCCTCACCTTCTGCGGGTCAGTCCCTGTCGGGTGTGGGAGTGTGAGTGAAGGGTTGCAGGGGGGGCGTCCCCACAGAGCCCCGGGCCTGGGCCGGCCGCGTGACTCGGTTTCCACCCTTTGCTCCCTCCACACCCTCAGCTGCGGCTTCGGGAGCGCTGTGACACACAGGTCCCCAACGGAGGCCACCGAACCGGGCTCCGACAGGGGAAGCGCTTTTGTTGCTTTGTTAGTTTCCAAGGCACAGGTTCAGCGATTCTCTGGCGAAGCCCTTGTTAATTGCGTTCACTGAGGTTTAAAAATAAGGCCCACATTGGTGACTCCTTAGTTATTTGCAGAGACCGGTGTCCCTGTCCATGTCTGTCCTGCTCCCAGCAGCTCGTCCCGCTGCTGGTGATAACAAGGCACAGCAGGAATTCTAAGGCCAGTGGCACCGGACATGAGCACCGGGAGGGGGCGGGGCAGCAGCTGCCGCTGACCGGGAAGCGAAGCTGGCGCCAGAGACACCGGAAGCCCCACGGCCCCGTCTACACCCGGGGTTGCGGCTCTCAACGCAGTGTCTCCGCAGCATGTGGAGCCCGATGTTTGGGACAAGCGAAATTTGAAGAAATAGCCACGTTTTGTAAAAATCAAAGATTTTCAACGGTTTGGAAAAATAATACATATTCACTGTAGAAAGATGTCAAATACCATTAAAAGCGTGAAGAGGGGAGGCCGCCCCCTCCGGGCGGCCTCGTTGTGCCGGGTGTGACCAGCCTCGCCCTGGCGGACGCGGAGGGCGGTGCAGGCGCCTGGGAACGCGGCCGCGGCTCGGCGACACGACGCCTGTCCCTTTTTCTGCTCTGGTCGCATCACTCACGTGTGCATCGCGATGAGTAAAACGACTTCGTGGTGGCGGATGAAATCGCTCTACGTGGAGTAGTTTCAAGCCCACAGGGGGCCGGCCGTGGGGTCAAGCACCCCGTTTCATGTGCGTTTGAGGCAAACTGCCATCAGCCTGCTTCCTTGCACCGTTTTTGAAAAATCCAGGCTTTCCCTGCACCTGTGACGTGGTCCCCCAGCAGAGGGGCCGCTGCTCCGGGTGCCAACGCCTGGCCCCTCCCTGAACATGTCCCGAGGGGGTTTTCGGGGGTTTTCAGTTCTTTTCCAGCTGGGCGTCCCTCAGGTGGGGGAAACGGCGGCGGAGGCCTCTCACCTGGCTCACCTGCAGACCGGTGATCACCAGGCTGGGCAGAGGGCCGTTCCCGGGACCGGTGAAAACGGGGTGCGGTCTGCGTCCGGATCCGCGGAGACGCCTCCACGCGGTCGTTCCCCGGCAGAGAACACGCCAGCCTTGCAAACATTAACGTCCGCTGTACCTGGGCGTGCGTGTCGCGGGCAAAGCAGGACGCCCAGCGCTTCCTTCGTTTCTCGTCCGGGGGAGGAATTCAGGTTCTCCCCCGAACCCCCGTGCGACACCAACGAATGGAGCGGCTGGGCGCTTCCCCTCTGGGCTCGCCGCTCGGGGCGCACCAGGCGCAGCCCCAACGCGACGCGGGTCCCCTGCCCTCACTGCCAGGCGCCCGTTTGCGCCTCTCTCCTGGGCGAAGGACATGGGCTGGGTGCCAACGAGGAGCATAAAGCGAGGAGCGCGCCCCGCGGCGACAGGACCGACGCGCATCTGCGCCCCGCCCCTGCGGCAAGGCGCGCCCGTGGTGGCTGGTGGCGCGGTGACGCGAGGCCCGCTGCGGTATGGGACACCTTTGAAATACTCTACTTGCCCTTACAACGTGGGGCACGTGCGTTGCTGTGTCGCCCTCACTGCCCCTCGACCACATGTCCCTCGGTGTGCTCATTTCGTAGATGTGGACGGCGACACTCGAAGGGGTTCGGTGACGCGGGCCTCCTAACCTTTGACCCGCGGCTCGGTACCCCCGGGCGCTCCCCAGGCCAGGTCCTGTGGGTTCCATGCAGGCGAGAGGCTGGAGTTCCAGACGGACCTCGGCGGCTGCGGACGGGGCAGTGCGCGGACCAGACGCGTGCGGTGGCCGAGGGCAGGGGCGAGGGGCGGGGGCGAGGGGCAGGGGCGGGGGACAGACTTCCCCAAACTGGTTTATTTCCACCGTTGCTTTCAAAGTCTGTAGACTTCTCCGCGTTCAGGGCGAGGTCTGATGAGCTGGGAATGTGCTCGTGTGTAAGAGAAAGTGTGAGGCTGTGGACGGAGTCGGTGGACGTGCCAGTTCGGTGGACGTGCCAGTTCGGTGGACGTGCCAGTCCCCCGGAGGGCCAGGGGAGTCACAGTCACCACCCCCTCGCTGGAAAACGGTCCCTGTTTGTTTCCCTAAATACTGATAGAACCAACACCTCTAGTTAGGGGCATGAGATCTTATCACTGAAAAGATGCGTTTCCATGCAATGAAAACGAGGGGCCGGTCAGCTCTCACGGCCAGTGGAAGAGCGACGTCCCGACGGGAAGAGATCGGGGCGTCAGCGTCCCTCTAGTTTGTTTCTGTGATTGAAGCCACCGCCGCCCGCAGACACACCCCTCCGATACTTAGTGGCGAGTTGACCGCGGCGGGTTTGCAAACTCCCACTAGGTGGCGCCAAGGGCGCGCCCCGCGTCTAGAAGGTTTCACCAGGCTCCTGACAGGAAGCAGAGGAATTTGCATGGCTTTTTCCCCAGAGAAAGAACTCTGTTTTCAGGCGTCGAGAAACGCGGAGCTAAGTGGCAAAGCCGTTTGGAACCACAGAATATGTCGGTGTCGTTTTTCTCCTGCCGACCACAAGAGAGCAGAGGAAGGTTTGGAATCGATAAAGTGACCTTTTCTTGCAAAAGTGCCGATGAAGCCAAGTATGCGTTTTCATCTCGAGTTCCTCAAACTTCAGCTTCGTGAGGCGCAGTCACCATGGAGTAGCGCTCTGTCCCTCTCCTGCAGCGTGCCCTTCACGCTGATAAAGTCCTCTTGTGCCCCAGAGATCCCGTTTGAACAGTAGATCCTCCCCCAGGGCTTCCTGAGGGGGTGGTGGCACGGACAGCGGCCCCTGTCGGGTGACCCTTGTACCTTGCTGGCCACCCCTGTTTTTCATGACAAAACCGGTGAGAGGTAAACAGCTGCCCTCTGTCTGTCCTACTTCTGTTAAGCCATTGGAAGGAAAGGGTTGTGACATCTTTTTGCCCCATGGCATCTAGCCCAGGTACAGACGAAGTGCCAGTAAAACAAACATTGTCTAATAGAGCATGCGTACGGAAGGTCACGAGTTTGGGGATGAATGACACATTGGTGGTCAGGCTCTCTGAGCCATGACATCTCCCGTTCAGAGTCGATCCAGACGGAGGCGGTGTGGGTCTCCAGGGTGGCGGTTCACGCCCCACAGCCCACCCCCAGGATGCGGGGGGGAGGCGCATTCAGAGGACCCCATGGGCAGCGTGGTTCTCTGGCTGCCGTTTGTTTATTCCAGTTTTCAGGGGAGGCAATTGCACCATTTCCGGCCAAACAGCTTCGAAGATGCCTCCGCAGAGAGAGTTACACTTTTCTGGCAAGATTGGGACGTTTTAGATTTCGCAATGTGGAGAAAATTCCTGTTGTCTGAATGACATATGAAGTTTGCTCTGCGTTTCTGCCCTTTGCAAGTTTAAAGATGTGTTTGTTCCTGAATCATTGACTTGAACGAGTTTAATTAAAGCTGTGGCTTTTTGTTTTTGTTTTTTCCCTTTAGAGAAAGCTGTGCAGCATCGAAGCTGTGAGGCTTTTCTCCGTTGCTGGGGAAACCCACCGGGGGACCTCAGATTTCCATGGGAATTTTGGGCTGCCAGGTGGCCGTTCAGATGACATACTTCTCGGGAATTGGAAAGTGAGCATGCTGGTGGGTGTGCATTTGCCGGTGATGGGGTGTGTGTGTGTGTGTGTGTGTGTGTGTGTGTGTGGGTGGTGTTACCTGGTATCCTGCTTGGGTGGGACTGTGTCTTTACCCCGTGATCAGAGGGACCAGTTCCCGAGTTTGACAGTTCCCACTGTTGGCAAACTGTGAAGCCGTAGGCAGCTCCCAGCTGCTGCTGAGCAGGACGCGTGGGGCCCTGACCTTGGTGACGCTTCCTCCGAAACGAGGAAACGAGG
>NW_011889058.1:379918-383677 GCF_000151845.1 Pteropus vampyrus | reverse complement strand
TTGCTCTGCGTTTCTGCCCTTTGCAAGTTTAAAGATGTGTTTGTTCCTGAATCATTGACTTGAACGAGTTTAATTAAAGCTGTGGCTTTTTGTTTTTGTTTTTTTCCTTTAGAGAAAGCTGTGCAGCATCGAAGCTGTGAGGCTTTTCTCCGTTGCTGGGGAAACCCACCGGGGGACCTCAGATTTCCATGGGAATTTTGGGCTGCCAGGTGGCCGTTCAGATGACATACTTCTCGGGAATTGGAAAGTGAGCATGCTGGTGGGTGTGCATTTGCCGGTGATGGGGTGTGTGTGTGTGTGTGTGTGTGTGTGTGTGTGTGGGTGGTGTTACCTGGTATCCTGCTTGGGTGGGACTGTGTCTTTACCCCGTGATCAGAGGGACCAGTTCCCGAGTTTGACAGTTCCCACTGTTGGCAAACTGTGAAGCCGTAGGCAGCTCCCAGCTGCTGCTGAGCAGGACGCGTGGGGCCCTGACCTTGGTGACGCTTCCTCCGAAACGAGGAAACGAGGCTCCCTGCCCCCTTGGGAGGACGGCTTCCCATGCCTGCCACGGCCACGTGGAGGCTGAAATCAGAGACCCTGTGGCAGTGACAAACGGTGTCTCCCGGGGGGCGGGGGGCGAGAAGGAGGGCCTCACCAGGCACAGCAGGACACCGGGAGAAGTCAGATGTCACAGCCTGGGCTTCTGCACGCTGGGTCAGCCCTTGTGGTGACATTTCTCTGACCTGGGGTTTGGTCCCGAAGGGGAGTGGCTCCTGACGCCTGGTGTCCAACTCTGTCCTCCTGGTGAGTGGCCCGGAGAGGCTGGAAGCTGCTCCCACGTGGGGGATGGGCACGGAGCGGGCTGTGTTCCTGCCCAGCACTGGCGCCCGGTCAGCCTGCCCTCTTGCCACTTTGCTGAGGGGTCTCCGCTGGGGAGGACGAGGGCATAGGGGGTCCGGAAGCACAGCCACCATGCGGGTCACGTGTAGCAGCCCCTGCAGTCCTGGCCTCGGGAAGCCTCAGAGAGCCGACAAGGGAACCGGGCCCCTGCCACAGAAAGGGTCGCCACTGCCTGTCCCCAAGCTCAGGGCGCCTGGAACTGGCGGGGACTGTGCAGTCCAGCTCTCCCCGAGTGTGGAGCGCGGCGTCCTCGAGGCTTCCTGCTGCCTCTTTCCAAGACGGGGGGCAGAGCTGACTGGACGTCGGCCTTAAGCACCCTGACTTTCCCTCCTTTCAAGCTCTCGGTCTTCAAGGCCTCATTGTGTGTAAGGTGTGCGGAGCCGCGGCCAGCACAGTAGCGGGTGATCTGCACGGTCCCCTCACGCCTCCTCCTCGGCTTGGGGCTGGGGACTCTGGGGCTGGGCTGTGTCCCCACACAGAACGTGAGCAGGCGCTTAAGGGAGACGGGTCTGGAAACTGCCTCTGGAAGAACAGCCGGGTGGCCGCAGGCTTTCCAGCAAGCGGCCGTGGCCCTGGAGGACAGAAGGGACCGTGGGCGCTGCTCTGGGAAAGGACAGCACGTGGCCTCCCTTCCTGTGAGCGCTGTCCCCGTGGCTGGACCCACAGGGCCACCGCAGCATCACTCGGCTCTGGCCAGAACCACATATTTGGCGATTATGGGGAAATCGTACTCATCGCCCCTGAAGAGGAAGCACGGGGGATCCTTGGAGGCCTTCCAGGGGCTCTGCCGGTCCCCGAGGGTCTCTGCCGGTCCCCGAGGGTCTCTGCAGAAGGGCTGGGCGGCGGCTTGGCAGGACCCAGGAGTGCACGAGGCGAGCGCGCGGGGCAAGTGCGCGGGGCGAGCACGCGGGGCGCTGGCTCGTGTTTCTCTGGATTCGCTCAGGGCACCAGGGTGTCCCAGGGCAGGAGATTGTCCTGCTGTCGCGGCTTCACAGGTGAGGAAGGGGCCGGGGGACAGACGCACTGCATGCTGGGATGCGGCCTTCGCCACCGGGTGAGGTTCAGATTCCCGTCGCGCTTTTCCACGATGTCGCGGGTTCAGAAGTGGGGACACTGTCTTAGAGCAAATTCTTGAGCACTCCTCACCCTGGTGGCTGCACAGAGCCCTCCCTGGGGACCCTAACCCATCTGGGGCCACAGGGACAGAGGAGACCGGTGGCAGAGGCTTGATGGAAACGGGGGTGCAGGCTTCCCCTCGCTGCTCCGGGGGCCCAGGCGGAGGCGGGGCTGTGGAAGAATGGGGGACCGAGAGGCCCCGTGCCGGCCAGGGCGCCGTGTCCCTGCGTGTGCCACCTCCTCCCATCGCGGTGCGTCCACCTCCTAGCGCATCCCAGCCTCGCTCAGTCCCGGTGGCGCGCGCCAGGGCGCAGTGCCAGCCAATGCCAGCCGGAGGTCCGCTGCAGGGGGAGCTGCAGGCGGGGGACCCCAGCGGAAAGATGGGGGCGCCCCACCATGCCTTTCCCTCCGCGTTTCTCCCTTGGAACGCTTGCTTTTCCAGCGTGGTTTTGGGTCGCCAAATATTTCTCTTGTCCGCTTGTGCCCCGCTCCCCACCTTCCAGAGCCGCGTGACAGTCCTGGAGGAACTGAGCATGCGCGAGTACCGAGGGCCGGGGAAGCCGCTGGGTCCCGGACCTAAGGGTGCCTGGGGGCGGGGTCGGCTCTTGGAGACCCGTCTGTCCTTCCTCTGACTTCCTGGCGGGCGCGGCTTTCCCACCCTTCCTGGCGCATTTGCAGAGACACAGAAGGAGGAACGTTCTGGACCGTTCTGAACTGTGGGGAAAGGGCTTCCGGTTCTGAGACACAGGTGGGCACCACTAGCTCAGGTGCGAGGCTTTATCTCCTCAGCGATCCGATCGTCCCAGAAGCTCGATGATAGTGTATTTGAAAGGCGTTTAGCGCCGCCGGCCCGGGCTGGGGCTGGACGTGGACCGAGTTCGCGGTGGCAGAAGAATCCGGAACCACCACGTGGGACAGAGGCTCTGCCGGAGAGGGCCGGTCCCGGCCTCCTCTGGGTGCCGGGGGCATTGGGGGTCGGGGGATCCTGCAGAAGGGAGGGGCCGGCCCACAGCCCAGGCCCCCTGTGCGCCTGCGCTCTCCTGCTGCAGAGGCGCCCTGGGGACCAGCATCCCCGGGCTGGGCCCCGTCCTAGCGCACACAGAGGTCCCGCTTAGAGGACGCCCTGAGGCTGTCCACCCGCAGCGGCACCTTTTGGGGAGCCCAGGCAGCCTCTGTGCGCCTAGTGCGGCCTGGCGTTTGGGGCGCAGGTGTGCTTCGGCCAGCCTTCCCAGTCCTGTTTGGCCCCACGGGCCTCTGTAAATGAGGCTGGAGGACGCAGGACCCTCCCTCTGGCACACAGGTCGGTCTGGGGTGAAGATGGGGTGCTGCTCCTCCTTTGGACAATGTGTCAAATGAGAAAGATGGCGAGTTCCGGGGAAGGGCTCTTAGTGTCCCGGGGATGCCCTGGCTGAGCACCTCCTGCCCTGGCTTCTAGGCCACTTCTGGGCCTCTTCTTGGGCTTTGCTTCCTCATGGCCAGCGACACCCGTGGACGGGGTGCGGGTCCAGGCAGGTCGGGGTGAAGGGAGCGGTCAGCCCTTCTAGGGCGTAAAAGCCCAGTGCTCGCACCCCGCGTGCTGCAGGGGGCCGGCGTGCCTCCGCCCAGCCCGGCCTCTCCCGGGAAGGCTTCACGTGGACCAGCCTGTGTGTCCCAGGGGGACGGGCCACTAAGTCCCTGGGGGCAGTGGCTTTGCCCTAACAAAGGGGCCTGGAGGACCCTTTCAAAGGCCAGCACGACGAGGCCCGGAACTCGGTGCGGCGC
>NW_011889058.1:364006-378633 GCF_000151845.1 Pteropus vampyrus | reverse complement strand
GCGTCTTACCTTGTACATGTTGCACAGCCCGGGCTGGCTGCGGGCATGGGGGGGCAGAGGGCTCCTGCCCTGCTTGAGCCAGGGTACCTGCCGGAGGGACAGAGTGGCCGTTTGAGTCCATGCGGGCACTGCTGGCAGAGCCCCGTGTCCTCCAGCAACGTCCTCTGCTGAGCAGGCAAGGCCCAGGCAGTGAGGGGGGCTGGGCGGGGGTGCCGATCCGTGGACAAGAGGTGAGAAGGTGGACAGATGGCAGACAGTGAGAGGCAGCAGGACCACGGAGACGGGGTGGGGAGAGGGGGCCAGGCTGGAGCCCCCAGGTCTCCAGGGTGGATGGGCGGCAGAGAAAGGGGTGGCAGGGTGCGCGGGGAAGACGCTTCCCCTAGAGTCTGTTCTGGGGCCTGGACGCTCATGAGACGGTGTGTCCTTAGACCGGTGCCGGTGGCCGCATGGGAGGCTCGGTCCTTAGACCGGTGCCGGTGGCCGCACGGGAGGCTCGGGGACGAGCCAGGGAGGCGCCTGCCGGTCCCGTGTGAAAGGGGCGCTGAGGGCTTCTCAAGTCTGAAGCGGAACCGGCACGTGCTCTGCCCCGCGCCCTGCGGTTTCAACCTTTTCTCGCATGGCGGGCGCGTTGGCTTCCGCTTCGGGGCCACCGGTGCACGGCGCCCCGCTCTGCGCGGCTCACAGCGGCTGCTGTGCTGGTCTCGTTCCTTTTCCCTGGGGTGCAGGGACTCTGGGGTGGGGGGCACTCAGAACCACCCCGCCAGCCATGCCGGGTTCCGCTGCCTCATGGCTTTCTTCCTCGGTGACATTTGGGGCCTAAAATTTATGGGACTTAATAATATTCCTTGGCATGAGTGAGGCACTAACCTTGCCTCCATCGTTGCTAATCTTGTTATTTCTAGTGTTCGCTGCCGGTTCAGTGAGCGAGCGTCCCTTTTCTATCAGCTCTAAGGTGGTCCCTGCTGTGTCAACCAGCTCTGAGCGAGGTGGCCGAGGGAGTGTTCCTGTAGGACCACGGTAAAGGGCCTGCAGGTAAACGGTCCCTCTTGTTTGACTGTCCACAGCAAACCGGGGGGAAGGGAGAGACAGAGAAAGGGAGGGACAGAGGGATGCGGAGGGGCGGGGGCGGGGGGGGGGCCTCGCAGGGCTCCTGAGGTGGATCCGCTGTGATGGGTGTTGAGACGGCCGGTGCCGGCCACGGGCGGTGGCGTTTTGGACAGCAGGTTAACTGCTGGTATTTGTGGCGGTGAGGGGTGGTCATGCCACAGGGAACGCTGCTGCGCTCCAGCCGTGTCACCGTCACCGTGGAGAGTGTGCGGTGTCCACAGGCGAATCTACAGAGAGGCTGTTGCCAGCCCAGGAAGCACCGGTGGCTTTAGCTCCTGAGGCTGGGAGCTCACACGAGCAAGAAGATCGAGTGCTTATTTTAGGGTGTGTGTCAGTGCATAAGCCTGAGGTCTCTGCCATGATAGAGGGTCCCCATGGGGACCCTCAGAAGGTAGTGTGCAGGCAAATCCACGTTCTCACTTGGTCAGCAGGCAAAGGACAGTTCTCCCTGCCCTGCCCCAAGACACTCAGGAACGCCACCTCTTTGAGACTTTTTGGGAAGCTCTGGGGGGCGGTTAAGCGTCCTTGCCGTCACACTGGACGTCAGGGCACTGGCCGTGCAGCTCTGAGGGGGGGCGGCCCCTGGGGACTGGGCCTGAAGCCACCTCACTGGCAGGTGGCGGTCCCCAGCGGGGCGGGAAGGGACGACGCGCTTCCTCGCTGTCTGCAGGAGTGGCGGAGTGCTCTGCCGGGGGCGGGAGCGGGGCACGCGACCCGGCTGGAGGCGACGGGGCAGAGCCCGGCAGGAACCGCTGGAGGCCCGCGTCTGTGGGCCCCGCGCAGGCGCCCACTTTGCTTTGCTCTTTCTTTTAACGACTTCGTATGAAGTGGGGTGATGTAGAGCACGTAGGGGTGTGGTGACAGGCACAAGGGAAGCCTCTAAGGTCGCTCGTTCCTCCAGACCGAGGGGACCGTCCCCGTCCCCACATGCTACATCGAGTCCTCCGTGATTCCCGCGAGAGCGCCAGCGAGCGGCTGTCCCTATGCTGGCACGGTCCTTCCGATGCCACGCTAAGCTCACCGACCCAGCAGAACCGCCTGCTGCCCAACGGCTGATCCTGCTAACAAAAGGAAAGTCGTCGGTGATGCTAGGACACGCCGCAAGGTGGCAGCGAGTGACGAGGAGCTGCGTGAGCCTCGGGCCTGCGCAGAGGGTGGAGGCGGCCGGCGGAGGGTGGAGGCGGCCGGCGGAGGGTGGAGGTGGCCGGCGGAGGGTGGAGGTGGCCGGTGGCTGGCCTCGGCGTTCGTGGGCTCCCCGCCCGCCACCTGCGCCCCATGCTCCGCGTCCTCGCAGCCCCCAGCCTCCCCTCCTTTTGGATTCTCGGGCGCTCCTCTGACCCCCACAGCTCCCCGGGGAGCACGGGAAGGGGCTAGGGCTTCCATGTCCCAGTCATTCCATAAGTGTGGGGTGCACCGTGTCCCAGACACACAGCAGGAGAAGCGTCACTTAGCGCCCATGTCCCCGCACTGGCAGGCGGTGTCTTGGGGTAAACGCACGGAACTCCGTCCGACATGCACCTCGGGAAGACCAGGACGCCCACCGTGAGTGGAGGGAAAGGACAGTGTCTCTGTGGTGAGTGGGGAGCTGGGAGCTCCGAGTGCCCGGCCCACAACGCACCTGCTGGCGGCTCCGTCAGGCGGCCACAAACACACCGTGACCAATGCACTCATACGGGAGGGACACCGAAAAAGGACAACTTAAAAAAAATCACGTGCGATTAGTACACCATCCTTGGTCTGTTAAAATGTTTAATAAATGCATAAAAGCAAGAAATAGATATAAAGCAAAATTTCATCACAAAAATCAAATTGGAATATAATCGCGAGAGGACAGTTGCCATTCAATACATCGACATAATTCACAAATGTTATGACTTATAAGGAAGATGGAGCGAAGTCCCTGCCAGCTCAGGGACATGCTCTAACACAGCTGTGGACAACTGAGGGACAGGGCACCAGGGCCACACGGGGAAGAGCTGGTGGCCGAGCCAGGGGAAGAACCTGTCAACACCCGATCAGGGTGATGACGCTTCAGAAGGAATTCCTGGAGGAAATCTCAAAACGCTTTTGTTTGGGTGCATTTGGCTTTTTTCTGGAAAGATCTCTGGCCAAATTTCTGGGCAGACTGGTGCACTGAGTCACTGGACCGTGCCGTGAAGACCTGAGTTAGGATTTAATCTGGTCCCACGGGCGTGGCTGCACTCCCGAGAGCCGAAACGGCCGAGTGCAGTTCCAGCAGCCACTGGCCCTGGGGAGGTGGACAGTCACCCAGCTTCCTACTGTGTCCTCCATGTCGCCCCCCCGGGGGGACAGAATATACCCACATACGCAGCCAGGATATCCGGGGCCAGTGCAGAGCTAAAATGTGTTAAATGAAATTAAGATGCCATGAAAAAAATCAGGAAACAGAACACCGGGATCTATGCAGAGGTCGATTTTACCCCATTGCATTAAAGGACACTTCTCACCCCCGCGGCCGACATCGGGCTGAGTAAGGAATGGTGAGAACACGTCGTAAAGGGCCCTCTGAAGGTCCAGTGAATGCAGGAGGCCAGGCGACATCGCCAGGGCGGACTCTAGCTTCAAACCTCTTCAGAAACGGGCTGAGGGGGAGCGACAGGTGGGCGTGTCCCCGCTGCAGTCCCAGCTGGAACTTGTCCTTCCCGGTGTCCCCCTTAGCTATTTCAGACCTCGGCACTTGGAGAGAACAAGGAACAAGCACCGTTCCCCCAGCGAAGGCTTCCAGGCTTTGGCTGGTTGGGCCTCAGTAGCTAGTTAGCAGCGCTGGCCCAGGGGTGAGGCTGGCCTTGCGGGACCCATGGGGACGGGGACGGGGACGGGCGGGGGACAAGCCACCCTCTGCAAGCAGCCAAGTGCACTCAGTTTCCTCCTAAATGCCCCCCCCGACCCCCACATTCCAGGAGCCGGACAAGCCGGCCCTCGAGGCGACCACAGCCCTGCTTTCTCCCCCGTCCCAACAAAGGCGTGTGTTCTCCGTGAATGCGCCTTTCATTCACAGCCCTCAAAAGATTATGCTTCCTCAAGGAATTTATAATGCACGCCTTTGAATGTCAGCTCCCTGGCCACACAGAGGGTGGGTGCTGGGTGCATTCCAAGGACAGGGGGTGGCAGCTCCAGGGGAGGGGGGCAGCAGAGGGCCCCCGACGAGCAGCCCACGTCCAGGGGCCATCGCTCTTTGCAGCATTTGGAGATTCTACTGGGAAAACCTATGCCAGACAGACGAGCAGATAAGGGCTGTCTCCAGACCACAGCAACAGGAACAGGCTGCCGCCCGGACCTGCGGGCCCCCCGGCATCCTGTGCACCTTGGGCGGTTATCTTAGAGGTGGCGAACGGTGACACGGTGGCATGCACTTGCGTGGACAGACACTCTCCCTGTGTCTGTCATAAGCCACCACACGGTTTACTGCCAACTCTGACTTCCTGGGCATCAAAGGGCAAAGCTGATCACGTTAAAACCTTCTGGATTCAACATCCAGCAGTGAACACGGCCGACAACTCCAAAAACGCTAAAACAGTTATTTAAGCCTTGTGTTTATTTTTTTAAAAGCTCGTGAAAATGTTTTGATTTCCCTGGACCCTTGATAAGCTAGCAACACTATTTTGCCAAGTAGACGCCCGCTTCTGGAACTAGAATCTTCTCTTTGAACATATTGAGTGTTAGGGATTTAAAGCAATAAAGATCATAATTCTACACAAAGACCGAAAAACATGTATGGGTCTATATATCCATTTGGAGATAAAGTCACAATGATTGATATAGATGCTTTCACGATTTTATTTCAGCTTAAACCATGCCCACTGAAATGAAGCTCGTCTTAGAACATTTGCTGTCCAGCTATATCCTTGCTTCTGCAGTTTAAATATATCTCTCCTGCTCCTGGGGTTACGCGGCTGCGACGCTGCCTGCTTATGGGGCGCTTAGCACAAAGCAGCCTTTACTAGGTGGCTGGGGTCTGGTGGGGTTGGATCCCTGCACTTGAATAAACGCCTCAGATTAAAATTAGCGTGAGAAATAGGTCAGATGACCGATGTTTTAGGGTGAAGGAAGGCGGCCTCAAAGGAAAAGATGGCCCCAGATACCGAAGGAACCAACTAGAAAATGAATTCCATACGCGCTTAAGGTACCTCCAGTGTTATTCACCAAAAGCCACGACAAGTGTCCCATAAGAGATCTCAGCCCAGACAGGACGCTAAGACACAAGGGGTGTCTGACACCTCAACGTGTCGTGACACCGCACAAAATCTGGATCTGATACTTGTGTCATTTCCAACAAGTTCACGCTTGTCAATCATCTTAAATGCTGTAGCTACAGATGGAAGCAGACCTTAGGAACTCCTTAACTCCGAATAGCCCCTGGGCTTTTGCGAGCTGTATGGCCCCTTGCGGTCCTGAAGGCCCTTCCGAACACGCAGTCACAGTCACGTCACGGTCACGGCAGGAAGAAAGCCGGGAGGGTTTCTGAAAAACTCCCCGTCCACAATTACCCAGCTACCCCACACTCGGAAGCCACCTGACATGCTGCGCCTCTGCTATGCCACTTGCGGATTATCGCTTTAGCAGCTCATGGGCCACAGGTGACCTGACCTACGCACGGTCGGCTCCAGGAGGCGCTGTGGGAAAGGGCAGCGCAGTAGGACCGGACCGTCTTTTCTTGTGGCACATTTTTATCTACAGGACATTTAAATAGCGAAAGTTCGCAGACTCGATTTTTAAATGAATGGAATCACAAAAGAATACGGCTTTGATTCATAGACACGCTCCGCACTCGTTTACCACCCCGCCCCCACCCCCCCTCCCGCCAAACCGCTCCGACAAGAGAGAACGTTCGCTCAAGGCAAATTTGTATTTCTAGTCTGTTCCAAAGCCCTCAATTGCATCATTGTTGCAAAGCAACAGGAAGCTAGCAGCACTGCGCCCGAGAAAAAGAACAGAAGCCCATGCTGAAGGCAGAAGCAGCGTCAGCCGAAGGCCCCAAGCTGAGACCCGGGCAGCCAGCGCGGAGCTGCCCTCTGCGAGGCCAGCATCCAGGCCCCCCGAGAGATGCGAGCCCAGCATCCAGGCCCCCGAGAGACGCAGAGGTCAGAACGTGCTGCCTTCCCGAGCCACGGCCTGACAGTAGCCCCTCGTATCTGGGGGACGAGGGCGAGTTAGGGGGGAAGGAGAGAGCAGCAGCCCAAGCCCTCCCGCGGCCGCGAGCCGGCGCTTCCGGCGAGGACAGCGCCAGACGGCAGAGGGCGACCCGCGTCCGCCGCGGCCCCGCTCACCTGCCGACTCCCTTCCTGGTCCACTCAACACACGCGCTACTCCTCAGAGCTCACCTTGCCTGAGCCCCGCTTGGGCACACCCCTGTCACCTCCGAAGAAGCGCCCCAAGGAGTCCAGGATGCCCGAGTCTCTGTGCCTGGGCAGGAAGGCGTGCCGGGCGTGGTCCATGGTGCTGGCCGAGGCCAGGTACTTGGACCCGTGCCTCTGCGAGGGTCTCTTCTGTGTGGCCATGGCCTCCAGGCCCTCGGGCGCGGCGGTGCTGTCTTCCTGGATGGTCTGTAGCTCGTCCGACTCCGATGGCCTGTCTTTGAAGGTGTTGTCCTCCCTCCCAGGGGCATCTCGGGAAAAGAGGCGGATCAAGTGGGGGCGGCCCCCGGGGTCAGCTGGGCTGGCGTCCGGCCAGGCATTCTTCGGGTCCGCTGCGCGCTTGGAGTCTGTCACCGCTGCTCCCTGAGCGGGTGGCTCATTGTTCTGGCCCACATCTGCCTCTCCTGCAAACAACAGCGAGATGTGAACACGGGCTGTGCAAAGCAGCGTGGCGGACAAAGCCGCTTTCTTCCAGGGCTGGCCAACTGGTCTCCTACAAAACCCACGGCCGTGCCGCTGCCCGGGGCTCCGGCAGCCCACACCGCCCCAGCGCACGCCGGCCTGGACCGCGCACCGGGCCGCAGCCCCACGGCTCAGGCCCAGGGACGGCCAGTGCTCCAGGCCTGGGACCCCAGCAGAGGCCGGAGCACACAGCGGGTGCGTCAGGTGTCCCCCCGGGTGCTGCCCTTGCTGCATTTAGAGAATCTGGGATGGCAGGCACCTTGGGGGGACATTCGTTATCGAAAAAGCCCCCTGCTGCCCATGCGGCATGGGGAGCGTCCATCGGACAAAGGTATTTTTAGTGTTCTCGGCACAAAGGGAGCCTCCCGCACCTTCCCGCAATGCCCGCCTTAAAGAAACGGGCGTTGGGTTCTTCCGTGTCCAGGTGCCACAAGAGGCCCCTGGCCTCAGGCAGCGCCCACTCAGGCCCTTGACGCGGCCTCTGTGCGTGCGGCCGCCGCGGGGCCCGCCACACGCCCGCTCGCTCTCCAGTTGCATGCGTGAATGTCACGGAGTCTCCTCCCCAAGGTTGAGTCCTTATCTGCAGAAAATGCGGGTTAGTCTCGCCTTCCTGTGACACCGTCCACCCACCTAACCACTGACGATTGCTTCACTGATACTAACCCAACAGCGCCCTGCAGCCATCCCCCCGTCTGCCACCCACCCAGTCACTTGTCCATCCAGTCCTTACTCGTCACCTGTCTACCCACCCGCCCATCGTTCATCCACCCGCCTACCCATCCAGCCACCCGGCCCCCCACCCATCTGCCTATCCACCCAGTTACCTACCCCCTCTCCACTCACCTACCCACCATCCACCCACCCACCTACCCAGCCACCCAGCCGGTCATCTACCCGTTTATCTGGCCACCCGCCCCGCCCCCACTTCCCGAGGACCTGGTAAGTGTAGTGTGCTGTGGACATGCGGGGGCCAGTGATGGACAAAACGTGGTCCCAGGCTGATGGACATAAATGGAAACATATGTTATGGCTCAAACGATGTCCCCAAATGGCGTGTCCGTGTCCTCCCCCCGGCACCTATGACCGTGGCCTTATTTGGAAATAGGGTCTGCGGCAGATGTGCCCAAGCTAAGACGAGGTCACAGTGGAGTGGCCGGCCCTGGTCCCAGGACTGGTGTCCTTTTGAGAAGGGGCTCTGGACACAGACACGCAGGGAAGAGGCCACGTGACAATGCAAGCAGGAGCCGAGGCAATGTGTCCACAGCAGGGGACGTCGAGGCCGCCAGGGACACCGGAAGGTAAGAGGCCGGACCCTCCCCCGGAGCGGCCCCTCCGCAGTCTGAGTTCCACCTTCCGGCCCCAGGACCCCGAGAGAACGTCCTGTCGTTTCAAGTCACCCGGTGTGTGGTGATCTATTGTGATTACAGCCGAGGAAAAGCACGTAATGTACAATTTCATATCATGTAACAATAGGACAGAACACAGACAGGGCAGGGCCTCAGGAAGGCCACCTGAGGGACGGCTGGTGAAGTGACAGGGTGGGCCACCTGAGGGCAGGGGCAGCGCTGGCTTCTGGGGAGGTAAGGACTCCGGGACGGGGGGAAGCAGATGGCCAGGTGGGAAGGGTGTGCACCGCGGCCAGACCGAAGACCGTCGGGCTAGGTGGGGGGCTGGTTTCCCCAAGGGTGATGGAGATGCCAGCAGGGGCGCGGGCAGACGACGGCTCAGCCTGCAGGAGAGCAGGCGGGAGGGGCTGCTGTCCAGAGAGAGGTGACGATGCCCTCGGGGGGGAAGGGACAGTCTGGGGACGGTTGCACACGAGGGCGGGTGCGAGGTCTGTCCTTGTAGAGGTTTGTGTATCTACAACACATGCTTCCGCAAATACGCAAACGACGGCAGGCAGGTGATTCCACACTCTTCCAGCAAAGCCACAGGGGTCAAGAGCCTGTCCCGCGAGGGGCGCTCATCAGGCAGTCGAAATACTGGCCTGCATTTTCAGAGCAGAGGGACTTACGGGACCACTGTGGCCTCGCTGAGGCCCCGGGCTGTCAGCTGTGCCCGCCGTGGCCACGTGATGCACTTGAGACACGGTCATTCGGAGCAGGGCACAGCCTTTACGGCTGCGGAGCAGTTCAACCAGGGAAGAACACGGAGAGTCACAGTGTCGCCAGGGGCCCCAGGCGCGGAGCTGCAGCAGGGCCTGGCCGGGGCCGGTCGAGCTTGCAGCAGAGGGAGCGGTTTCTGGCTGTGCTTCGCGGCCTGCGGCCCACGAGAATGAACACGCACGTATAGAAGCATCGCTGCGTCGTGCGGGCTCGAGCGCGCTCACAGACCAGGCGCGCGTCTGAATGCCGACCTCTTCGCCGCAGCTGGGCTTCATGTTCCTGACTGCGGTTATTCGTGGGGCGCAGAGAAGGGCATTTGTGTCGGGAAAGTCACTGCTCCCAGCTACGGGGCTGCGGGAGGGGTCGGGGTCTGCGGATGCGCAGCATTCGGGGCAGGGCGGGGGGCTTTGTCGGCTCCAGCCACGCAGCAGCCGGAGTCCAGCAACGGAGCTGAGCGCTCTGCGGGGCCGGGCCCGATGCCCCAAGGGCACGCTGACGAGAAACGCCGCCTGTCACTGCTCAGATGCACGTCACTGCTCGGATGCACAGGCGCTGCGAGGAAACTTTAACACACCAAAAAGCAAAAGAGTCACCTCAATCTAATTGCTGGAATGAGCCTCAGGACACCTAAGTGGGACACGCACCGGCCTGCCAAAGGGGGCGACATTGGAATCACGGGGTGGCTCCCTGGGACGGAGGCACGTCACTCACTGCGGGTGCTTTCTGGAGACACCCACCCAACAGGATGGTGACATCAGGGGACAGTGTTGAGTATCTAAAGAAACTGACAGCTGTCATGCCTGAGGGGCCCCGCTCACGCCTGTGCGCCCAGCTGTGGCCGCCTCCTCCGTCCCTCACAGGCGTCCACCTGGCTGACCGCAAACCCCGCCTCCTTTCTCGCCGTCGGCCACGCCCCCGCTGCGTCACTGCGTCGCCATTGCGAGTCTGCGCCTTGGTTTCTCCCGTGGCTCCCCCGTGACAGCGGCTGAGTGACTCCCCCGAGCGAGGACAAGCCTGTCCGCCTGCCTGTCCTTTGCTCTCCATCGTGCCCGCGCACGGGCGCCCTGCTCCCTGTCCTCGGGCCTGTCTGTCGTCTTGTCAAGGCCGCGGTGGCCTGCGTCCCCGTCCACATCCCAACACCCCCTCAGGAGGCCTGCTTCCCTGGACGCGTGTCCCCCGTGGCCAGCACTGTGGGGCGCTGCCTCTGCACCCCCGAACTGTTTCATGTTTGCTCGTCTGCTCTCCCACTCGGACGGCGGTGTCTGCAGGCGGGGCCACGTCGGCCACACTGGTGTGTCCGTGGCATCTCGCACAGTGCCAGTCTCTGGAGAAGTCACCACGTCTGATGCCAGCAATGCTGACGCTCCCAGAGCCGCGAGTCCAAAAGGGCCCGCCAGGAACCTGCCTGCCGGAGGGACTCGGTGCGGGCATGGCCACTGCACATGTGTCCACAGGTGAGGTGTGCGCCCAGGACGTGTGCGCAGGGCCTGGGGGTGCCCGTCAGTGGCTCAAGCCACTCCTTTCTGGCCACACAGGGGTCTCGTGACGGCCCAAGTCTGGCCGTGACCTCTCACGCGCTCCAAGTCCGTGTCCACCCACCTGGGCACGCTGCTCACGCTGGGCACGGATGGCCAGTGGGTCGGACCTGACAAGCCACATGTGCTCTCTGGCCCATCTGGAGCAAACTGGACCATGAAGGCAGCAGAGAAACGGCCATCGCTGCGAAGCTGTGGACGGCAGCGTGCGGGCTGGGGCCCACGAGGGCTGGGGTCTGCGGGCTGACCTCAACCCCCCTCGAGCCGATGGCCTCAAGCCGGCCGCTGGGCTGCTGTCCCCCCGTGTCGGCAGTCACGGAGGGGGAAGTGGCACCACACGCTGCAGTTTGGCGGCTGCTTCACCTGGGCCACCACCCCTACGTGCCACCTCCATGGCGCTCGGAGAGCCGGAGCCTCCCCCGGCAGTTTGCTGGGGTGTCACCTGCGTAATCAGCGGCCCCGCGAAGCAGGTGGTTACATCTGCTGGGTTTACCATGCCACCGTCCTTGGCAGAAAGCGTTACCGGCTGTGAAGCACCAGGAAGGCTAAAGGCGACATGCCACCCTGACAATCCAAGTGTCACCCCGCAACGACCTAGAGCCTCAGAGCCCGGTCGCTCGGCTCTTGCTTAGAAACGCCGTGACCCATCGTCCTGCTGTGACCAGAAAATGATGCACATCAAGGAGTCACACAGGTCGGTCGCGGTGCCGAAGCGAGCGCTGTCCCGTAGCTAAACGTTACCGTTATTTTTACCTGGAGCGTAGACTGAGTGTCTCCCGCTGCACCCGTGGAAATCACGTCTCATGGTTAACGTTCATCAGAACCACGTGTGTGTGCGTGTGTGCGTGTGCACACGTGTGTGTGTGTGTGTATGCACGAGAAAATACAGCTGCCAGAACCCCCACACGGCGGAATGCACAGAGATGACGCCCCAGCTCTGCTTTTCGAGGCGGCGGTGGTGGTGTGGGTGGCCGGCCATCCGTCCCGGGGAGCTGGGGCTGGCCTGGCTCGCGTCAGCATGGTGCGCGGTCCGTGCCACCCGCTTCCTCGGCTGACGGCGTGTGCGGTTACGGGGACCGTTGTGCCCCAGACGCGCCGAGCTGAGTTCACAGCGGCGGGCGGGGCTGCTCGGCGCTCGGCGTTCCCGGCCTGGACAATACCCTGTGCCACGGCGCCTCTCGTCACTCCTCCTCCAGCGACACCGTGGCTGCCGCTATCAGGCTTGACCTCGGCGGTTGGCACAGCTCTGGGCTGGTGGGGAGGGCGCCGTGTGCCACGGTGGCTGCCGCGCACACACGGTGTCTGGCGGTGTGAGCACGTGGCTTTTCCCCGAGTCTGCGTCTTCCTGGACGTGCTCTGGCTGAGCTGACTTGACGGGTCTGTCCCTCGTCACAGGGGCTCCTGGCTCAGAAACACGGGGGCCCAGCTTCCCAGGGAGTCTGACATCCCTACTCTCCCCAGACACCATCTCGGAGGCCCCACGGGACCCGCCCTGAGGTGACCTCCTCTTGGTCGACTTTTATAGGACCTGGAAGAGACGACTGTCCAGCGAAACGTTGGATTCGTAAAGCAAATGCTCGAGCAGCTGGAAAGGAGCTCAAGCGACAGTCTGACAGCCTCTGGGTGCCCTGTGGGTGCCCCGTGGTGTCACCCTGACCTCCCACCTGTGGGGACCCTCTGCGGGAGACGTGCCTTGGAGGTGACGGGGAGCGCAGGGGCCCTGCGTGGGAGGCTCCGGGAGACTGGACAGTGCATTCGCCCAGCGTGGGGACGTGGGTGCCAGGGTGCTGGTGACTTTGCTCTGAATGCGGGACAGCAGGATCCAGAGGCCCTGTAGTCGAGGATGCCGGCAGCCCCTTGGGAGGCGTTCCCCCAAACCGGCCCCCATACCCCAATGCGCCCGCGCGTGCTGCCGGCTGCAGGGGTTCACGGAGCCTCTGCTTTCTAACTCAGCACAGTGGCAGGAAAGACACTATCGCGAGGGGCGCTTGCAGTGGGGGACCCTTAACTGTGTGGCCCGCGATTTGGCGTTTTAGACTCGTGCTTTTTAAACTCATACTTGTCCTCCATATTTTCATCAAATGGTGGCTTAAAGATTATCGAGCTGGTCAAAGCCATTTACGGTATAGACTGGCTCGGAGCACCCCATGTCAAGGCCTCGTCTGGGGCGAGCTGACCCAGCAATGTAAGAGTGTGCATGCCCAAGGTCACGTCCTTCGGAGTGGACGCCGTGGCGCTGGACTGAGGCCTGGCCACGCTCACCGGTGTTGTCGAGGGTACGGAGTTGACCCTCTGCTGCCCGAACGGAGTTCCCAGGGTCCTTTCTGTCAAAGAGGCTCTTCGCGCTCAGGGATCTGACGCATGTCGTCCGATACAAGACCGTCTCGCCCCACCTCACGTGGGGCGCCACAGGGGACGGCCACACCCATCCTGCTCCTGGACTCTCCGGCCCTTGCGTCTTGGAAGGCTAGTGGGGCTGCTGCCGGCCAAGCAGAGGGCAGGGCCGTGGAGGGGGCGCATGCTCAGGACGCACGACTGTGCTTTGCTGGCCGCCCCCAAGCGAGGAGAAGGGGATACGGGGGCACCTGCTCGTCTCCGGCCAGAGGGCCCAGGGGCCCTGGAATTCGCCAGTGTGGGCCAGGGCCGAAGAGGGCCCTCCTTGTTTGGGGACACTTCTGTCCCTGGCACGCTGTGCTTGGGGCCACCAGCGAGGGGGAAGGAAACAAAGGGGCCTGCTGTGGCCGTGGATTTGCTATGGCAGAAATTCTGCATCTATGAGAGGCATGCGGCCGCCCGCCCGGCAGCCGGCGGACATTTCTCAAAACGTCTTCACAAACGAGCCCTGTCCACCCGCCCGTCACGTGCCAACGCCTCCTCGTGCGCCCACGACGTGCGGTTTTCATGTGCTCTGAATCGCTCCCCCCTCGAGCCGTCCTGTAGCTGGCCGGGGTCACGGTGTGGGGCAGGCTCGGGGCGGGGGGGCCCCACTGGGAGCCTGCATCTACGGGGACCCTAGCGTCGGCGAAGCGGGGGGCAGTCCACACACGCGGCCTCCCGGGCACGGTGGGCGCAGATCAGGAGGCTCCGGACGAGCCCAGGACTCGCCCGCGCTGCTCCCCGCAGCCCCCGCGACTCTCACGGCGACGCCGCCCCCACGGTCAGCAGTCCCCGCAGGCCGCGCTGTCCCCGAAGGTGGCCTCGTAGGCACCGCTGATTCGCTTCTCCCGGGGCAAGTCGGTTGAAGTCCTGGCCCTGCTGTGGGCCCCCCGTGCTCGCTGGCGACCGCAGGAGCATCACGGAGTCTGGGCGGAAAGCCCAAGGCTCTGCGGCGGTCAAACCTGGAGGCCTTGGGTTCCCGCTTCTGCCCCGTGTGACCACGACCTCGCGTTTTAACTTCCGTAAGCCTTGGGCGCCTCGCCTGCGGGTCCAGTGGACGGTCGGGGCTCCTTTGCTACGGTTCTGATGGGTGCAGGCGGCGCGGGTAAGCCGGTGCCTCCGCGCAGCGCACGGCGACGTGCCGCGGCCTTGGTTACTGTTGCCATGGTTACGATATTTGTAAAGCTAGTCTGGGAAGATCTTGTGCACATCAACGAGGCTCTGTACGTTTTCCATTCGTCCACTCACCACCCATCCACCCACATACTCATCCAACCATCCGTCCACCTATTCACCCACCTGCCTACCTATCCACTCAACCATCCATCTATCCATCCATCTGTCCACCCACTCACCCATCCACACCTCCCCCCGCCCCCCCATTGTACCACTGCTGCTTTAGAGAGGCGGGTCCACGTGTAGGGTCCACGTGCGGACTCCCAAGTGCAGCCTCTGGGAGCGGAAGGTGACCCCCACGGGCAGCCCGCATGGAGACAGGGCCCTTGCCCTACGACTGTGCAGCACTGGACTCCGCCAATGGCCAGCATGTGCCTCAGAGTGGGTCCTTGAGGTCCCAAGTGAGTGCCGGCCTGGCTGACCCCTGGACGTCAGCCTTGTGTGATGCTGAGCTACGAACACGGGGGCTGGAAATGGCCAGGAGGAATCGC
>NW_011889058.1:346563-362736 GCF_000151845.1 Pteropus vampyrus | reverse complement strand
GTTTCGCTCGGCCTGCCAGCTGAGAATGATTTTTCCCTCCTTAGTTACAAAAGAAAATAGTAGTATTTCATGACACATAGAAAGTACATGAAATTAACATTTCCGTGTTTATCAAGTGTTGCTGGAACAGCCACCCCCATTTGCTGACGGGCTCCCCGGGCAGAGCTGAGGGAGCACAACAGAGGCGTAAAACACCTACTATCTGCCCCTCAGCAGAAAAAGCCTCCTGAGCTCTGTGATCTGTGAGAACAGGAGCGAGTACTCAGCGCCGGCTCAGCAGAATTCGGAACTGAGTCGGTGCCGTGTGACTGCAGAAGTCGGTTTCTGTGAGCTGAGAGGAAGCGGCTATGCTCCCTTCTCTGCTAAAACATAGTATCAAATCGAACCATCCCACTTCTAAAAACATTTACATTATTTTGTAAGTATTCACAGGATACTTTGATTATGAGTTACTGGGGGGCGGGGGAACTAGTCAGAAGCAGTAACTGTTACATTTGCTCCGTTTTGCAAGGCAGGCACAGTCTGGGTTCGCCATGCGAGGCATCGCCCATACAGCGGCCGCTGAGCCTCTTAGGAAAGAGAGGCTTATTTTTAGATCTTTCCTTGGGGACAGTCGCAGATCTGTACTGCAGGACTTTCTGTCCCTGGAAGCCACAAGAACAATGGTGTCAAATGTCTGGGCGGAGATGGGGGCTGTCCACACAATGTCCGCTTTTCAGAGACGGCGTCCGGGCACCGAGAAGGTGCCCACGTGGAGTAGCCCGGTACCAGCCGGGGGCAGCCACTGCCATTTTTTTAAGGATGAAAAATAACTTGAAAACTCTCCCAGGAAGGAATGTTCAGTGAAATACTTACGAAAACCTCAGGCAATAAAACATGACTTTTTCAGATTCAGAAGAGGTGATGTGACAATCAGATACATGGACATGCAGGAGGCAATCCAAGACGTCGTTTATAAAAACGGTCTTGGGCAAACTCTATTGCTGCTTCAGCTATTTGTAGGCATTAAAGCACATACTACCATCTTAAATGTTTTTTCTTTTGGGAAGTTTGTTTATTTTCTTTGTTTGGAAATCATTTCAAGATAATTTACCACGATCATATAATCAGATCCCATTTACTTTATAGGGTATCTGACTGAGAATGCTGAAAATACTCCCTATCTGCGCATCCAGTGACGCAGATCCTCTAAAAGACTGATTTATGAAAATTCTAACTTAATCGCAATGAGAACTTATAATTTATTTTTATGTTTTGTTGCACGAACCTTGAATAAACTGATAATTTTATCAAGAAATTATCATTTGTAGTAAGTGAACAGTTCTACGTCATGAAAACAGATTCATACATACATGTATATGGATGTGTGTATATCAAGTTCTCCAAAATTGAAGAAAAATTCACCTCCTTGAATCTAAGTATAACATTTAAAATTTTTATCACTGAGACAATTTGGTATCATTTCCTACAGTCTTGGGTAATGCGCAAAGAGTCCTGGTTACTGAGTATGTAAAGAGCACAGCTGTGTGATGTCACCTGTCAGGAGCTGCGCAGGGCAAATGTCACCAGACTGCACCGCTATGACCGCCCGAGGCCAGCACGGTACACAGTTGGGCTGGAGTGGGTTGCAAGGCCCCTTTTAGCCTGAGCATCTGTAAAAGTCCTCTACGGTGCGTGAGATGCCGGCGTTGGGAGGTGGTTCCCTGGGGAGGAAGCCTCTGACCCCGCGTGCGTTAATGGGCCGAGTTGGGGGCTGTGGGGCGTGAGGGACATTAGTTTATCTATGCGCTTCTGACATGGAGCCGGAGCGAGCGAGAGGGGTGTAGAATGCGGGCTGACTGTGCGCACCTGTCCACACACCGCTGACGCCTGCCGCTCACGTGCCTGGACGGTCAGGCGGGAGTCTGGGGCGTCAGCTCGCTCAGCTCTCAGCTTCTCAGCCTGTCCCAGTGACGTGGTGGCCTCCGACACACTGACGTGGAGCCCGCACCCTGCTCCGTGACGTGTGCCCATTCTGAGTCTCTGACGCTGCAGCGCTGCATCTCCGCCCGCGTGACTCTGCAAAGCCTCCCCCTCCGGACGCAAGCACGCTCCCCAGGTGCGGGCAGCCCGGCTGACCCTTAAATCCCGGCCCTTGCCACACCAGGGTGATGGGGGCGGCACGGAGCCCCTGGGGTGCCGCATGGCGGCCAGGAGGACGGCCGGGCATGCAGCACGGCTGGGCTCCGTGTGGCCGGAGAGTGTCGTGGGCTGTGACATGGGGATACTTCTGGAAAGGCAGACTCAGCAAGCCAAGGACCGGCCCTGTGACTGCAGCCAGCTGTCCTTTCTCCTGATACCTGCGGCCTTGCCCCGGCCAGCAGCTCTGTGGCCCTATCCTGGACGTGTGGCTGCCGTGCTGTTGGTCCGAGACCAATGCCCCTTGGATTGTCCTCCATGCCAGCTGCATCAGCCCTCTGCAGCCCTGCCCTGGGCAGTACGGCGTCCACAACGGGCCCGCTGCCTTCTGCCATGGCCTCCCGTCGCCAGGCTCCTCTGCTGGGACACCGGCTAACTGCCCCACGACCCTGGCTTTCATAGGCTGGCCCAGGGGCCACGGTCCCCTGCGGCCTTCTAGATCCTTCTCAGAGCAGGCAATGACCCTGCTCAGAACCCGTCCCGGGAGAGCACCTCTCGGTGGCCTCCCCACACTCGTCCTGGAGATGGCTGGCCTGAGTCACCGCCCCACTCGACCTCCAGTGCCTCAGCGGAGGGCGGTGGGGACAGAGGCGTCCAGGTGACATCCCAGGGCACCAGGGATGACTGCTGTGTGAACAGTCAGGCCCCAAATCACGCTAAACGTAAGTGACAGCAGAAGAAAACCATCTGTTTAGAAAGGCGTCATAATTTTCTTCTTTTTAAGTGAATTTACTTCCAGGAAATGATAATGTCTATAGCCTTAATGACAACCGTTAGGATGGCTGTTGGTTTTTGCTGTGTGTGCATGTGCGTGTGTGCATGCGTGTGCGTGCGTGTGAATCGGTGTGCGTGTGTGCTCGTGTGTGTGCGTGTGTGCATGTGTGCGCGCATATGCGTGTGCTCGTGTGTGTGCGTGTGCACACGTGTGTGTGCGTGTGCGCGCGCGTGTGCGTGTGTGCATCTGTGTGCGTGTGCTCGTGTGTGTGCATGTGTTCGTGTGTGTGCATGTGTTCGTGTGTGTGCATGTGTGCTCGTGTGTGTGCATGTGCGCGTGTGCGTGCGTGTGCGTGCGTGTGAATCTGTGTGCGTGTGTGCTCGTGTGTGTATGCATGTGTGTGCGTGTGTGCGTGCGCATATGCGTGTGCTCGTGTGTGTGTGCGTGTGCGCATGTGCGTGTGTGCATCTGCGTGCGTGTGTGCTCGTGTGTGTGCATGTGTGTGTGTGTGCATGTGTGCGTGTGTGTGCGTGTGCATGTGCACACGGGGTGGAAGACTGCTGCCCTTTGTGACAAGCGATGCCCAGCTACATTGATAAATGGAAGGTGTGGCCTGCTGTGTTGTGACCGAGGGTTGCTTTCTAAGCAGTCCGCTCCTGCGGCCAGGGCTAATCCGCCTCTGGTCCCCCATTAGGAAAGGAACGTGGCTTTGGGTAGAGAAAACCGATGACAGGCGGTGACAGAGCAAACGGACAGAGGCCGCTCGGCCTCGATCCCCACAGAAGTGCTGCAGGCCACCAGTGATTCAAAGCTGATCGCTGACCTGATCGATGGGTTTCTGCAAACCTGGCTAAAGCGGATCAGGACACTGAGGACGGCGGCCGGGCAGAGACGTCTAACGACAGGTTCCCTAAGGGAAGACGCCGGCTCCTCCCCAGGAGGCTGGGACCATGGGAAGGAAGGGCGGTCGCAAAGCCCCACGTTATTTGGCCACCTCCATCTGCAGCAAAGCCATGTTCGAAGATGAAAAATTGCTTTCAAGGATTTAAACTTTTTCTTTCCATTGGAAAAAGGGTCACTTAACATAAAGTGTTTTAAATGACGGCGAGCAGGCAGCACGCAGGGGAAGCGGAGCCCTGCACCCGGCCACGAGGAGACAGGAGACGGGCTTTGTCCTGGGGCGGGGGGAGGTGGGGGCGGCGTTCTTAGTGCAGGGCCTACGAGCTCATCGGGGCGCCCTCTCCAGCTGCAGGCCCGAGGCACGGCCCGGCGCTGGCTTGGGACGGCCCTGGACACCTGCGTTGCGGAGAGCATTTCCTTAATGTCAGCTGTTCACCGAGGCACGAAATGCTTAATAATCCACGTATTCAGACTGTTGGACCCGATTTCGAGCTGACAGTGGGTGTTAATTGTTGTACGTATGTCTCTGGTGACTGTGTCGCTGTTTTGTTTGGTGGTGATGTGGAAACCTGCAGCCGATCTTGGGCTGAGTGAGGCTGTCGTGGTGGCTCTCTGGGGACTCACAGAGATGAGAACTCCTGCCATGTAAGTGCACTGCCCAGTTTACTTCGAGCACCCCAGGTCGCCCCCCCACCCCCCCATCACCCGTAACCACACCTGACACACACACTCGGCCCCGTGACGCAGCTCTGCTGCTCCCAGCGTGGGGGCAGCCCAGCTGGAGGGACCGAGGAGGGGACGGGTCCTGGTCCCTCGGGTCCTGCAAGGGGCTTTCAAGGGTCGACCCATCCAACTGCTGCCTCTGAGTCCTCCCTAAACACCGGTGGTCCTCCCTGTACCCTGAGTCCGGGCAGAGCCGTGCGAACCCTCTCAAACGTGCCTTCGGGAAGGCAGGGTGTGTGTGTGTGTGTGTGTGTGTGTGTGACAGACCACAGGCCCCTGAGACTTTCGGTGGCCATGGAGCCTCCTCCCGCAGTGTCCCCTGAACCCGTGTCCCCTCCCTGAGGGCCTGCCCTTCAGGCTGGTTCCAGGGCAGGGAAGTGTTGACTTAGAGAATTCAAGCGGATAATGGACGCCCAGATGCCACTGGTCACCCAGTGACTGGTGGTTTGTGGAGGCAGAAGAACTCTCTGAGGCGGTGGCCTATGCAGGGCCATCCACTCCTCGGCTGCCCGCCCACCCGACGTGGCTATGGGTCGAGCGAATCCGACACTAAAGAGGCCTCTGGGGGGTGGCATTTGGTGAGCACCCAAATACAAATGACAGAGGTGACAGTGAAACTCGGCGAACAGCCTTGCCCTGGGAAGCTCGGCATAACACAAAGTACGGCCGCCACTGACAGGCGTCTGCCCACGAGAACTGGACACTCGCGCCCCCAAACCCAGACGCGAGGCCCCCAGCAACAAGATCCACCCGCACGTGCACCAAGCGAGGGCTGTCCACGGAAGGGAAGGGACGCAGGCCGTGACATGGGCGAGCCTCGGAAACTCTGCGCCGAGTGACAGACGCTAGTCACAGAGGCCGCCTGTGCAGTGTCGAGGCACAAACCCACCCTCAGGAAGGCGCCAGGGGCCAGAGGTCGGTGGGACAGTCCAGGGCACAGGTTTCTCATGGGCGGGATGCAAGCGTTCTAAAGTTAGACTATGGATAACTCTGCGAATATGCTAAGACCATGAATATGCACACTGAAAATGGGTGACCTTTATGGGACATAAATTATACCTCAATAAAGCTGTAAAAAAAATAAAAGCGATTAAGGACATTTTCATTTTACTGTTTGTTGTTTCACTATAACTTTCAACAAAACAAAAGAAATCGGGAGAGGAAGGGATATGCTCAATGAGTTTTTAAAGCAATTGAGAAAAGCAAAGATACATTTAGTATTTAATTCCAAATGCCAGTGAGTAACTGATGAGTATGCATCTGTCAGAACATGTCAACGATAATGCACGTATTATGCAATAAAAGAGTTGGATCTATTAATCTTCAGAGGAAAATTCTGTGCAAAAATTACACGATGTCATTGTACGACTGAAAATTAACTGAAAAGCTAGGAAGGAGGGAAGCGAAAATGTTTTGTTACGAGACTATCATGTTAGGCCTCTTACTGGTATTGGATTTTATTCCCTCAAATCACTGCGCTGTAAGTGTTATAATCTCTATTTTGCGGGTTCGAAGAAGTCAAAACAGTGAACAGGAACCGCTCGTTGATTAGGCGGCGGGACGGGATCTGAGCGTGGGTGGGGAGTCACCTCCCTGGGGGCAGCGTGTGCTCCGCGGAGACCAGCCTGGGGCACAGAAACGGCGCCATAAGCATCTGTGGGACGGGTCGCCCTTATTTTATACGAATAAAACAACATTTGCGCGATTCCTGGCGGAGAGGGAGTCTGCATGGCCTCCGTCCCAACCCCGGCGCGGAATAGTCGGGTTTGGTTTTCTGTCTTTTTTAAAGTTCGGCAACTTTAGAGTGAAAAGCTGGTCGGGTGGCTCACAGGGGACCCGGACGTGAGCCTGAGTGGCTTGAACAGAGGGCCTCGGGGGATGTGGGTGCTCGGAGCTGTTTGCGACAGGAATGGGATAGGGTTAGCAGCCCATGGAGCCTTCGCCGCCGCTATTGTTGGCCGTATGTGGATGGATTAGCAGCAGTCGTCACTCGGGTCCGAATGACTGTCTTCACTTCCCCAAACGAAGCCGCTTCTGTAGCTATGGAAACAAGGGCGGCTTCGATTTCTGCCAGGTGCCGAGTTCGCAGGGCCGATGTTCCCGGGAGAGCAGCGGCGACAGCTGCTTCTCCTTGTGCTGCCCGATCCGCATCCTGCTGCTCTCGCGACTCCCAGGAAACCGTGCCTCGACGTCCCCGCCGTCCGGGGGGACCTGCGGGCCTGGGGTCCTGACCGGGAGGCCTGTCTGGCCAAGAGAACACTCCTGGCTCCAGTACTGCGCGGAAGAGAGCAGCAGTTGCAAAAACAAAGCCACGCAGAACGCGATCTGAAAACCGCAGGGCCGCCTCATAGTTTGGAAGATGCACAGCGGCCCCGCAACACGAAGACGCGTTCCCGCCGCGCCGCGCCGCACGCGTGGACCGCGCGCCCCGCGCCGCGTCTGCGCCGTGCGCGCTGCGGCCGCGGTGTCCTGCCGCGGTGCTAGCTCCCCGTTCCTGGAGGTCGTTCTTGGGTGACTGGAACCCAGTCCCGTGGGTGCCACTGAATAAAAGGTTCTGTTCGAATGGCTTAGAAATACCGGCCTCTGCGCGACGTGCGACAGTTCTGGACAGCGTTCCCGCCCCGAAGGGACGTCCCTGTGTGGGTCAACGTGAAGTGGCCACCACGGGAAGGCCGCGCCCTCCCAGGGAGTGGGGACAGGGCTCCCGGGGTCCCGCACCCGCGGAAGGGAGATGCGGGCAGGAGGTCGCCGCGGCCATCGTGGCGCGCGCGTTAACGCCGCGGGTGCGTGGACCGGACCCGGCGAGGCCGCAGCCTGGGCGCGGAGGGGGCCGGGCCTCAAGCTGGGACACGCCGCGGGCCACCGGCCACGCCCATCGCAGCTGCTATTTGCGCGGCTGTGAGGCCTGTGTTCTCTCTTTGTCCTAGAAGCCCTTCAGTTATCCTATTGTGGCTCTGCTGGCCTCAAGTGACCCTGCGCCGCACACCTCATTCCGAGGGCCAGGACCAGTGGGGGTGAGCGCGCGGGGCAGGCGACAGTGCCCTCGCGTCGCCGCTGCCCAGTGCCGCCCTGCGGACAGCCAGGTCGCAGCGTGCTGCCGAGGCCTCGCCCGGGCACGCGCTCCCGCGGACCGCAGCGTTATCCCGGGCTGTGGCCGGGGGCGACGGGATGTGCTCCGCTGACCCGGGACACAGGGACAGCAAGCCCCGGGCCACCGGCCTCCCGGCTCTGCCCGGCCTGCTCCACCCACACACGTGCACGGCGCCCCACCTGGCCTCCGCCCCTTGTGGGGCCGCTTCTCTCTGTCGGCCACTTCCTGTCGCCAGACCCGTCTGCTCATCCGCTGTAAAGGGTTTGACGGCACAGGTGACTGACAACCGTTGGTCTGTGCGCATCCTATTCATCAGTCTACAGGGTGCCCAGACGGCTCCCCCAGCGCCGCGTGGAGGTCTGGTCTGGCCCGGCCCACAGCTGACATCGTCCCCAGACAGAACCGACACATTGTGCAATTGGGAAGGGTCACAGAAGGCACAGCACGGACTGACCGCTGGTGGCACAAGTCCGAATTAGCGGGATAGCTGTACTCTGTGCTGGACTGAGAGCTTGATGACGGTGGGGACTGTCCCCCGAGCTCCCACAGCGATGCTGGGCGTGTCACTGCCCCCCCCCCGGAATGTCCTCTGTCCTGTGCAGTGGGCCCGTTGCAGTGGGGCGGGTGCTCTCCCAGCCCAATGACTTGCTGCTCCCTGAACCTCCTGGTGACACAGCAGTGGGACGAGCTGCCCTGACCGCAGGGACCGGTGAAGCTGGCCTGAGCGCCCTTTGGAGCTGTCATTCCGTCTGTGTGTTCTGAGTCCCCATCGCTCCTCTTGGACAATGGGCAGCTCCCCTCCCCACCCCCGTGTGCTCGCCAGGAGGCCAGGACATGAAAGGATGCTCCCGCCCCCGGGGACTCTGGGCCTCCTGGGCAGGGTGAACACGTTTCAGCTGACCGGGTCTCGTTTCCATGCGGGCAGCGGAGAGCTCCAGATTGAAGGCAAGGTCCAGCTCTAAGCTGCTACGGGGTGACACATGCACAGCTGTCCTTTGCTGTGGACTTGGGGCCTTCGTCCCCCCTGCCAGGGCTGTCCTGTCAGCTCCGGTGTGTGAGCTGTGGGTCACAGGTCACGCTGGAAGGAGCCACAGTCTTTCCGGAAAGAGCAGTGCTGCCCCCTCGTGGACACGTCTCTCCTTTGTCCCCACAACTTCAGGGGACCTTGGGCTTCCCTCGCCTCAGCGGAACTACCTGCTTTGTTTGAGCCCCATGGCTAGGGAACTCGGAGGGAGGGGACGGGGCAATGACACCTTCCTTCTTGCCTGGTTTTCAAATGACACAGACCGCGTGTGCCGTGCGTGGGTGTGGGATTCCGGAAAAGCCGCGGGACAAGGCTACTGCGGACCAGCCTGTTTCCCCAAAGCGCGGATGGCGCCCGCTTCTCCCTCCTGGCCACCTGCCCTGAAACTGTTCTCTCCCTCTTCGGGGGCTGGGCAAAGCCGTCTCGGGGGGTCACTGTCAGAAGCCCGGTCACAGCAAGGGGCTCGAACGTGCGCTCTAGGGTTACCTGCCACCTGCTGAGCGATAACACAGCCCTCTGAGGGAGTGTCCCGTGAAACAGAAGAGCAAACCAGTTTCAGAAGCGTCGCTGCGTTAAGGGCTGGCTCTGCCTGCAGAGGGACGTGGAGGAAGCGAGCGTGTGGCCTGTTGTGCAACGTGTGGTTTCGAGCACGCGGGGTGTGAGCCAGCAGCTCCTGGCGCCTGTGCCGGCCATCGCCAGCCCCGGGCTGCGAGCTTCTCCAAGTCCCCGCTCGGGGCTCGGAGACAGCACCGTCCGCCCGACTTTCCCAGACACCTGGAGTCCCTGTGACCTCAGAAAGGAGGTGGGTAACAGGCGACGGCCCTTGTGTGCCCCTCACAGCCCCGGTTCTTCTGACACGTGGACAAAGTGATTGCCAGGAGCTGGAGGATGATTGTGAAATGCTTGCCGATGACTCACGGTCCAGAGCACAGGGAGAAGCCGTGGCCTCCTGTCACGCTCAGGGAGCTTCTGTTTGGGCCAGAGAATTTTTTGTGAGGTGCAGGGAGCTGACTGCACCCGGAGTGACGTTCATAGAGCGCTTCGGAATCCCCAAGACGAGACCGCGAGGTTGACGGCCGTGGTCATTCTAGCTTCTCGTACGCCGTCACCCTGCGCCTGCAGACCGGGGTCCAGGGCAGCCGTAGGAGCGAGGGACGTTCAAGTCCTGCCGGCCGCTCTGCAGGGCCTCGCCGTCTGCATTACTCGGTGGCCGGGCACAGTGACGGGGACCCCGCAGGCCACCTTCCTCAGGGGCAGTGAAGTGAGGACCTCCTCCCGTGGCCAGTCTCCCGTTTCCCCTCTGTTGTGACTCAACCTGAAGCCGGTGTCAGCTGGGCATGGCCCAGAGGTGGCGGCGGGCAGGAGCACACCCTAATCCCCACAGCGGGGAGGGCCCGGTGGGTGCCGCACACTCGTCCCACAGTGCGAGTGGTGCCCGTGCTATGGGCACTTGGGAGCCACGGTGTGCGGAGTGGGCAAAGTTTGCTGCCCAGGAGAAGACAGAGCCGAGTTTGGGACGTGACTGAAACATCTGCGCTTCCGCTGGCTTTCACATTGGGCTCCAGATTATAATTCTCCGAACCGAGTATCTATCTGAGGTTAAAGTGGGCCGCCGGAGGGATTTTGTGCCATTTTCATAACTTAAGGAAAAGGCTCATTATTGACCTTTCTCATTCTATATCATATAAATGTCATATATACGCATACGTACGTAGTGTGTGTGCATCTGATAGCGACGGAATCACTCGCATTGTTACGAATAACCCTAAAAGCAATGACCCAGGGGAATAATAGGAACGGTGATGTCTGCTTTAAAAAGAAGTATGTTTACCCACAATAGTAAAACTCACTCTCCTCCGTGTATGAAACCTCAGCTGTCATTTCCGTGGGTGTTTACACACGCGTGGTTGGACTATGCGGGTGAGGAGCTAACGTAAAACACCTCCCTCCGGGGGACAGACGGGCGAACTGCGGACGCCGACACCACGGTGCCTGCCCGTGTTCCCGCGGGCTCGGCCTCGCCGGCAGGAGGCCACCGCCTACGGCTCCCTCTCCTTCCCATGCCCCTGAGGAGCCGGGCCCCCTCCGAGAAGACGCCCTGAAAACAGGTGTGAGCCGTGAAGGAGCAGGGCCGTGTTGGGTCCCTTGTGCACTCCCGGCCTGACGGTCACTCAGTCAGGGTCGAGGTCCCCGCCCCCCGGGCGTTCGGGGCACGCTGAGCTGATTTTCACGGAGGCTTCAGATGGAAAGCGTGGGCGGCGGGCTTGGTGGCGACGTGTGTGGGCTCAGGAGGGTGGGAGGCAGAGAAGAGCAAGTGAATTGGGGACATAAATTGGGGGGCGGGGTTTGTCCCGCCTAACGAGAGATGCATAAAGAAGCTGTTTTCCTGAATAAGTGCAGACCGGGCCGGGGACATGACGGGGCCACAGCCTGCGGGCCGGGCTGGCCCCGCACGGGCTCCGTGCTGCCTGTCGCCCTCGCCACTCCACACGCCCGTGGAGCCACCGAGGCTCGGACAGATGCACTTGGAGTCTCTGCTTAGCCCTGGGCTCTCCGGCGAGTCACCGTCACACGGCCGAGGTGCGTTAAGGTAGAAGCCACAGGAGAACCTGTTTGTTCACTCCCGGGGAGCAGAGACGAAGGTGGGTGACAACACGTAAAGGCCGCGTGTGTCACGTCACGAGGGCACCACCAAAAAGCAGTTTCGTAGAAAACGGGTATCTCCTCGCACCTCCCGAGTCGGTCTTTGTAGTTAGAATACGCCCGGTGTCTGGGCTTGGGGATGGTTTCACTTCCTCATCGGCGAGATTTTTCTGGGCGCTGTTAGGCTTTCTACCACCCACACACAAATAAGCGAATAGATGGTCAGAGAAATTTTGCATAATATGGAAAAATCTGGGAACTCTCTGACGTCTGTGTGTACAAAAAGACATGCAAAACGAAGCTAAAACAGGCAAAAGCAAGACGGGGAGAGACCCCCTTCCCCAGCCGCCGGGGCTCCCCGTCCTCGCTTCATAGAGCTTGCACTTCGTAAAGAGCAGATCCATAGGTTACTCATGTAATTAGAAAATTAAAGCCTTCCCCACCGAGGACATATCTGCACACAATTATCATACGAAATAACGTCCGGGACTCGCCTGTCACGTACCAAACACGTCGTTGTCCTCCGAGGCGTCCTGGGGCGGTCCGCGCCGGTCCCTCCTCTTCTCCGGCGCCCCCCTGGCAGCGCCACCATCCTGGAGAAGCAAAACAAAACAAAATCCCTTCTTAAGACGCTCGCACATCCGGCAGCGCAGGTCACACGCACGACCGTCCTCACGGGCCGAACTCGCGCCTCGCTCGGGGCGGGCTCTGCGGAGCGGGCTCCGAATCCCGGCCCGTGTCCTCGGCCCCAGCGCGCGCGCGCTCCTGCCCCAGCGGATACGAAAGAAATGGCCCACCGACCCGGTCCGAGAAATTAGCCACCCCGCGCCCTATTTCCTAGCGACAAAGTCGGAGGAGATGATTCCCGGTGCCGCTGGGGCGTGGGGAGGGATGGTCCCGGGAGCTGGCTCCACGCCCTTCCAGAGGACAAACAACAGCAGGGACCGTGGTGTCCCCCATGCCCTCCTCCTGACCCCGGGGCCAGGCAGAGGTCGGAGCCTCTGGGGACGCGGACCCACCCGGCCCCAGTCTCCTTCCCGTCCCCCCGGCAGAGCTGACACTGTCAGGAACACCAGTCTTTCTGTCCACAAACGTCACAGTGCCTGGCACCCGGACGGTGCCGTTGAGAAAACTCTATTTATGCCGTGTAAGAACAGTTCAAAATCGACAATTTCCGTTTCGGCAGAGGAGCCGCAGGTGGCTCAGGACGTGTTCTTTGGTCCTCACCCATTGAACTGGAGAACAGAGTAAAACGCGAACAGAAAGAATTTCCCGACGGAGCCTTTTGTCAGCTACAAATCCACGTCGCGTGTGTTCGCCGAACATCTGGCTTCCACACTGGTGTCAGTCGTCACTAACTGCAGAGCGATCGCGTTGTTTGAGAAGTAATAAGTCGATGCAGCTCCGCTACCGTCTTTATTCCTGGGGATGGTTTTTCACACTTTAGCGTCTGGGATCGGGTCGCCCCTCCCCACCGGCAGAGCCTCGGATCGGAACCGGCCACGCATTTTCCTTCCTCGTGGTAGGTAACGAAGCGCTGAGCCCCGGAGGCGATGGCATCTCCGGCTCAGGGTAAAAGGCTGATGTTTGAAGCAAATCCCCTTGCTTTCGACGAGTGGAGGGTGGTGACACGGTGACCCAGCTCCCGGCTCCCCCGCTCAGGCCGGAGGGCGCAGAGGCGTCCGGGATCCCACAGCCCTGCCCCTCGCAGACTTCCGACCCGCAGCGACACGGCCCCGCTGCTCACTCCTGACCTGCAGCGGCCACGGTGGGACCCAGAGCAGAGGGGACAGCCAGGACCTCAACGTCACCCCCCCGCCCCGAGCTTGTCCGCTTCTCGGCCTCGGCCGTCCAGCCGGTGACCCGCACAGCACGTGGCACGGGCCGGGACGGTCGTGTTGCTCTGGGAATCTACGGACTAATTTCTGTCCTGATCGAAAGCTCGCTTCTGAGGCCTGACACCGCTGGTGCCCACGGGCGGGAAGGTATCCTTACGGACGGCACGCGCTCAGTAAGCGATGGGCCACAAACGGAACGACCAGAAGCAGGACGCCGTGTGTCCAATGCAATGGACGCCCCATGATCAAGAAACACGAGCTTCCTGTAAGTACCAGAATGCAGCAAAGCACCGCTAGACAAAAGAGGGCCGGTCCCCAAGACCCAGGAGCCCCCGGAGTGTCACTGTCCCAATGCGACCCGGGTCCCAAATTCGGTCTGTGACTGCAAGTGTCTAAAGGCATCGCAAGCACCTGCGGCTTCTTCAGAAGAGTCGCGCGGCCTCTCGTCCGCCAGCCTCGGCCCGGGAGCCCGTGTGGGAACCCGTGCGCTTTCCCACGGTCATTCTAGGGGAAATACGATAAGACGAAAGTCTCGTAATTACAAATGTAGATTTAAAAATATTCCCTACCATGATGCAGCCCACTGATCAGCACCGTCGCCCGACATTCTCTATAAATCCGGCGACTTCCACCCCCCCCAGCACTTTACCGTTCTACTCAGAGGTTTTCGTTTGTGCGTAATGAAAACGCCTTTTTGCTGGCGCGTCCTCTGGTTGGTGGAGGAGCCTTAATGGGTGCGCACGTCCGTGCGGACCCCGAGGAGTGTCTGCTGTCCCCTCCTGTCATCGCCCAGAGTGTAGTGACGCCCATCCCACTCGGTCCGAGGGCCCCCCCGGGGCTGGGGGCCCATCCTCTGCCGCAGGGTCTCTGGCGCTCGCCGGGCAGACAGCGTTCGCTCATCTTCACTGGTCCAGGTGGTCGACCCGAACGGGAGGCCACGGGCAGGACTCTGTCCGTCTTCAGTGTTAGAAAGGTTTAAAATTCTCTTTAAATACGAGTGGCTATTTCTTGCATTGCCTAAAGAAATCGCCTTTTGGATGTCTCTTTGTGACACGACTGGATTATAAACGTTATTTATGGGATGAGGAGGTGCTGGCCGTGTGCCTGGGACTGCTCGGCGAGCTCGGCAGAGCCAGTGCGGCGTCCACCCTCGGCAAGGACTTGCTCCTCCCAGATTCAAACGAGATCCAGTGAGGTCAAACCCAAGATCCCCACCGGGACTTAGCGAAGCTTCGTGACAGTGGAGTTAAAACAGTCCCATTGTCCGTGGGGCGTGAGGTGTCACACACGAGAAGGTCCTGGGAGGCAGGGGTCAACGTCATTGTGCTTTGGCAACGTCACCTGTCTGTGGGGTCAAATCTCAGCCCTTCCATTATGTGTGTGTGTGTGCGCGTGTGTGTGTGTGTGTGTGCGTGCACGTGTGCGTGTGTGCATGTGTGTGTATGTGTGTGTGTTGTAATAAAATTGCTCTTATAACTTTGATCTTATTACTCAGCATTTTTGGTTTGTTTCTTGCAAACAAGGATCGTTCTTCTCGCTTTAGGCTGGGTTCGGATAAGTAATGAAAGATACTAGCAAAACACCGAAAGCTTTTCGGATCAAAGTAAAGAATATGAAGAGACATGAAAACCAGGATTATGTAAACTGTCTCGTTTCAAAGGCATGTCTGTTTTCCAGAGGAATCGGAGCTGGGTGGGGACATTCCTGTGAGGGCAGGCTTAGCCTGTCCAGGCCAGGGCTTCTCCACTCGAGGGGTCACCCCGCCACCCCTGGTGAGAGCCACTGGCCTAGACAAGGAGAACATTGAGAAAAGGAGTGGAAGCCACGAGTCCATTTACTAGCGTCCTTGCTAGTAATGCATTTTCCCCTAAAGATACATTTTAACTCATTGAAACTCTGCTTTTAAAAGAACAATCTGAGAGCGGATACAATATGACAAGAACTAGAGACTGACTGAAAGTGAGAATCAGATTTAATTTGGCCATTAAACCAAGTGCCACCTACACGATGCTTTCTTAGATTGACACCTTATATTTGTGCTTAAAGCACCACCAACAAAACAATGGGGAGACTGGACATCATCGAAATTAAAACATTCTATGCTGCAGTTGATACCATGTAGAACAAGAAACAACAACTCAGAGAATGGGAGAAATGTTTGTAAATCATATCCGTGATAAAGGTCTAGTGTCTAAAATATGTAAAGAGCTCTTACAACTCAACAACAAAATGACACGTCATCCAATTAAAACCATGGGCAAAGGATGTGAAAAGACATCTCTCCAAAGAAGACACAGGAATGGCCAGTAAGCGCCTGGAAGATGCTTGACATCATTATCCGTTAAGGAAACGCACAACAGAACCACAACGAGACACCACTTCACACCCGCCGGGATGGACATGATCAAAAAGGCTGTCGGTGAGGAATGAACAAGTCGAAACACACGTCGCTAGCAAAATGGGGCACCGCTGCGGAAAAGAGTTTGGCGGTTTCTCAAAAAATGGACCACAGAGGTGCCAGGTGACCCATCCAATCCGCTCCCAGGCGTGTGCCCAGGAGAAACAGAAACACATGTACACGAAACCGCGCACATGAATGTCCGGAGCATCCACCGCAGCGGGAACAGGTGGAAACCACCCAAATGTCCACCAGGTAACGAAAGGAAAGATAAGGTGTGGGCTCTGCCTGCACCCCATTCAGCAACGAGAAGGAACAGAGTGCTGTCGCACGCGGCCACGGGGACGGACGCCGAGGACCTGCACGCGAGAGGCCAGACCCGTGGGAACCGCGTGCCGGGTCGTTCCAGATACACAAGACGACCAGGAGCGGCAAATCCGAGGCTGGAAACAGCGTCACTCGAGGCCTAGGGCTGGGGGTGAGTGGCCACGGCCAGGGGGGACGGGGCTTTCTTTTAGGGGTGACAAAAACCTTATAGAAACAGACTGTGGTGATGGCTGCACAATCAAAGATGCGAAAACATATTGATTTGCACACTTTAAATGAATAAATTTTATGCTACGTGAATTAAATTTCACTAAAGCTATTAAAAGGATAAACAAT
>NW_011889058.1:341352-342503 GCF_000151845.1 Pteropus vampyrus | reverse complement strand
ACTTTAGAAAAAGTGAAAATGAGATCTTAAGTAAAAGCGGGTTTGAAGGTGCATCCGAGGCAGTGAGGTTCAGAAACAGAGAGGTTTCACATAGGTCCCTAACTGCACCGGCTGCCAGTGTCCTGGCTCAAAGGAACGAGCTCGGCTGGCACCCGGCACTGGCCTCGCCTGAGCAGGTGTCCTGCTCCAGCACGGACCTGCCCTGGCCCGCCGTGCGAGCAGGAGAGACAGATCAGGATCACGCCTGCTTCCTCCCGGTCAACGCCAGCATGAGTCACCCGAACCTTAGCAGGAAACCAAACGCGTTTCGGGAATGTCAGACCTACAAGTGCCGGTCCCGCCCTTCGCCAGGGGCCTGAACCTGACAGTCTCTGCCAACCATGTTCAGGAGAAACGTCGCTTTTCAGGCCACGGCCTCCTCTTCTTCCATAACTGACCACAACATCAAGTCGGATCACAGTTACGAGAAGACGGAAGTTTCCAAACTCATCTAGGTTTTTGTCATGGAGCACGTGGCTCAGTCTGACAGGTCACGGGACAACTCACGTGTCCAGGGGAGATGCAGTTCAGAGGATTGTCCGTGTCATTCATGAAACACTTATTTTAAGCACTAAAGGAGCTGAGGCTTAAAACTCACATCCCTTAGAGCATTATTATAGGCTCAAGAATAAAAACAATAATCAAAGATTGATTTTTTTTGTTTTCTTTAAAAAAAAAAAACCCTAAAAAGCAGGTCTTTTCCAAGTTTACATTTCGATTATTTTACGTCAAAAGCATAAAATATGTGTTTCATTAATCACGGCAGCCCTTTTACCAATTCAAAGAAAAACAAAACAAATCTAAGGCACATGATTTCGGATGCGAACCTACCCCAAAACCGCCGCCATTGCGGATGGAAGCCGGGACGTCTCACCTGTCATCACGAAGCAGAAATGACATCGCCAACCACAAAACTCCGTCGCTCGTGAAAAACGGCCGCGGACGCCGTGAGCGCGCAGAGGCGTCACGGGGTGAGCCTCGGCCCTGCTTCCCGGGGCCCCGCTTTCCAGAGAAAACGACACCTGTACGTACACCTCCACTTTTTCTAGCATTTTCCTTCCCTGGGCTGAGTCTGGGGCGGGGGACCCATTCCAGGGGCTGCCACGCACGCA
>NW_011889058.1:339665-341302 GCF_000151845.1 Pteropus vampyrus | reverse complement strand
CGTGCCGGGTCGTTCCAGATACACAAGACGACCAGGAGCGGCAAATCCGAGGCTGGAAACAGCGTCACTCGAGGCCTAGGGCTGGGGGTGAGTGGCCACGGCCAGGGGGGACGGGGCTTTCTTTTAGGGGTGACAAAAACCTTATAGAAACAGACTGTGGTGATGGCTGCACAATCAAAGATGCGAAAACATATTGATTTGCACACTTTAAATGAATAAATTTTATGCTACGTGAATTAAATTTCACTAAAGCTATTAAAAGGATAAACAATGCACACCCAATGCCAGGACTCCGTGGAACTCGGGGTGCAGAGCAGGGAAGAAACGGGGTGAGGATGGGGCGCTGCTGCTCACGCCAGCTGGCTGGGCCATGTGGGACCTGCGTCCGGCTCAGGGCCAAGGTCCAGGGTGGTTTTTAAAATGTGGGGAAGTAAACCCTTGGAAGGCTTTGCTGTTCCCTCTAATCGCTAGGCTGGTTAACTCTGCCTCCGGCTAGAGTGAGTCACTCGAGCGGACTTGTACATAAAGGCACCCGACTGATTCCCGCGGAGCACTGAGCCCTCCACCCTCCACCCCCACGGGGAAAAGTGCAACGAGGTCACGAATCTCGGCGAGGCAAGACTTTGACCCCGTGATGCCCCGTCGAGACCCGTCTGTTTCTATGGTATCAGCGGAAAACACAGGAAGCATTTTTGATAACATCGATATGGAAAAATCCAGGGGTTTTTCTAAGTTAAGAAACCAAGAGAACTGAAAACACGTCTGCATGGAAACTTGTCCACGAGTTTTTATTTATAGCCGCATAATTCATAGGAGCCGAAAGGTAGAAATGGCTCAGCCGTCCGTCAACAGGTGAATAAATATACAAAATGTGGTCCGTCCACACTAAGGAAGAGTATTTGGCATAAAAAAAGAATGAAGGAGCGACATGTGCTTCACACAGGTGGACACAGGAGACACCGTGCTCCACAGAAGAAGCCGGACACAAGTGTCCACGTGTTACAAGGTCACAGGAAATGTCCGAAACGGGGTACCTGGTGGCAGACAGCAGGTTAGTGGCTGCTGAGGGTCAGGGACACGGAGGCTGGGGGTGATGGCTGAAGGGGACGTGTTTTTCAGGTGATAACAACACTCTAAAATTGACAGGTGGACAGCCCCACAGGTCTGTGAGCACACTGAAGACCACGGACCTGCTCACTGCACATCGGTGAAGTGTATGCTTTGCGACCGACGACATCTCGATAGTGATGCTTAAAAAAACTGTAGACGCTCGGCTGGCGGGAAGTTATAAACAAACGTCACAGCGTTATTAAGAATTTGGAACCGCGTGCTCTAGGCACCTCAGGAAGCCGTTAGCTTCGCTTCGGAAACGGCCCTTGTAGAGGCTCGTGTCGAACCCGCAGGCCTCGCCGGGATGGTCCTGGGGCGTAACTCAGATGGCGGGGTCCTTCCGATGCTGAACGCAAGGAAGAGGGATCAGGGTGCGATTTAAACCCTGAGTTTAGAAGCCACAGCAAAAAAAGCATGAACTAGGGTCAGAGTCAAACTGTTTACCACGGCCTGTTGTGTAACTGGACATAGAGACTTCTGTTTCAGGAACACAAATATCTTGCTATTTACTCCTGGAAGCCACTGGT
>NW_011889058.1:336465-338670 GCF_000151845.1 Pteropus vampyrus | reverse complement strand
CATTCATGAAACACTTATTTTAAGCACTAAAGGAGCTGAGGCTTAAAACTCACATCCCTTAGAGCATTATTATAGGCTCAAGAATAAAAACAATATTCAAAGATTGATTTTGTTTCCTTTAAAAAAAAAAAAACCCTAAAAAGCAGGTCTTTTCCAAGTTTACTAGGTGTGCTGGGAAATATTATATGTGCTTTTGCGTTTATTAAAATTAGAATGTGGCCTAGAAACAGTTCTGTAGATTTAAAGAATGTATTAGGTATTTTCTTTTTATTAAGATGGATTTTATTTCAGACATTGAGGAGCTGGGAAGAAAGGCATGAAATATAATGCTCCTGTACAGAATAACTAAATATTGTGTATTCCAGCAGTGAAGCGAGTCCCATCTTACATCAAGAATGGCTCGTCACAGGGCCATGTTACACACTCCTGGAACATTCTCCAAATACCGCGTCATATTTTACTTTGAACTATGCTGCAACAAACGTCTAAAAAAAGACTAAAATGTCAGAAAGTAGAATAGAAGTAGCCCCCCCCAAAAAAGATTTTACATTTCGATTATTTTACGTCAAAAGCATAAAATATATGTTTCATCAATCACGGCAGCCCTTTTACCAATTCAAAGAAAAACAAAACAAATCTAAGGCACATGATTTCGGATGCGAAGGTACCCCAAAACCGCCGCCATTGCGGACGGAAGCCGGGACGTCTCACCTGTCATCGCGAAGCAGAAATGACATCGCCAACCACAAAACTCGGTCGCTCGTGAATAACGGCCGTGGACGCCGTGAGCGCGCAGAGGCGTCACGGGGTGAGCCTCGGCCCTGCTTCCCCGGGCCCCGCTTTCCAGAGAAAAAGACACCTGTACGTACACCTCCACTTTTTCTAGCATTTTCCTTCCCTGGGCTGAGTCTGGGGCGGGGGACCCATTCCAGGGGCTGCCACGCACGCACGCCGGGCTCCACGGGGCGCCCGGAGGGTTTGAGGGCGCCCTAGCCAGTGGGCTCGCTAGCACCCTCATCTAGCGGGGGTTCCCGCCAGGGCCGCAGGCGCCAGACCCCATCACGGGGAGGAGGTGAGGGCACAGGAAAGGGCGGAGGCCGCTAACCTGTTGTGCTCGCGCCCCATCTGAGCGGCAGCCCGGCCTCTTGAGATGGCTGCGGAACGGGGGGCTGAGGTCCGGGCGTGGCGTGGAGACAGCTGGGGACAAACACGCAGAACGAGGGAAGCGGGGTGCGGCGTGTGTGGAGGGCAGACAGCGCGGAGGAGGCCGTGTTCCCTAAGGAGACCCCGCGAAGCCGGGAGGGGGAGCTGGGGTGGGGGCGCCAGCAGGACCCCTCTGCTCCTGGAGGCCTCACTGGCGCCACGTCCCAGCAAGGCCCTGGAGGTCCCCAGCCTGGAGCCTGGGGGCCCATCTCCACCTCAGCCTGAGCCCCAACAACCTGAGGCCTCGGCTTGGCTGTCCGCGAACATCAGGGACAGAGCAGTGAGTCGGGACCCGCTGTGCTCGCGGGCGGCAGGGTCCACGTGGCTGTCACTAAGGTCCGGGAGCTGAGCCTGCGCCCAGGGCAGGTGGAGGGCGGAGGCGGCCGCGGGCCCAGCTCACACGCCGGTGCTGGGGTGCGCCCGCCTGCTGGCTTCGCGTGGCCTGGGGGTCCACTTCCTCATCGCCCCGCGCCACTTTTATGAAGGGGTGTTGAGGGGTGGCTTTGCTTGCTAATTACACCCTGTGTCTTTAATAATTACGGGGTTTGCTGCCGCCCAGACGTACAAAGGTGTGAGTGTTCTCGGCTTATCAGGTGAAACAAAATACCCAGCACACTCCCGGCCGGGCGGAGTCCGCCTCGCCGTGCTTTGCACGCCCGGCTGGGGTGAGTTTCCCTCGGAGCTCGTTCCCGCAGCAGAGGCCTCGCTGACCGCACATTCGAGACTCCGCTGTGACGCGTGAGCTTAACAAGACAGCGCTCGCGTGGGCAGCGGGTCCGCATCCCGCCCACAATGTCCAGCGGCACCTGGCGGGCGCCCAGAGGACGCCCAGGGCTGGGGTGGCGTGAGTGCCACCTGCGGGGCGGCTCGGCGGGGAGGGGGCTGAGGAGCAGGGTCCTCGGGGAACGGGAGGTGACGCAGAGACTCGGAATCGGGAAGAGGGAGCCGAGGCCGTGAAACAGGGCGGGAGGCGGCAGACGCCACCCCGGGCAGGCAGAGAGG
>NW_011889058.1:332299-333839 GCF_000151845.1 Pteropus vampyrus | reverse complement strand
CCGCCAGCTTTAGGAATCTGTGGGTTTCTCATGTTTCCTGACACAAGAGTGAAAAAACAATATCGTAAACGTATGCTTTTCAAAACGCAAGGCCACCGCTGCGGATAGTGTCAGCGTCCAATGGGATTCTGTCATCCGCCTTCCCATCTACTTAAATTAGACAACAAAAAACACCTGTACGGGGGAGCCTCGCTGGGAAACGCATTTGGGTCTACTTGATTGGAATTGGTATGAAAAGGGAAAGTGGATGGTGTTTGTCCCCTGGGGTCTGAGCTGCAGTCAGGTTGGACCGTGGATACATGTGCCTGTGGGCGTGGAGTGGCCGTCCCCTCACTGAGAGCTGGCGTGGAGGGGCTGTCCCCTCACCCGGAGCTGGTGTGGAGTGGCCGTCCCCTCAGCGACTGCTCTGTGGTTCCATGCAGGGTTTTGACGGGATAGGGAGAACTTGTAAGGCGTGTGTAACACAGGACAACGCACCAAGCATTTGCGGGCCTACCGCCCTGTTTAAGAAGCAGGACCTGGTCCAGTCTAAACTAGGTGCAGGCGGAACAGTGAACTGCCATCATCGAAGTGGACGGCTTGGACTTCGGGGGTTTACTGCTGGGGTAGGTATGGAGCTTGTCACGAGAACACCTGCGTCCTCACCTGGGCGGCATGCCCGGCCCACTCCCTCCAGCTGCCGCCTCCCGCCTCCGCCCCGTCCTCCCCCGTCGCCTTCCACCTCCCGTCTGTAAGGTCCCTCCAGGTCTCTAAGGCCTCACCTGCACAGAACACCTGTGTGTGGGGGGAAGGGGGGGTGTTCGCGGGCTGCCTGGGGACTGAGGGAGGGGCCTTTGGCATGGAGCGCCCAGAAGCACAGTTGAGGCCGAGCAGCCACCAGACTCGTCCCAGGCCAGGGCACTCCCATCGAAACCCTCACGCTTCAAGGCAAGCCTTTAGGTCGCCCTTGGGAGGACTGCTTGTGAAATGTCTGAATCAATATTCAGAAAACTTGAGGCCCCTGGACACAGATCGATGTAACAGAAGTATGGGTCCGACTTTCGAATGCGTACAAAACTGGTTAGATTTGACCCTGGTTAATAGAGAGAGACTCTGTTCTACAGGTGTCATTTGGAGCAGGCAGGTCCCAGCCTCGAATGCACCATTCACCTGCTGGCAGGAAAGGCTGGGAAAGCGAGGTGGAGAAGCGGGCGTGTGCCCAGGGTGGGCAGCGAGCAGGGGAGCGACCATCTCAGCCATCCAGCACTGCACCCACATTGCAGGAACTTTCTATGGGTCCCCACATTTGTGGATGCCCACTTTTAAGCTGCCAAGTTCGGGGAGGGAAAGGGTTAAAAACGCCAGCGGCCCCCGAGGGGCCCAGAGGTGACAAACACAATGGCCCCCCCAATGACCTGGGCGGGGGCGGGGGCGCAGCTTCTGCAAGGTCGAGGCTGCGGTGACGGGGTAGGGACGCACAGCACAGACAGGGCACACGGCGGGTGACACTGCAATGGCTGTGTCTGGTGCCGGGGCACTCGACGGTGTGAGGTTCATCAAT
>NW_011889058.1:328163-332249 GCF_000151845.1 Pteropus vampyrus | reverse complement strand
TTGAGACAGTTTGGATTAAAGCAGCGAGAATGGCTGAAGCAGTGAGTTGCTATGGTGATGAACACACCGCCAGCTTTAGGAATCTGTGGGTTTCTCATGTTTCCTGACACAAGAGTGAAAAAACAATATCGTAAACGTATGCTTTTCAAAACGCGGATAATGTCAGCGTCCAATGGGATTCTGTCATCCGCCTTCCCATCTACTTAAATTAGACAACAAAAAACACCTGTACGGGGGAGCCTCGCTGGGAAACGGGGGGTTTGGGGCACGCATTTGGGTCTACTTGATTGGAATGGGTACGAAAAGGGAACGTGGACGGTGTTTGTCCCCTGGGGTCTGAGCTGCAGTCAGGTTGGACCGTGGGTACATGTGCCTGTGGGCGTGGAGGGGCCGTCCCCTCACCCAGAGCTGGTGTGGAGTGGCCGTCCCCTCAGCGACTGCTCTGTGGTTCCATGCAGGGTTTTGACGGGATAGGGAGAACTTGTAAGGCGTGTGTAACACAGGACAACGCACCAAGCATTTGCGGGCCTACCGCCCTGCTTAAGAAGCAGGACCCGGTCCAGTCTAAACTAGGTGCAGGCGGAACAGTGAACTGCCATCATCGAAGTGGACGGCTTGGACTTCGGGGGGTTTACTGCTGGGGTAGGTATGGAGCATGTCACGAGAACACCTGCGTCCTCACCTGGGTGGCATGCCCGGCCCACTCCCTCCAGCTGCCGCCTCCCGCCTCCGCCCCGTCCTCCCCCGTCGCCTTCCACCTCCCGTCTGTAAGGTCCCTCCAGGTCTCTAAGGCTTCACCTGCACAGAACACCTGTGTGTGGGGGGAAGGGGGGGCGTTCGCGGGCTGCCTGGGGACTGAGGGAGGGGCCTTTGGCACGGAGCGCCCAGAAGCACAGTTGAGGCCGAGCAGCCACCAGACTCCTCCCAGGCCAGGGCACTCCCATCGAAACCCTCATGCTTCAAGGCAAGCCTTTAGGTCGCCCTTGGGAGGATTGCTCGTGAAATGTCTGAATCAATATTCAGAAAACTTGAGGCCCCTGGACATAGATGGATGTAACAGAAGTATGGGTCCGACTTTCGAATGCGTACAAAACTGGTTAGATTGGACCCTGGTTAATAGAGAGAGACTCTGTTCTACGGGTGTCATTTGGAGCAGGCAGGTCCCAGCCTCGAACGCACCATTCACCTGCTGGCAGGAAAGGCTGGGAAAGCGAGGTGGAGAAGCGGGCGTGTGCCCAGGGTGGGCGGCGAGCAGGGGAGCGACCATCTCAGCCATCCAGCACCGCACCCACATTGCAGGAACTTTCTATGGGTCCCCACGTTTGTGGACGCCCACTTTTAAGCTGCCAAGTTCGGCGAGGGAAAGGGTTAAAAACGCCAGCGGCCCCCGAGAGGCCCAGAGGTGACAAACACAGGTAGGGACGCACAGCACAGACAGGGCACACGGCGGGTGACACTGCAATGGCTGTGTCTGGTGCCGGGGCACTCGACGGTGTGAGGTTCATCAATGTCTCACCACTCTGTGGCAGGGCTGAAACTAAGATGCTATTGAATGTCGACGGTACTAGAAAACAGCAAAAAAATGTAAACAAAGATGACACCAAGTGGGGGTGGCAGGAGAAGAGCAATGTGATGAGCAGGCTGCGGAGACAGCCGCTCCCCAAGCTCAGACAGAGGCCCCCAATACTCGAACGCCCAGCAGGCTACTTCCGAAGCACCGTCGAGTGCAGTGTGAACAGGCAATGAGATCACTGTGGAGCTTTTGGTTCAACAAATTCACCCCGAGATAGAGACGGCCTCGACTCCAGTCTCCCCAGAGAGCGGGCTTAATAGGTGTGATCGCCGCGTCACCCTCCGTGTCTCCCCAAACGCCCAGAACGGGAGGAGGCTGCCCGCGACGCCAGGCGCAGGGGGGCAGGGTCGCTGTGGGGCGCAGAGCGGTGCCCGCTGTCTGCACGTCCGGGCTCACCACTAACCGGCCCGCACGGCGGTGTCTCCGCCCGTGTCACAGGAGCTGGGTCACGGCCACGCCAGCCGCACCGACTAACGGTTCCTTCGGCTTTGGTGTCACAAGGTGCTGCTGATTATGCGACGGTCCTTTCTGTTTGTTTGTTTCTTTGAGTCCATGTTCAAGAAAGCTCTTCCGAAAACTGCTCTTTCTATGGCGAGACAGGGTTAATTTTACAGCGATGTGCTTTCTCCCTTAAGTTACGTATTTTCAGGAATGACCCTTTAAGTCTCATTCCCATTTTACCGTTGAGAAAGCAAAGTTTAAAAGACGGAATCTAGTTATGAGACTATCAATGCCTGTAGGAATATATTTCAGTTAAAAATAGAGTTTCACTGGGTGCTATTTACATTATGAATATGTCTCGTGTGGAAAAGAGTGTTACAGTAGGTGTAAAGATCGTACGTTTCTCAATTATTAACAAAAGAAAGAGAAATAAGACTTCGCCTCAACAGTGGCCTGAGAAAAATGCACGAACGGCTAGGACTGGCTCGAACACCTGTGTGACGGAGGCGACAGGTGTTTCGTAATGAGCCCCGCATTCCCTCCCTGACATCGCAATGGCGGCTGGGGACGAGCTCCTGCAAGGGACTCTGGGTGTTCCTTCCACGCCTGCCGGTCACGATTTGCGCCGGAGCTTTGCACATCTGATTTCTCTTGGCTGCCGAGTTCTCGTCTGTAAACACGAGGTCCTTGGGCCTGCGCTGCAGCATTGTAGGGGTTAAAGGGGGCAGCGGACGAAGGCCGCGACCCCGGCCACATACCAGTGACCTCGCCGTCCCCTCTTCCCCACGAGCGCCACACGCACACGCGGATGGACAGGGAGCGAGTTAGGGCCTAAAGCGTGGACCGTCCACATGGGTCTCGACTGTGAAAGCTCGGCCTTCTTGGAATAAGAGTTTTTCTGTAAATACATCGCTTCTAATCAGTAGACAGCCAGAGGCGGGTTTGTCTGTGTCATCAGTCTCCAGCGTGATTATTTATGCGTAATATTTCAGAGAGAGCTTTTCTGTCCCGAGGCACTCATGTGACTATTGACCGTAAAAACGCCAGTGGGAAGCCATTTGCGGGGAGGGGCTGAAAAGGACACGGGGACTGAGGTGTCCCCCGGGACCACCGAGGTGGGTCCGGTGAGAAACCACAGAGGCACCGAGCTCATAGTTAATGTCTTAGCATCTTCCCACTGCAACCCCTGCAGAGTCATTGCCAGCAAAGAGGATTTATAAAGCCACCAGAGGGTCACTTTTGTTTTTTTGATTTTTAAGTTCACGAAAGCAGTGTTTGCTCAGCTCCGCGTGCTTTGCCACCACCTGCTCATGGTATCCTTGCCGTTGACTGTGGTGAGTGGGCCCCCGGCTGCCAGCACTGGCCCAGGGACCCCCTAGTGCTCGTCAGTGTGGCTGTGTGTGTTGGAGGAGGCCTAGCTACACATTCTAGAAGAACGAACAGCAAGGGGAAGATGCTGGTGGTTCGCACGGGCCAGAGAAGCTTCCGTGACTCTGAGCTGTGTGTGAATATGGGGGGAGACTCCGTGTGGGATTTAGACGCACGGTGTGGACGGGGTGTCCTGGGAACCGCATGACGTGAGTAAGGTGGCGCACGGTTCCGAAGGTGCAGCGTCCTCACCTTTCGGGGGACGCCAAGTGCAAGGCATGCGGGCCCCGTGGGCAGCCGGAGACTGACGAGCCACGGGCAGCCGCGCCCGGGCCGGGCCTGCCTGGCGGCGCCGTCTGCAGGAGCCCGGGGCCCGCCCCCTCCCTGCAGAGACAGCACGGACCCCACGCCGAAGGGTCCCCCGGCGGCGGCGCAGAGTCCGGGGGCAGACAGGCGATCTGCTGGTCTGACCTTCGCAAGAAAACCCAGAGAGCACGCGTACAAGAGCGAGGAACTCTGTGCAAATGAAACGAGACGCCGGGAAAGAGAAGGAACCAGACGGACAGGCTCACGTCCCTCTAGATCCCGCACCGCGCCCCCCGCAACCTCGTTCCCCGCTGGACCTGGGCCTAAGCCTGCTTCCCGCGGACGATCAGTTTTATTTCTTATAGCTCCCTGTTTCAGAGCATAGTAAACAGCTGCCA
>NW_011889058.1:320800-327211 GCF_000151845.1 Pteropus vampyrus | reverse complement strand
TCCATTTTTGGATGGTGATTCCATTCCATTGTGACCAGCAAGCTCTCCAGAGAATCCCTGAAAGCCTGCGCCACAGACCAGATGTTTATACCGTCCCCAAAGCGGAGGGGGGAACCTACCCCCAAGGCGATGGTACCAGAAGGTGGGGGCGATTAGGGCACGAGGGTGGAGCCCTGGTGATGGGCTTAGTGTCCTTATTAAGGGGACCCCAGAGCCCCCTCGCCCCTCCCACCACGCGAGGACACAGAGACGCCGTCATCTCTGAACCGGGCCGTGTCCCCACAGACGCCGCATTGCTGGCGCCTTGACCTCGGATCCCCCGCAACCGTGAGAAACGAGCGTGAGCTGTCTCGGCACCGCCCGGGCTGCGTGTTCTGATTCGGCGGCTGCACGGGCGAGACGGCCGCCGAGTGCTCGGGGAAGGACGAGGCGGGAGCTCCCGTCACACGCCACCTGTGCCCGACGAGGTCCTCGGGGACAGAGGGCTGGGCCGGCCTCCCGCAGCGCTCAGCGCTCCCGAACCAACTTATAAGCAGGAAAACCTCCCAGACGCAATCTGGACTCGCTCCCCTAAGACGTGTCTGGGAAGCAACCAGCTGCTGGTTTTGGGGTACAGGAATCTTTGCTTTGGGGTATCGGGTAACATCCATGAGCTAGTTATCGCCACCCTTTGTTTCCTTGTAAGATCTGAGTAGCCTTACAGCACAGAGGAACACTGCCTTAGAGTTATCAAAACTCATTTTAAAAGAAAATTACAGAACTGCAAAAAATGGGGTTTGCTGGGACTCTGGCTGCCGTCCCCCGGCTTTGCCACTGACGGCTTCGGCCCTCTCTGCAGACATGGCCATGATCAGCACAGGGCAGCAAGCGAGGTTCTGGTGTCCCTGGCCTGTGGGGCTGTGATAAGTGTCACCCACGCGAACTGCCACAAAGCATGTTCTTGGAGGACAAAGAAGCAGGAAAAACAGTAGTTCATTAGCCCTCGAACTTGATTCGCTTCTAGACCTTGTTATTACATTTACGAGTCCACAATGAGGCACGGTGTTTGCTTTCCTCAGCTCTGGTGGGGAGAGCCAGAATTCTCCAGGTAAAAACAGTCAAGGAGGCTGGCCGGGCTCGGAGCACCTGGCCTGCCAGCAACGGTCACGTCGAGACCCGCTCTGCTGACTCAGGGAGGGGACCAGCTGGGGCGGCACGGGGCACGCACTCCCTTGACTGGCGGCCAGCGCAGAGTCCTGGGCCTCACTCGGTCACTGAGGACGAGGGTGGGACCCGCAGCAGGAATGCCTGGCCCACTGTCCTGCCCGGGGCCCAGCAGCTGCGATAAGGCCTGTGGGGGCGAGGAAGCTCTCCCGTCTGCTCTGCGGGGGTGCCCCCCCCCCTTATCTGCACGGCCTGGAGGGAGGGCAGCCAGTTCCAGGAAGTAGCTGGTTAACGTTTCACAGGCGCCCGAGGATACGGCCCATTAGTCAGAGGGGTTAATATCCCCCACGGCTTTGCCTTGCGTGACGGCACCGCACCCTATTCTCAACGCTGGCCGCCTCATCTGCCCGGGGCGGGAGTCACGCGTACGCCATTACCACCCATCCCCGTGAGCCATGCCACCCCGGACAGTGACGTCGGTATTAGAGGGAACAGAGCCACACGTGTGCCGTCACCGCAAATGCGTGTGGACCCCAACCCAGGCGCCAGCCCAGCAACAGGGAGACACGACCCCCCGGGCCCTGCTCGCGGCCACAGCGAGCCATCAGGGGACGGAACGTTGTTCCTTTAACTCAGAGCGTTTCGATCCGTCTCCAGAACTGAAGCTCCTGAGCAGCAGGCACAATGGCCGCCAACGGCTGCGTGTGGGGACGAGAGGCGACCGCTCAGGCCACAGGTCTGGCCCGGGGCCCAAAAGAACGAGAGTCTGGGTCTCGACTAAAATAAGCCCAGTCTTTCCAAAAACACAGAGGTCACTGACTCCTAGAATTGTTGATCTCAAATATCCAGATTTTAACCACCAACCCCACCATGGTCCAGTGGGAGACGTGCCTCAGGGCCGGACACCGAGGGGGCGCCTCGTCTTCGCACGGGCGTGCGCCGTGTTACTGCGCGAGTCCTTCCTGCCTAAGACACAAGAGAAAGGACGCTAGCGAGTGACAGTTACGCTTGTTGAAAAGGGAGGGAGACATGTCCCGAGGGAGCACGATGCAGTGAGAAGGACTCTGGCCCTGGACTGAGGCCACCGTGGATGGCAGCCACCCCAACGTGTGACGTGCTACGTGACCCTCTCAGAAGTGTGCCTTCCTCAGCTTTCACCCACGTGGGGGTGTGAGGCCACCCCTCACCGTACAGGTGCTGAAACTCTGGGGGCAGAAGGATGTGGGGGTCCCGGGTTGGCCGGGCCTGAGCTGCGCTCGTGGCTCCAGACGACACGTCATCTCTCCAGAGTTCTAGTTCAAGCGTGGCCGTGAACAGACCGGATGACGTGGGCAAGGCACGTAATTTCTTCAAAAAGAGGATGTCTTAACGGGTTAAGTCTTGGACTTATCAAGGACTCGAGCTTGCAGGAAGGTTCGAGGGCCGCCACCCCCACTCTGTCTCACACCTTTCGGTGTGTCTGCAGACTCAGTGCACGTTCGGGCCAGCTTGGCACGGTGACTTCCTGCCTCTTTCCTTTAATGTGAAAGCCACCGCAGGGTGACAGTAACTGCTAAAGTATCAGAGAAACACATCAGGACACAGTCTCTTTTAATTCTGTTATTGAAAAAATGGCATTTAAACGAATAATCAAGTGACAGCGATCTGCAGTGCATAACATATGTGGTGAACGTAAGGCTGGCCATGAGCTTGCATTTTGAACTTGAACTTTTCAAGTGGCTTCTGCACCTGTTCCGTTTGTGAGCGGTACCTTTAAGGTGGAATGAGATCAATATCCTTTCAGAAGGCAAGGCCTCGTTACCATGAGGGTGAGGCCTTCCAATTTTACTGCTCTGTCAAAATCAAGATTATCCAGGAATGCATTTCATAGGAAGCAAAGAATGTGGTTTGAGCAACACAAACCCCTGGGCAGGGTACACTCACTCTAACGTGCTTATCTGATTGATACACATCGAAACTGTAACAAAGTGTCTTAGTCACGATACACGTTGAAGTCGTAACAAAGTGTCTTAGTCACGATACACGTTGAAGTTGTAACAAACTGTCTTAGTCACCTGCACTCCCCCAACTCACAGCATTTCTTACTCGACCCCAATCACAGAATTCAGACGACGTGTGGTCACAGCTCAGGACAGAGCAGACTCACGCAGAGCACACGTGTGTGAGGTGGGAGGCAGCCCGCGTTCCAGTCCCGCAGCCACGAGCAGCCGGTGGCCTCGACGGGCCGCCCGGTGTCTGTGAGCCCCATTGACTGTTCTGGGGAAAGGAGGGGGCTATGCTGGAGGCTCAGGGCCGGGCAGCGGTCACAGCACCCCGGTTCCCGCGGGGATGGGGTGGGCTTACCCAGGAGCACCCCCAACCAAGCTTAGGTAAAGCTACCCAGTCTGGGATACGGTGGAAACGCATTGTTTGAGTGTCCACCGGTGCCCGAGCCAGAGGGAGCAGCGAGGGAGCAGAGCTCACACACACGTGCACACATGTGCGAGCACGCTCACGCATGCACACACGTGTTTTGAGGCCGCCAGGCCCATCCGGGGTCTTCAGCATCACAACCAACCAGAGCAGTGGGAGGCGGTGGGGGGGACATGTGGCCACAAGGACCAGCATGGCTAGGTGCAGCAGTGAGGTCCCTGTAGCCTTGTACCCCAAGAAGGGCACATGGGGAGCTGGAGGCCTAACTAGGGCGGAGTGTCCCCGAAAACAGAAGTCCTTGTTGAGAAGGAACAAGGGACACCACAGAGAGGAAGAGGCAGCGGGCGCGCCGCCGCCCGTGGGCGCTGCCCCTGGGGAGGAAGTGGGGTTTGGCACGGAGGGCGGGGTGCAGAGCGCGGCGGGTTCCTGCAGACAGCCCGGCCTCCCCTCGGCTCTGCGCCCGGCGCGGCAGCCCACGGGCCAGGGACGCCCGGGCCGGACCCTCCCACGCGCGGCCACGCGGGGCGCCCAAGTCAGGCCTACGCAGACCCCAAAGGGGCGGCAAGGGGACCAGCACAGAGAGGGGACCCGGCCCCTCGGAGGACAAGGAGGACTCGTGACCGCATGAGCAGGTGCCAGCGCCCAGCACGCAAGTCCCCGCCACGCAGGGAGAAGCGAGCCGCTCGGGGACTCGGGAGCGCTGGCGTGGATCATGGCGCTTCCACGGCTCTCTCAGAGGCGACACTCGGGGAGCCTCGTGCCAACGTTCAGACGGAAGCACCGAGACCAGGGCGATCCACGCAGCCTCCGGAGCGGACACTGGCCTCTGGGAGCGGGCAGCCTGGTCACCTGCCCAGGCCGGCAACAGGCCCGGGGGGCGGCCCACGGCTGGGCCGGGGGGGAACCCAGGCTGGGCGTCCGGGTTTCTTCTACGAGGGTCAGGGGCACAGGTGCGGTCAGGCTCCCCTTGCCCCGGGGGGACGCACGAGCCCCGCCTCCCTGGGCGTGGTGACCACAACGCTCCGCCCCAATGTCCGGTTGGTCCTGGAGCCCCCGTCAGCCAGTCAAGCGCGGGCCAGGCGGCTGGGAAGGTCCTGGCATCGGGGACACCGGAACCGTCCCCCTCGGGTGTCGTGGTCATCACGTGTGGTCCATCCAGAGAGCCCAGGGTACGGTTTTCAAATTCCTCTTTCACCCACGTCACCAAGCCGAGAAGTCTCCGAGATGCAGGGCCCGTGGGCTGGCGGCTCGCGCTGGCCCCACCGAGGCCCTCGGGACCGTCCTATCTTCCTGTGCAGTGTGGTGGTTTCTTAATGGTGTGGAATTTTGTCCAGGTTTTAATCTTCACGTTAAAATCTACTTTAAGCTCCTACAGCAGACATAGCTGAGGCACCACTCAGCTCGTGCAAAGACACGTGTGTATCATCTAGATGAGAGGGAGACAGGTGTCCACTCTGGCCTTAAACGTGACCTTGCTCTGCACTTTCAGAAAGGCTGGCTGCCTGCCAGGTCTGCGCACTTCTGGGTCCTGACGCCCCTCACACAGCCATTTCCAACCACTGGTCTGAAATGAATTAGATTAGCTTTTCATGTCTGGTTTAAATCCTCTCTCTTCAAAAATAAGTCTTGACATATGAAAATAATGACAAAATAAACGAATCATCGTCTCCTGCTAAAACCGCGCCACCCGTCACACAGCAGCAGGAACGATGCACCGAAGACCTGTGTGCATCACGCCGCCTCAGAGACGGAATTTACCCTCCGCGTTTCCAGGGAGACACCTTCAACTGGGTGTGCACTTCGTGAACGGTGGTCTCGGCTGTCCCAAGGTCATTGCCTCTTCAGACTGAAAGAATTGGAGGAAAAACCACCAGAGCCCGCCCCCCTGAGAAACCTAGCTCCCAAAACATGGGAGTCATTTCTGTTTATCTTATTAAATTCCGCCTCTGGCCTATCTGGTCCTGTGAGACAGCAGCCGAGTGAGTCAGCTCCGTCTCTGACAGTGAGGAACAGCCGTGGGTGGAGAGCCCGGGGTTCAGATGGCACGACGTGGGACCCACCCACCGAGGAGGCGCCGGGCGCCGGCACTGCACACAACGCAGACACGCGCCCAGGAGGAGTAAACGTGGGCCCAGGCACCCAGGATGTCAGTGCTGGTGGGACGGTCAGGCTCCTTATCGGGCTGCCGAGGGCCAAGTGGGGACAGGTGTCCTGGGAGGGAGGGGGAAGCAGCCTAGGAGGGAACAGCCAGCCTGCAATGACCTGAGGCTCTGGGAAGAGGCCCGAGAATAAATATGGACAGGCCGGGAGAGGCGCGCCCTGGGGCGCACTGGGTTTAGGCAGGGTGGCCCTTACGGCCCAGTGTGGACTGGGGACAGCTGCTGGGGGCCGTTCCCAACCAGCAGAGCCCCCTTCTTGAAGTCCTGCCTTCTCCTCTGCGCAGGGCAGTTAGCAAATACTGTGCCTCAGGACTTCTTTGTGGCCTCCAAGCTCCCTGCTGTCACTCCAAAGTCCTTTCGGGGCAAGGACTATCCGTTGGTGGCACGGCTGGAGGGACAATGACTTCTTAAAAACGAATCCTGCATTCGCTCTCTGGGGGGGCCTGCGACGCAGCTCTATAGTTTTTGCTTTCTTACTTTAGCAAAAATGTTAGGTTTCAACTATGCAAGAACCCACACGAAGAATATGAGTATCCATAAATATTCCTGCATCCGCCAGGCAGGAAATAAAACGTTATTCTCTACATGTGGAGGAAGTATCAAAAATAAGTGTACCAATAAAAATATACTGTCAACACAGAACTTCGTTTTCTGTGAGTCATTCTTTTTAACGTAAAGTCTATCACTGAAACGTAAA
>NW_011889058.1:318188-319064 GCF_000151845.1 Pteropus vampyrus | reverse complement strand
CAAGCAAGATGGAATAGATGGCCTAAGTAACCCCATAACTATTAATGAAATCGAATTTGTAATTAAAATATCCTCAAAAAAAGAAATCTCCAGGCCCAGATGGTTTCGCTGGAAAATTCTACCAAAGAGTTAAAGAGGAATCAGTGTCAATTTTACACAATATCTTCCGGAAACTAGAACAGGAAGTAACAGTTTCTAACTCGTTTTATGAGGCTAGTAGTATCCAAAACAAACAAACACTGTCCAAAGAGCGAAAACCACTGACCAATATCACTCATAAACTTAGAAGCGAAAATCTTCAACAGGATAATAGCAGAATGAATACAGCATCGAACGAAAAAATTATCCTTGTGACTAAGTGGAGGTTATTCTGGATCTACAAGGGTGAGTCAACACTTGAAAAGGAATCAGGGCAATCCATACATTAACAGGTTAAATAAGAAACATCCCATGACCGTATTGACACACATACGAAAACTGACAAAATCCATCACTCATTCGTGATAAAACCCCTCGGCAAGTTAGGAACAGAGGGGAACCACCTCGACTTGATACAGAACCTCTACGAAACCCACACTACACCATCCTTGATGGTGAAAAGTGAGTGCGTGACTCCTTGTGTCAGGGACGAGGCAAGGAGTCTACTCCTGTAACTCTTACTCGGCAGGCTACTAGAAGTCCTAGCCAGCGCGATAAAACAAGAAAAAGAAATCAGAAGGATAGGGGTTGGAAGGGAAGAAATCGTGCTCTTCCACTTACAGATGACATGGTGGTCTTAATCGGAATCTATCAGAAAACTTCCTAGACTTAGTGGGGAGTTTACAAGATCGCCAGGTACAAAATCAACACACACAAGTTATTCGCTATTCTATGACA
>NW_011889058.1:317185-318138 GCF_000151845.1 Pteropus vampyrus | reverse complement strand
AAAATAAGTGTACCAATAAAAATATACTGTCAACACAGAACTTCGTTTTCTGTGAGTCATTCTTTTTAACGTAAAGTCTATCACTGAAACGTAAAGATTTCTTGATGGCGCTAAAATGCGTGTGAGCAGCGGCATGCACGGTCAGGAGGGCCGTGCGGACTGAGGCAGACCTGTGGCGCTCACTGTCCACGTCCTCCTGTTGCTCACAGCCGTGGCCCTGGAGTGCACCGGGCAGCTCCTGACATCCCCAGCCCTGGGCCCCATCACAAGGCGGCGGTGCAGCAGCCGGGGCCTAGGACTCCGTGCTTAGTAACCATCTGGACGGCCATGCGCGGGTGGTCGGCAGGGCGCGGAGGGGAGGGTCAGCACCAGCCTTGCCCCGTAGCCTGGTGAGGGGCACCGGGGCGAGGCCGGCTGGCCACGGCTGGGGCTTCGGCGGGAGGCGGGCCAGCCCGTCTCCAGCCAGTTCCGCCGCCTGCCCGCAGGCCCATCTGAGTCAGGCGGGGGTGTTTCCAGCGTTTGCTGCCTCCAGGTTTTGGGCCCAGACTCCAGATGAAGCTGGGTTGGAGCCGAGAGTGTTTCTTTCTCTGTGGAGGTTGGAGGTTGGAGGTTGAGGTAGGGTTTTCCTTCTCTGTGTGGCCTGTGTGTCTGCGTGACCTCTGCAGGGGCAGCTGCCCTTGCACTTGGCGCTTTGCTCCAGTCCCTAGGGCGGCATTGACAGTCGTGGGGGGGGGGGCGGGCAGGATGTGGCCTGGGCCGGTGCTCTCTGGGAGACCCGCGTCATGCGGGGCCACCACGTGTGCGGTGCAAGCTGTGAGCGGAGCCACCCAAAGCCCTCCTGTCACTCACGGTGGGGAAGGACGCATTTCCTTTAACGATGACGGGACACACTGCATGGGAAGCGATGCTGATTTTGAAAATGGGTCCGTGCTGATCAGTCGTGACAAAAGGGG
>NW_011889058.1:310769-315040 GCF_000151845.1 Pteropus vampyrus | reverse complement strand
ACAGATTCAGGATCTGTAAGCTGAAAGTTACAAAACACTAGATTCGATAAAATTCCTATCAGTATCCCACCAAGGGTTTTGTAGACACAAACGAGCTTATTCTAACATTTATGGAAGGCACAGGACGAACACGATTTGACAAAGGAGAGCCACGTGGGAGGACTTGCTCTCCGTGACATTAAGGTTTACTCTACAGCTACAGTCATCCAGACAGTGTGGCCCGGGGGCGGTGGCATGGGGACAGTCACCGAGATCAACGGAACCAAACAGCAGAGAAACAGACCCACATGCGTGTGTGGAGACGATCTTTGACAAACGTGCAAACAGGAATCAATGGAAGAAGAATCATACTTTCAACAAACAGTCCCAAAGCGGTCGGATATCGCCCTGCAAGAACGGAAACGAGCAAAGCACAAGCCCTGTGACCTGAGCCACAGACTGACACAGAAATTAACTCAACATGGACGACAGACCTCGGCGTTCACTGAAAAATCATAGAACTTGCAAAACACACACACACACACACACACACACACACACACACGAGAAAATCACCCCAAGTGAGGTGAAGAGTTCTTACACCTCACACCAAAATCACAACCCATAAAAGGAAAAATTTACAAACTCATTAAAATGAAAACTTTCTCTCTGTAAAGGACCCTGTGGAGAGTATGAAAAGATGAGCTAAACTGGCAGGAAATAATTGTAAACCACCAGGACGAGTATCTGGGACACACAAAGAACTAACAAAACCGAACGACTCGGTTAGAAAATGGGCACAAGACACGAGCGGACGGTTCACGGAGGAAACGGACAGATGGCAGATTCGCACGTGGAGCGACCTCCCGAGTCACGATCCGCGAGGGGAATGCAGATTGAGATCGGATGCGCTGTCACCCACCGCACACCCCCTGGAGCAGCTAGACTGCAAAACGGCGCCCATAGCAAATGCTATGGTCGTGGAGACCCGGGACCGTGCACGCCCTGCTCACGGGGTGTGCAACGCTGCAGCCCTTCGGAACACGCATGGCGGGTTCTGGTCAAGGGGACCTCGCGCGTGCGCACGGCTGAGCGACGGCGCTCGTGGGCATTTATCCCAGAGAAGTGGAAACTGTGTTCACACGAGCCCCTGCGCGTGGACGGTCTTAGCAGCTTTAGTCACAATAATCAGAAACTGGAAGCGGTCCCAGCACCCTTCCGAGAGCGAACGGTTGAAACCAAAAAATGTGGCAACCCGAATGTCTCAAGGGACACGCCATCCCAGGGAGTACACCGCCTCAGGGGGTACATTGTACCGGGGGTACAACCGCCTCAGGGGATACACCCATCCCGGGGGATACACCGTCCTATGGGATAGCAATAAAACAAGTGCGTTAAGACACACTCAACAGCCGAGAGCGATCTCAGAGAATTGTGCTCAGTGAAAAAAATCAGTCTTCCAGGGTTTATCCTGGATGAGTCCCTTCGTCCGGCATGCTCGAAATGATGAAATGGCAGAAAACGGCAGAAAACAGGGACAGGTCAGCGTTTGCCAAGGCCTGAGGGAGGGAGAAGGGGGAGTTGGCCGTGGTTGCGAAGGGCAGCGTGAGGGATCCTGTGACAGCACTGTCCCAGTGTCCGTGCTGGTGGACACATGACTTCACATGCATGAGAGTTCCACAGAGCTACATGTGAGCGTGCACACACACACACACACACGACAGCATGCACACTGATGCAACCCGAGACCTCGGGAAGGTCGACGGACCGTGTCAGTGTGGATTTCCTGGTTGTGACATATTTTTATAGTTTTGCAAGACGTTAGGAAGGGTGTTTGGATCGCTCTCATTTCTTATAATCGCACATGAATCTACAATTATCTCGAAAGAAAACGTTTTTAAAATTCCCTCTGTGAGCATCCTGTGTCTATGCCCCAAGCAGAGACCCTGTCCTCCCTGGAGGACCCTTGGGCGTGAGACTGCGGGGTCGCGCAATCGTCGCTGGCCAGAGGTCTCACCCCCCCTCCAGGGGTCCCGTGTGGGCCGAAAGCGTCTGCTCCTCTTCACGCCCCTGTGGACAGTGATGTGAGTTCTCGCCTCCCTAAGCCTTCCTCAGTGCTCGCTATCGTCAGAATTTAAAACTTCTTACCGGTATGATGGCTACGGAAAATTACCCTCATGATGATGTGATTTCAATGCCCTGATAACGAGTGGGTTAAACACCTTTTCATGTTATATCGGTCCATTTGGCTTTTCTCTTTCAGATCAGCCCGCTCACTCACAGGACCTTCGTGACCACTTATTAAAAATTATACTAAGTAATCAGAGTACTTTCTTTTTGCCTCTATTGACGACTAAGGAAATGAAGAAGTTAGCTAGCGAAGACACATGACAGCACCACTATAGTCAAGTGACTGTGAGGAGGAAGCACATTTTGTGGGGTGTGGCCACTCAGTGGTGGAGTTTTAAAGAGGTTTAAAGGAAGACAGCTCTGCAAAGCCTGCAAGGTGTCCTAGTCACCGAGGTGTGCGAGGCAGCAAGTAGGGGCTGGTGGCTGACTCCCGAAGCCGAGTCCCCTGCTCGCCTGCTGTTGGTGTGTCTTTCCCTGTGAGGAAAAGCGAGGCTCTGACAGCCTAGTTATATCAAACGGGGGCATCCTAGGGCAGTCGTGACTGTTAATGAGGTCACATACAGCTCTCAGGAGAGCCTGGTAATTCGTAAGTGGTCAATAAATGCCACCTGGATACCTGAGTCCGAAGGGCACAGAGGCAGTTGCTAATCGTGTGTCAAGTTTTTAAAGAATTGAAACTAATATTCAAACAAAATAAGCTTTAACTAATATTATAACTTCAGGGGAAAATAAGAAAACCCCTAGAAAAGCTCCTTCTCGGCTCGCTGCCGCCATGGAGCAAACGGCAAGACCGGACACTCAGGACAATTCAAGGCCAAGCCACAGAGCGAGTAACTCTTCTTAAACTTTCTGATCTTTGGGCAGAAATGGGATCCTTGAGAAACATTTGCAAATGGCTTTTATTTAACCCCGAGTTAATAAAGTAATAATTTCAGGACAATTAAGTCCCTGGGAGGTCGGTGCTAACCAACGCGGCACGATAATTGTTAACGAGCGTCCTTCCGGCTCTGTTTACTCCACGTGCAAGGCCGGGCTGCCGGCGGGCACCTTCCCAGGTGGCAGGAACCAGCTCGCAGGCGCTGCCTCCCGGCAGGCCATCTGCTCCGCCCTTCCCCCCCGCACCCCGACCCTCACAGGTGGCCTGCCAGGGAGCCAGGGAGCCAGGGAGCCGCGGAGCAGGGCTGACCCGGGAAGGGATCAGGTGGTCCCCGACTTGTGGGCCCGTCTGTGAAATGTCTCCCTGAGCTTGGCGGGCGATTATCTCCCAGACCACAGGTCGGAAACAGGCCGCCCCCTAAAGTTCCCTTTCTCTGAGACGCTCTTTCCGGCCAGCGGGGGTGTCGGCTGCCAGAAAGACCCCCATGTTTACACCCCGAAACCCGCCCGGCGGAGACCCGCAGGACACAGGGTGTCGGTTCTCGGTCGTCGCAACGAAAGAGAGAAGCAGGAAGCGGGAGCCGCCCTGGTCCTGCGAGCAACGCCCTGAGGACCCGGACAGCGGCCCTGACGCCCCCAGCCCGCCTCTCCAAGCAGGCAGCGTAGACGCCGCTTAACAGAAACCGAACGCCACCCCGGCGCGCAGCCAGACGCAGAGCCCCCGGGCACCCGGAATGGCCACCGAACACACGTCCCGGAGCCCCCTCCCGGCGCCCGCCCAGGGGGCTCATGGCCGGGCCGGGCCTGCACTTGCGGGCCGGTGGGCGCAGGTGGACACAGGTGGCTACAGGTGGCTGTAGGCAGTGCGGCCAGAACAGGCCCAGCAACGGCAGAAGCCCGCGAGCTGCGCGCGAGTCGCGTGTGGCCGCCTTGGAGCTCAAAGGGGAACCGGGCTTCGTGTGGAGGTGGGGCGGGGGGCCGGGGGTCCGCCGGGCCCCAGGTGCGGACTAAGGTAGCGCTTTGACGCGGCAGCGACCCCAGCCTGCCCACCAGCTCGCACCGCCGCCGTCTCTGCACCGGCCCGGGCGGCCCCTTTGCCCTTGGTCACCTCCAACCCCGACACTGCACACCCCTGCCGCTCCGTGACAGCGCGCTCCCCGCGCCCCCCGGCCGCGCCCCGGGCCAGAGGCCCCCGGAAATCAGCGGGTCCCAGCAGCGTCTCTGCAGACCGGCGCCCGCACCTGGGCTCGCCACGCGCAGGGAGGCCGCGGGGCTGCCACCTGCCC